>NC_064811.1:47903129-47996413 GCF_023721935.1 Panthera uncia
AAAGAAAGAAAGAAAGAAAGAAAGAAAGAAAGAAAGAAAGAAAGAAAAAGAAAAGAGAAGAAAAGGAGAGAGGAAAACAAGGGAAGGAAGGAAGGAAACTACAGGTCATTAGCTCTGATGAACAAAGATGCAAAATTTTTCAACAAAATGTTAGAAAACTGAATCCATCTATACAGTAAAAAATTATTCACCACAATCAAGTGAGACTTATTCCAGGGATGTGAGGGTAGTTCAATACTGGCAAAGCAAACAACATGATATATCACATTAACAAGATAAATGACAAAAGAAACCATATGATAATCTTTATACTTGCAGAATAAGAATTTGACAAAGTACAACAACAATTCATGATAAAAACTCTCATAAAGTAGGTTTAGAGGGAATATACCTCAACATTCTAAATGCCATATGTGAAAAACCCATAGCTAATATCATATTAAATGGTAAAAAACTGAAAGCTTTTTCCCTAAGAACCAAGATAAGGATTTCCACTGTTACAACTTTTATTCATCATAATTCTGAAGTCCTGGCCACAGCAATCAGACAAGAAAAAGACATAAACGGCATTCAATTTGTAAGGAAGAAGTAAAACTTCCATTATTTGTAGATGACATGATAGTATATATTAAAAGCCCTAAAGACTCCATCAAAAAACTACTAGAACTGATAAATTTATTAAAGTTATAGTACACAAAATCAATATACACAAATCTATTGCATTTTTATATACTAATAATGAAGTAGCAGAAAGAGAAATTAAGAAAACAATCCCATTTACTATTACAGCAAAAATAACAAGGAGTGTAAAGATCTATACACCAAAAACTATAAAACACTGATGAAAGAAATTGAAGATGATACAAACTAATAGAAAGATATCTATGCTCATTGATTGGCAGAACAAATATTGTTAAAATGCCCATATTACCCAAAGCAATCTCACAGAACCAGGGCAAATAATCCTAAAATTTGTATGGAACCACAAAAGACCCCAAATAGCCAAATAAATCTTGAAAAAAACAACAACAAAACTAGAAGTATCATAATCACATATTTCAAGGTATATTACAGCTGTAGTAATCAAAACAGTATGATACTTGCACAAAAATATACATGTAGATCAACAGAACAGGATAGAAAGATAAACACAATGATATGGCCAATTAAACTATAACAAGAGGCAAGAATATACAATGAGGAAAAAGACAGTCTCTTTAATAAATGGTGTCATGAGAACTAAATATCTACATGCAAAAGAATGAAATTGGACAAATATCTTACACTATACACAAAAATAAATTCAAAATGGATTAAGACCTAAATGTGAGACCTGAAACCATAACATTTCTAGAAGAAAACATAGGCAGTAATCTATCTGACATAGGTCTTAGTGACATTTTTCTAGATATGTCTCCTGAGGCAAGGGAAACAAAAGCAAAATTAAACTGTTGAGACTACATCAAAATAAAACACTTACACAGTGAGGGAAATCATCAACAAAACTGAAAGACAACCTACTGAATGAGAGAAGATATTTGCAAATGATATATCCAATAAGGGGTTAATATCCAAATACATAAACAACTTATACAACTCACCATCAAAACAGCAAATAGTTAAAAAATTGGTAGAAGACCTAAATAGCCATTTTTCCACAGAACACATAAAGAGATGCTCAATACACTCATCATCAGGGAAATGCAAATCAAAACCACAATGAGATACACCTCACACTTGTGAGAATGGCTAAAGTTAAAACACAAGAAACATCAAGTGTTGACAAGGATGTGGAGAAAAAGGAACCCTCTTACACTGTTGGTACAAAGGCAAGCTGATGGAAACACTATGGGAAACAGTATAGAGATTCCTCAAAAAATTAAAAATAGAATTACCATATGATCCAATAATTCCACTACTGGGTATTTACCTAAAGAAAATGAAAACATTAATTCAAAAGGATGTATGCACCTCCATGTTAGCTGCAGCATTATTTACAATAGCCAAGACATGGAAGTAACCCAAGTGTCCATCCACAGATGAGTGGATAATAAAGACACACACACACACACACACACACACACACACACACACACACACGTGTACAATGGAATTTTATGCAGCCATAAAAAAGGATGAAATTTTTGCCATCTGCAACATGATGATAGATCTGGAGGATGCAATGCTAAGTGAGATAAGTCAGTTAGAAAAGGAAAAATACCATATAATTTCACTTAAACATGGAATTTAAGAAATAAAAACAGAGACAAACAAAAAATGGACTCTTAAATATAGTGAACAAACTGGTGGTTGATGGAAGGGAGAGGGTTAGGAGATGCATTAAATTGGTGAAGGATATTGAGTATATTTATCATCACGCACCACACCAAGCCATGTACCCCCAAACACCTTCATGCCATGCCAAGCTGCCGCATGCCACAACTGTTGCCATGCACCACACCAAGCTACAGTGCTATGCCCAGCCATCACACCATGCCAGCCACACACCTCCAACCACCAGCATGTATCATGCCTGGCTTTGCACCACTCGCCACACTGGCACACAGTTACCAAACATCATAGCACTTTGGAAATCTGGCATAGGACTGGTGGCCCAGTACAAATTTTGCTAATATTGCTTCCCTGCTCCCAAGTTTTGCACCAGGCATGGCCCTCAGAGCCAGCCTTCCTGGGTCCCACTGCCTGATATCACAGAGAACAACCATAGCCCACAATAGGCAGAGCATAAGTCCAGGCAACTGCACTGAAGAGAAAAGTGACTCAGACACAACAAAAGGATATAAGCAACATGCATAGAATATCCCCTGAAGTGCCAGGTTCTGGTGAATAGGGGACTCTGTACTGAAGGGAACTCCAGGACCTCTTCTTCATCAAGTCACTACTTTCGAGAGCAGAAGACACAACTGGCTTTTTTTAACACAGAGACACAGGCATAGAAGCAGACAAAATGAGGAGACAGGGAAATTTATTCCAAATGAACAAACAGGACCAGGCCACAGTCGGAGATCTAAGTAAAACAGATATAAGTAACATGTCTTATAGAGAATTTAAAGCATTGATTATGAGGACACTCACTGTACTTGACAATAGAGTAGAAGACATGAGTCAGACCCTTAACACACAGATAAGGAATAACATAGCAGATGTAAAGGTTCAATAAACGAAATGAGAAACATGCTCAATGGAATGAACAGCAAGCTGGAAGTAGTACAGGATTGAAGTAGTGACCTAGAAGACAGAGTAATAGAAAGTTATCAAGCTAAAGAGAGAGAGAGAGAGAGAAAGAGAGAGAGAGAGAGAATTATACAAAATGAAAACAGACTTAGGGATTTCAGTGATTCAATTGAGTCTAATAACATTCATATTATAGGAGCCCTAGAAGAAGAAGACAGAAAAAAGAGGACAGAAAATCTATTTGAAGAAATAGCTGATATCTTCCTTAATCTTGAAATAGATATCCCAATCCAGGAGGTACAGAACTCTTATCAAAATCAACAAAAGCAGAACCACACCAAGACATATTGTAATTAAACTGGCAAAGTATAGTGATAAAAAATTTAAAAGCAGCAAGACAAAAGAAGTCAGTAACTTACAAAGTAACTTACACAGGAAAACCCATAAGGCTAGCAGGAGATTTTTCAACAATATCTTAGCAAGCAAGTGGCATGATATATTTAAAGTGCTGAATGGGAAATATCTGCAGCCAAGAATGCTCTATCCATCAGGACTATCATTCAGAACAGAAGGAGAGATAAAGAGTTTCCCAAACAAATAAAAATGACAAGACTTCATGACCACTAAACCAGCCCTGCAAAAAATATTAAAGGGGGCACTTAGAGTGTAAAGGACACACCAAAAGTGACAGGATAGAGGTAGGAAACACAAAATCTATAGAAATGAATATTTCTTTAAAAATTCAGTCAAGGATTTCACAAAACAGGATATAAAAATATAATAACCTAACCCTAAAATGTGGGGAGGAGAGGAAAACAGAGTGGGTACACACTTAAATGACCACCAACTTAATAGAGACTGCCATATGCAGAAGAGTTTATATACAAACCTAATGGTAACTATATATGAAAAAACATTAATAAACATTCAAAGAATAAAAGGAAAGAAATCCAAATATGTCACTAAAGAAAATCAGCAAAATATGAAAGAAAGACAAGAAACAATCAGAAATATCTTCGGAAACAACCACAAAACTAATAATAAAATGGCCATAAATACATATCTATCAATAAGTACTTAATGTAAATGGAATAAATGTTCCAATAAAAAGACATGGGGTGACAGAGTGAATAAATATAAGACCCATCTATATGCTGCCTACAAAAGACTCATTTCAGACCTAAAGACACCTGCAGATAGAAAGTGAGAGGATGGAGAAACATCTATCATGCAAATGGATGTCAAAAGAAACCCAGAGTAGCAATATTTATATCAGACAAAACAGACTTTAAAACAAAGACTGTAACAAGAGACAAAAAAAAGACACTCTATAATAATAAAGGGGACAACCCAACAAGAAGATATAAGCATTGTAAATATTTATGCACCAACATAGAAGCACTCAAATACATTAAACAGTTATTAACAGGGAACTTTACAGAATGTTCAGGGAGAAGGGGAAGAGTGGTGGCTGCCAGAGTTGTCTGCATCCTTCCTCCTCCCCCACACTGGCCTCAGCCCACTCACCAGCTGTAGAAAATGGTGAAAGAAACCACTGAGTATGATGTTTTTGGGAGTCAAACCCAATGCCACCTAGGAAGAATTAAAAAAGGCTTACAGGAAACTGGCCTTGATGTACCACCCTGATAAAAATCCAAATGAAGGAAAGAAGTTTAAAGAGATTCAAGCTTATGAAGTGCTGTTTGATGCAAAGAAAAGGGAATTAAATGACAAAGGAGGAGAACAGGTAATTAAAGAAGGTGGAGGTGGTAGTTTTGGCTCCCCCATGGAGAACTTTAATACATTTTTTGGAGGAGGAGGAAGGATGCAGAGAGAAAGGAGAGGTAAAAATGTTGTATATCTTTCTCAATAACCTTATATTTATATAATGGTGCAACAAGAAAACTAGCTCTGCAAAAGAACATGATTTGTGACAAATGTGAGGACTGAGGTGGTAATCATGTTGTCCCAATTACCAAAGTACTGGAATGCAAATAAGAATTCATTAAATAGGACCTGGAATGGTTCAGCAAATCCAATCTGTGTTCATGGAGTACCAGGCCATGGAGAATGGATCAATTGTAAAGATAGATGTAAAAGCTGCAGTGGAAGGAAAAAAAAAGCTGCAGTTCAAGAGAAGATTTAGAAATTCCTATTAACAAAGGCATGAAAGATGGCCAGAAGATAACATTCCATAGTGAAGGAGACCAAGAAGCAGCACTGGAACCGAGGGATATTATCATTATTTTAGACCAGATGGACCATGATGTTTTTATTGAGCAAGAAGACCTTTTCATGTGTATGGATATACAACTGGTTGAAACACTGTGTGACTTTCAAAAGTCAGTATCTACTCTTGACAACTGAACCATCCTCACCACCTCTCATCCTGGTCAGACTTTCGAGTATGGAAACATCAAGGATATGCTAAATGAAGGCATGCCAATTTATCATAGACCATATGAAAAGGGTTGCCTAATCATGCAATTTAAGGTAAACTTTCCTGAGAATAACTCTGTCTCCTGATAAACTCCCTTATCTGGAAAAACTCCTAGTCGAGATGAAGGAAGTAAAAGAGATCGATGAAACGGAGAAGATGGAACTGGTGAACTATGATCCAAATCAGGAAAGGAAGTGCCATCACAATGGAAAATCATATGAAGATGATGAACATCATTCTAGGGGTGGTGTTCAGTGTCAGACCTCTTAATGGGGCCAGTGAATACCACTGCTGGCATTTTATATGTAGTGGTGAATGAGTAAAGGATTATAATCATAGCTCACTACTTGCTATAGTTTTCAATATTCAACTATAGTTTTTAAGTTAAATGAAGAATAAACTCAAATATAAAAGCTAAAAAAATTTAAAAATTAAAAATTAATAAACACATAAAGGAACTAATTGATCATGATACAATAATAGTAGATTTTAACACTCCACATACATCAATGGGCAGATTATCTAAACAGAACATCAACAAGAAAAAAAATGGCTTTCATTGACACACTGGAAAGAATGGTTTTAACATATATATTCAGAAAATTCCATTCTAAAGAAGCAGAATAGACATTTTTTTTTCAAATGGACATGGGCCACTCTCCAGAATAGATCACATAATAGTCCACAAAACAAATCTTGACAAATTTAAGTAAATAAAAATCATAACATGCATATTTTCTGACCACAACACTATGAAACTAGAACTCAACCACAAGAATGAATCTAGAAAGATCACAAATACATGGAAGTTAAATAGCATGCTACTAAACAATGAATGGGCCAACCAGGAAATAAAAGAAGGTATAAGAAAGTCATAGAAACAAATCAAAATGAAAACACAACACTCCAAAACCTCTGGGATACAGCAAAAGCAGTTCTAAGATGGAAGTTTATAGCAATGCAGGCCTACCACAAGAAACAAGAAAAAGCTCAAATAAACAACCTAACCTTACACCTAAAGGAACTAGAAAAAGAACAAAAAATAAAACCTAAAAACACCAGAAGGAAGAAAATTATAAAGATTTGAGCAGAAATAAATGGTATAGAAACAAACAAAAAAAGAAAACAACAATAAAAATAGGACAGATCAATGAAACTAGAAGCCATCTCTTTGAAACAAAATAAAACAAAAAATTTGATAAACCTCTACCCAGATTTATCAAGACAAAATATAGAAAGGACTCAAATGAGATAACACTGACGCCACATAAATACAATTATAAGAGAATATTATGAAATACTATATGCCAACAAATTGAACAACCTAAAATAAATGGATAATCCCTGGAAAAATAGAAAATACCAAAACTGAAACAGGAAAAAATAAAAAATTTGAATAGACTGATTACCAGCAAGGAGATTGAATCAGTTATCAAAGCACTCCCAACAAACAAAATTCCAGTATCAAATGACTTCACAGGTGAATTCTACTAAACATTTAAAGAAGAGTTAATACCTATTCTTCTCAAACTATTGGAAAAGAATAGAAAAGAGGGAAAACTTCCAAATTCATTCTATGAGGCCAACAGTACACTGATACCAAAACCAGACAAAGATACCACTAAAAAAAGTACAGGCTAATATCCCTGATGAACACAGATACAAATATTCTGAACAGAATATTAGCAAACTGACTTTAACAATACATTGAAAAATAATTCACCATGATCAAGTGGGATTTATTCTTCTGTTATAGGGTGGTTCAGTATTTGAAAATCAATCAATGTGATATGTCACATCAATAAAAGAAAGGATAAGAACCATACGATCATTTCAATAGATGTAGAAAACGCTTCTGACAAAGTAGAACATCCATTCATGATAAAAACCCTCAACAAAATAGACAGGTTTAGAGGGAACATACCTCAACATTCTAAAATCCATATATGAAAAACTCTTAAGTAAAATAATCCTTAATGGGGGAAAACTGAGAGCATTTCCCCTAAAATCAGGAATAAGACAAGGATGTCTATCCTCAACACTTTTATTCAACATAGTACTAGAAATCCTAGCCACAGCAATGAAACAACAAAAGGAAATAAAAAGCAACCAAATAAATAAAGAAAAAGTAAAACTTTCACTATTTGCAGATGATATGATACTGTAAATAGAAAACCCTAAAGACACCACCAAAAAAACTGCTAGAACTGATAAATGAGTTCAGTAAGGTTTCAGGATACAAAATTAATGTACAGAAATATGTTGCATTTCTATATACCAATAATGAAGTAGAAAGAGAAATTAAGAAAACAATCCCATTTATAATTAGACCCAAAATAACAAGATCCCTAGGAAAAATCTAATCACAGAGGTGAAAGACCTCTACTTTGAAAACTATAATATCTTGATGAAAGAAATTGAAGATGACACTAATGAATGGAGAGACATTCCATGTTCATGGATTGTAAGAATATTGTTAAAACGTCTGGGGCATCTGGGTGGCTCAAGTCAGTTATGCGTGTGACTGGCTCAGGTCATGATCTCACAGTTTGTAAGTTCGAGCCCCGCATCAGGCTCTCTGCTGACAGGTCAGAGCCTGGATCCTTCTTTGGATTCTATGTCTCCCTCTCTCTCTCTCTCTCTCTCTGCCCCTCCCCCACTCACACTCTGTCTGTGTCTCTCTCTCAAAAGTAAATAAACATTAAAATTTTTAAAAATGTCTATAGCACCCAAAGCAACCTACAGATTTAATGCAATCCCTAGCAAAATACCACCAGCATTTTTCACAGAGCTAGAATAAACAATCCTCAAATTTGTATGGAACCACAAAAGACCCTGAGTAGACACAGCTATCTTGAAAAAGAACAAAGCTGAAGGCATCACAATTCTGGACTTTAAGCTACATTACAAAGCTATAATAATCAAACAGTATGGTACTGGTAAGTACCCATAGTAAAGTATGTAAATAGAGTACTGGTAAGTACCCATAGTAAAACAAGTAAATAGACCCGTACATCAATAGAACAGAATATTAAAAAAGAAGTCCACAACTACAAGGTCAATTAATCTTCAACAAAGCAGGAAAGAAATCCAATAGGAAAGAGACAGTCTCTTTAACAAATGGAATTTGGAAAACTCAACAGCAATATGCAAAAGAATGACACTTGACCACTTTCTCACACCATCACAAGAATAAACTCAAAATGGATCAAATACCTAAATGTGAGGCCTAACACCATAAAAGTCCTATAAGAGAACACAGGCAGTAATTTCTTTGACATTGGCTATAGTAACTTCTTTCTAGATATGTCTCTTGAAGCAAGGGAAACAAAAGAAAAAATGAAGTATTGGGACTATTTAAAAATAAAAAGCTTCTGCACAGGGAGGAAAACAATCAACAAAACTAAAGACAACTTATGGGAGAAGATATTTGCAAATAACATATCCTATGAAGAGTTAGTATCCAAAACATACAAAGAATTTATAAAGCTCAACACTCACTAAAAAACGTGCAGAAGTCATGAACAGACATTTTTCCAAAGAAGACATCCAAATGGCCAACAGACACATGAAAAGATGCTCAAAATCACTTATCATAAGGAAAATGCAAATCAAAACCACAATGATATAGCACCTCACACCTGTCAGAATGGGTAAAATCAACAACACAAGAAACCACAGGTGTTGATGAGGATATGGAGAAAAAGGAGTCATCTTACACTGTTGGTGGGAATGCAAACTGGTGCAGACACTCTGGAAAATGGTACCGAAGCTCCTCAGAAAATTACAAATACAACTACCTAATGATCCAGCAATACTACTACTGAGATTTACCCAAAAATAGAAAAACACTAATTTCAAGGGATATGTGCACCCTGATGTTTATAGCAACATTATCAACACTAGCCAAGAGTCTATTGACTGATGAATGGATAAAGAAGATGGGGTGTATGTGTATGTATATATATATATATATATATATATATATATATATATTCCACTATATATACAATAGAATATTATCCAGCCATAAAAATAAAATCTTGCCATTTACAAAGACATAATACTAGGTGTAAAAAGTCAGAGAAAGACAAATACCGTATGATTTCACTCATATGTGGAACTTAAAAGAACAAAACAAATAGCAAAGGGGAAAAAAATAACAGAGCGAAAGAGACACAAATCAAGAATCACACTCTTATTTACTGAGAACTGATGTTTACCAGAGGGGAAGGGGGTAGGGTGATGGGTTAAACAGGTGATGGGAAAAAAAAAAAAAAAGAAAGAAACAGGTGATGGGGATGAAGGAGTGCCCTTGTCATGATGAGTACAGGGTGTTGAATCACTATATTGTATGCCTGGAACTAATAACACTAATAATACTCTATGTTAACTAAGTGGAATTAAAATAAAATTTTAAAAAACTAATCAACAAACTTAAAAAAAAATCATAGTATCCTTACGATGTGTGCCAAATATTTTAGAGAGCTGTTGACTCATTATATTTTACACCTGAAAACTAATATAACACTATGTTAATTATGCTAGAATTTTAAAGGATAAATAAAAACTACAAAAACAGAACTTCACACTGGAAGAACTAGGTTAGATCCACACAAGTTGTTTTCTCTGAATGACACTCTAAAGTCACTTTAGGTAGCAAATCATATAATGGACCTCTACACTGTTTCACCAGTGCTAACACTACCTGAACATTTCCTTGTACCAGTTGAGAGCAGAAGCCCCATTGGCTTCCTTTGGATGGGGTATGGAATGCTGATTCCAGTCTTCTTTCTGCCTATTTTCATACTAGAGAGGACTGTGTGATTAGAACTGGAAGTCAACTGGTAAAAATTATATTCATCTTTCTTTTTTTCCCCCTTATTCTATCTGCCCTGTCTATAGAGGAAAACAACTAGAACTTTCTCCTTTAATAAAGAGAAATTATAACAGTACCATTTTACCTAGTTTTAATTCGTAGGCCCTGACAACTCTCATAAATTCCAATGATCACAGGAGAGGCAAACTTATTTCTTGAGCCTAAAAAGAAAAAAATATTAGTATTTCCCAGAATATGAAAGTATGTATATAATCTTTGATAATTCACAATTGGTATAAATAAAACTGTCCTCTTTCCTTTAATGGTAAAACTGAACATTCACATAAATATTCAAATGCAATGCATTACATATATTATACTAAATATGCACATTTTATAACATATTTGACTGGTTGTACAATCAACACAGAAGACATAATGATACCTATACAAAAATAATACTGTTTTATTACAGTTGTAAATATAACTATAGTAACTCTTTTTTTTTTAATTTTTTATTTTTTAATATATGAAATTTACTGTCAAATTGGTTTCCATACAACACCCAGTGCTCATCCCAAAAGGTGCCCTCCTCAATACCCATCACCCACCCTGCCCTCCCTCCCACCCCCCATCAACCCTCAATTTGTTCTCAGTTTTTAACAGTCTCTTATGCTTTGGCTCTCTCCCACTCTAACCTCTTTTTTTTTTTTCCTTCCCCTCCCCCATGGGTTTCTTTCACGTTTCTCAGGATCCACATAAGAGTGAAACCATATGGTATCTGTCTTTCTCTGTATGGCTTATTTCACTCAGCATCACACTCTCCAGTTCCATCCACGTTGCTACAAAAGGCCATATTTCATTTTTTCTCATTGCCACGTAGTATTCCATTGTGTATATAAACCACAATTTCTTTATCCATTCATCAGTTGATGGACATTTAGGCTCTTTCCATAATTTGGCTATTGTTGAGAGTGCCGCTATAAACATTGGGGTACAGGTGCCCCTATGCATCAGTACTCCTGTATCCCTTGGATAAATTCCTAGCAGTGCTATTGCTGGGTCATAGGGTAGGTCTATTTTTAATTTTCTGAGGAACCTCCACACTGCTTTCCAGAGCGGCTGCACCAATTTGCATTCCCACCAACAGTGCAAGAGGGTTCCTGTTTCTCCACATCCTCTCCAGCATCTATAGTCTCCTGATTTCAGTAACTCTTAATTTTGTGTCAAATTGGTTATCACTATTCCTTGTTTTTTTCTCAATACTATTATAAAAGTGACTGCTGTTTGAGAAACTGTTATTCAAAACACTGGTATAGAGCTTTTCTTGATTTCCTACCACAGAATCCACTGCCTACTCTATTTATTACCTGATAATTTTAGTAATAAATACACTAATGCAGATTAGTGTACCACATTGAAATTATAGATATGCCCTCAATACACTTTTTGATTGAATGCCAAATAGTTGAATGTTAAAATCAATATTTGGGGGAGGCCAACTAATACCATCATAGAATGAAGTGATGAGACTTTAAAATTTTTTCAAATTTCCCTAAGTGATAATTATAATTTCACTCCTAACCATGTAAATATCAATTCAAATAGTTTGAAATTTTAATTTGGAAAACTTCACTCACTTTCAGTGTGGTTGGTAGGTGTGCAATTGTTTGGGGGATAATTCTGTCAGTGTAGGATACTGTTGATGATAATGTTTGCCACTAACTTTGAAAGTCTTTTATCATCTAGGTAGAGATTTATCAGCTCTTCAATTCTTGTAATTTCATCAAATCAATTTCTCAAATTGGAGTTGTTTGCACTGCTTAAAGAAGATTCTGCCTGTTTTCAGAAGACTTAAAAATGTCTTCACATATTATTTTATCAGGAATATTTTTGCTTAGCTGTTGTTTTACACTTACTGCCTGAGATAAAATTTCTTTTAATCTTGGATCTAAAAATATAGCAATGGAGAAATTTAATTGGTTTCAATATAACAAACCTCCAAATTCCCACATGCATCTCAGCTTTCATTCCATGCACATTAATTTAGCATGTTCTGTGAAGCAAACTTTTGGGAGACTCCTTATAGCAGACAGAATGTAAGAAATACTTTTGGTCTCAAGTCACACTCATTTGGTTATTTCTTTAGCAGATTCCAACAAATAAACTGAGTTCTCTATAAGCAAGCTGTCTTGAAAGTTGGCATTGTTATTGGCAGAGTATGGTGTTAAATCTTTAATTCACTCTTCGTTAAAAAATGTGATCACTTCTATTCCATCTTGTTTGAACATCTGATATCTGACAAAGCAGTTCCATCATCTATTTTATATCTTATAAATGTGTCTGGATTAAGTAGTGGTAAGTATTTTCCTGCTTAAGGGCAGCACTTTTGTTACATGAGAATGTGTTATAATTACTCTAACATACAATTGAAGAATGTGAAAAAATACTCATCATCTGTTTATTTACATGTCACTCCTAGGTTTCACTACATTTACTTCATTGTCAGTCACAGCTGTATGACATTTGTTTCACTGATTTTCCATTCGATAAATAGTTCATCTATCAGATTCACACAGTTGTTAGCTATGTGAGACCTAAAAGTTTCTTACCAAGTAAACGAGAAGAATTAAATCCTTCACAACTCAGCATAATAAAACTTAAAACAAATGTATGGTTGTATCTTTATGTCTAAATTTGTTATTAGGAAAATAAGAAAAATACCAATTCAATAATATTCCTCACACTTTGTTGGTACATACAGCAGAATGTGAATCAAGAACTAGTGTTTCTGCACCAGTTTCAAAGATAGAGTTCTGTTTCTTGGAATTTATAGCTTGGGTTAAACTAAAAATTCTTTGAAATTCATCCACAGAAAATGATTGACATTCTACTGCACTCAGTTCAATAAGATTTTGTTCAAAATATTTGACTTGATAGGCTTAAAAGCATCAGAAAAAATATTTCTAAATCACTTGTGGAAAAATTTTCAAGTTTGATAAGTGAAAACAAAATATGTTTTTTAGTACATCATTTTTCTCTAATTTAAATTTTCTTCTTACTATCTTTTGTATCAGATGATTTATCATAGATGTTTTGGAATCTTTCTTCCTCATGATATTTTATAGTGGCATTCTGCTCTTAATTCATTTTCTCAACTTGTATAGAATTCCCAAAAAGGAATACTAAAGCCAAAGCAAAATTTTCATGCTTCCGCAAATACGTATTTATGCAAATACTCTCTCACTAGACTATGAGAATCATAAAGAAAGGGACTGCATTTTATTTCTCTCTCACTGTCAATAATAGAGCATGATAGGCACTAAGCACTCAATGAACACTTGTTGACTAAAAAGATATATATGTTTAAAATGATACAGCATAATGTAATAGAAAAATATTACATTTGCTATATTTTCCCTTTGCCAGTGTTGTGATATCGAACAATTTATTTAATATCTCCAAACAAATATTTCCTCATGTGCAGAATATTCCTGAAACTCCTTGAGATGTTTTGATATTTTTAGTGTATTTTAAAACACTAGCACAATTCTCGCCATCGAGGAGGTGCTCAATATGGCAACTAATAAGAAGGAAGGAGGAAAAATGAAGAATATTAATGTCTGCTTTATTAAAGAACTATTTGATGCCCAGTATATAAGCACATATTTAAGAATCTAATTTACTGAACAGAATTTATTGAGCTGAAACAAACAAAAACAGTATTCCTCCATTAAAATGAAAACTTTTTTCTTTGTCACAGGATAGCTCAGGATTACATATCAAACATCAGATATTTTCTAAGAAGTCTCTTGAAGTTTATCCATTTAACTCCTTGGTATCAAAAATTATCAAATCTCATGCACCCAAGGCCTGTAAATGAGTGTTCTGCATTTGGGTCATGTTTCTGCCAAATTATTAGGAAAGCCCATAAATCATTATATTATCTCCTCACAGTCTCTCTTATTTCTAATAATTAGTAGGGCTATTTCTTAGCTTGCAACAGCAAACTCAAAGGAATCTTTCTACTTATGTGAGTTCTGCAGTCTTCTAGATTTATCTGAGAAATGACTTTAATTACTCACATTCTTCACTTTTTCCAATTCCCTTAAGTATTGCAAAAGGACATTAGAACGATGTTCCCAATATTAATATACCTATCACTCATTGCAATTTCCTCAGTCTTAATTTCTGGTACCAATCACTTTTTGTATAAATACTAATTAGATTCAGGTACAAAAAATATGCAAATATCTAAGTTAATGAGACCTGCTATACAAAGCCTCTAGTAAATATTTCCCTATTGATATTTCAGTGGGTGATGTTCCCACCAAATATATATGTAGCTCCAAATTATTTTGGGTGAAATTTAGGGCACTAGATCCCCAGTAATCTAACCCTATACAATTCAACAACCACTTTCAATTGTCAGCTATTTTAATTGCCTAATATTTATACAATCTAAACAATATGCTGATGTTGAGGATTGCTCAATTTTATTTTTTTATGAATTCTTTTAAAGTTTATTTTTTTATTTTGAGAGAGAAGGAGGGAGGGAGGGGCAGCGAGAGGGAGGGAGAGAAAGAGAGAAACAGGTTCCATGCTGCCAGCACAGAGCCAGACACAGGGCTCAAGCTCACAAAACTGTGAGATCACCACCTGAGCCAAAACCAAGAGTCTGTGACAGTTCACCAACCGAGCCACCCAGGTGCCCCAAGGATTGCTCAGTTTTAAAATGTCATTTGTTTCCTTAATGGTAGAGACAAATTAGCTCTCTTACAAACACTCCCTCAGTACTCTTCTTTGCATTTTTCAAATATGTATATATAAATATCTACATAAATATATGACAAAATTATGTTAAATTGTTGGTTAATATTTACATTCTTTGACTATGGAAGTATTGATTGATATTTTGGTTAGGTAATATTTTCCCCATAATTCTGACACTGATGCTCCCTGTATTTCTAATTTCTAGATATAGCAGCTGAGAATTTCTAGTATCAGGTTCATGATAATTTATATGAACCAGTTTTTTTTTCTTCCTGAAAACATTTAGAATCTTCTCCCCAGGCTCTATTTTCTACAATGCAAAAAGATTTTTACCAATTTTCCATGATCTCATTTTCTAGAACTCTTAAAACTTGAACATTTAATATTCTGAATTGATCATTTAATTTTTCTATCTTTTCTTGAATTTGTTTCTATTTCATCTAGTGCATTTTTATTCAAAACTAATGCATCTTCATTCAAAACTATTACAAAATGCTTGATTTTCACTATTTTTTTTTTCAAATTGCTCTTTCCTGTTTTGATTCTATTTTATAATGTGTAATTCATTTATGGGTGAAAGTCTAATTCTCTATCTCCTCAAATGGATTTTTTTTCTTTATATTCTGAAGTTCTTTTGCTGTCTCTGTTATCTATTTACTCTCCAGTTCCTTTAATGTGTATGTTTGTTTCTAAATAACTCACATCTAGAAAACATAAAGAATTCTTACAAATCAGTCAGGAAAAGAAAACACTAAGTTAAAAGTGGGGGAAATACTTGAACAAAAACTTCCAAAAAGAATATTCCCAAATAGCTAATAATTATATGACTAGTGTTCAGTGTCAATCATGAGAGAAATGAAAAATAAAGTTTCTAAACCTCAGTGTGATACTCCTACACACTCCCAAATACCAAAAATTAAAGGTTGACAATAACAAGTGTTGATAAGAATGTGTAACCATATAAACTTGCAGTAGAATAGCTTCCATTTTGGACAGCCATGCCACACTTGACTAAAGCCTACAAGATGCTATTTAAAACCATGATTTTTTTTTGTCTACTTGTTTTATGTTGCAGGAATGGTGGTAGTCAGGCCCCTACTGCTAGTCTATATAGTCACTTCTTTTTTGTAGTGTTAAGAGTTTTTACTTAACATGCTTTGATATGTCATTTAGCACACTGACCACTAATATCTCCAGTATAGACTATTCCATTTATTATCATAAAATAACCCTCTTTGTGTTGTAGATTTCTTTCTTTCTCAAATACTTTATCAGATACAAATGTTGATCCTGTTGCTTCAAGCATGAATGTTTGCTTGTTATTATTTTGTTCCTTTAAGCGTTCTATGTTCATTTGTTTATGTGTCTGTCATTTTTTAATGTTTATTTATTTTGAGAGGGGGAATGGACAGAGAGGGAGAGAAAATATCAAGCAGGCTCTACACTGAGACAAAATCAAGAGTCAGATGCTTAACTAACTGAGCCACGCAGGCACCCCTGTGTCTCATTCTTAACATAATCTGAACAGTCTTTTCCTTCAACCCCTTTATCTTTATTTTAAATACTCACTCGACTGCCAATTTAAGCATCCATTCACTAGCCTACCCACAAACACATAACCAAACAAAACATTGCTCTGGAGTCAGATCTCAGTGAGATCTTTAGACTACATTTCTTAATAAGAGATTACAATATCTTGTCCTTTTACTTTTTTTGTTTTCTGCTTTCTACTTAGAATCTTTTTTTTTTTCCAACAATTTGGAATAGGCAACTGGAATTGAACTAACTCTTTGGCTAGGAATTCAGAATATTTCATAATACTGCTTGCAGTCTTATTTCATCAAGCCAGAAGAATGGTACCAACATAACCAAAGTGAGACTGTTAAACATGGTACTTCACAAAGAGTAACATTAGTGTCATGGAATCGTAAGTCATTCCTTTTTTCTCTCCCCTTTTTTTGTTAACAATTACATCCATAACTGAACAAAACTGCCTCAGCAAATTACACTAAGGGACTTAACAGTACTCTTGCTCACCTGTGAATCTGAAAATAAATAAGACCTCAGTAAGGGCTGTGGACCTAAGGGAGTTGGCAAACCTGCCCCACCCCTACTTGCAGCAATCAGGGGAAAAAAACCTGGACAGATACCCATAGATGAAAGAGAAATTTTAGAAGTTCATATTGCCTGAGAAGAGATTCCAACATGACACTGGTGTGATGAAAAAAAAAAAAAAAAAGCCTGGATACAGAGGAGAGAGATGAACTCTCCAGAGCCACCCTTGCCCAGGGTGACATTTCAAGGACGAAGCTGTTTGGCAGGTAGCAGCAACCTCTCCCATAGAGGAGGTGGAAAGTGAATTGGTGAGTAACTGCTTGGTTATCCAAGTTGTGTGGATTATGGCTGGGAAAAAAAAAAAAACATTTCTCTTTAGCAACACCCTGATTTCTGAAGAGCAACCACTATAATTTAGGGATAGGAGAAGAAAGAGAAAGAAGTAGAGAAAAGTATCAAAGGATATTAAAGGAACCCATTTTCTGCTGTCTGCTTCAAGACTTCAACAGGAAGTCTGCTCACAAACCTCTGGGAATGCCCCACTAGAAGATCTCCTCACCAGGTCTGTTGGCACCCCTAAAGTTCCACATAATAAATGCACATCTCCCTACACTCTGGGGACAGCTCCATATGTATTCCACCCAATGCATTCAGGAGAGGGAGTGTTGGTAGACAGGGAGCTTATTCAGAAAATAAGCAATGATCAGTGGCCAAGGAAGAAGCCACAAACCTGAGCTATAGTGCTACCTTTTGGAATACAAAAGAAAGGATTCTTATAGCCAGCCTGATGAATTATAAGAAACAAAACAAAAGTTTATTCAAGAAAATATCTATTTCAGGGGCGCCTGGGTGGCTCAGTTGGTTGAGCATCCAACTTTGGCTCAGGTCATGACCTCACAGTGTGTGAGTTCGAGCCCCGCATCAGGCTCTGTGCTGACAGCTCAGAGCCTGGAGCCTGCTTTGGTTTCTGTGTCTCCCTCTCTCTCTGCCCCTCCCCTGCTCATGCTCTGTCTCTCTCTGTATCAAAAATAAATAAAAACATTTTTAAAAATCTTTAAAAAAAAAGAAAATATTTTTTTCAAATGCAAAAGCCAGAGCACATAGTGACAAACAATATTTTAAAATCAAGAAAATATGGTATCACAAAAAGAATATGACAATTCAACATGGATCGCAAACACATACACAGACTAATAAAGAATTCAAAATAGTGGTTATGAAAAAAATTCAAAAAGCTACATGAAAACTCAGAAAAACAATTCAATGAAATCAGGAATAAAATTAATGAATAGAAACCATTCATTATCAAAGAAATTGAAATGGTAAGAAAGAGCCATATGGATACTGGAGCAGAAAAAAATCAATGAATGAAATGGAGAATGAAAAAGATTGCATCTGTATCAAGGCAGACCAGATGGAAGAAATAAATGACTTGGAGTATAGGAATAAAGACAATTCAGTCAAAAGAAGAACGGGAACTAAGATTTTTTAAAAGCCTATGAGTACTATCAGATTCAATCAAAAAGAACATATTAGAATAATTGGGATTCCAGAAAAAGAGGAGAGGGAGAAGACATAGTTTATTTAAAGAAATAATAGATAGTACATCCCAAATCTGGGGGAAGCACTTGTACATACAAGTCCTCTAAGCTAATAGAGCACCTCATTATTTTGATGCAAAAACATCTTCCCTAAGAGACATTATAATGAAACTGTCAAAAAATCAATTTTAAAGAAAGAATCTTAAAGGCAGCCAGGGGAAGAAAAAAAGAAAGTAACCTACAAAGGAACCCAATTAGTCTATCAGCAGATTTCTCCGCAGAAACTCTACCCACTAGGAGAAAGTAGAATGACATATTCAAAATGTTGAAAGATGTTGGTTTGCAAACTGGTTCCTGTACACAGAGGGAGAGACTAAAGAAATGTAAACCACTCCAGATTGGTAGGTGACAGATTTAATATGCAAGGAAACTTATAAGGTGTGTCTTAGGTGTCTGCAAGATGAGTAGATCTGCACACCTGCCTACCAGAATCTTTTAAGTTTATATAGAAGCCTTAACTGAGTTCAGTCACATATACCATCCAGAGGGTCTCCAAACATAATGCACTCTCAAGGGTGTGTCCTTGAAAAATGGTTCCCTCTGTGGGAACAGCAGACAGAGCATACATTCTAAGGACAGGGGAGATAAGGAGCTTCCAATTGCCCAGGTCCAGCTCACAGGTTAAGGAATAGTCACACCTTCTCAATTACTCCCTCCAATAGAGGAAAAAAAAGTTGCCAACACTGGACCTGCCTTGCAAGAAATGCTGAAAGGTGTTCTTTAAGCTGAAATGAAAAGACACTAATCACTGACACGTAAATACGTGAAAGGGCACAATAAGGTGAATAGACAGTCAAAAAACTATAACGCTATATTTGGATGGCATGTTAATTGCTCAACAATAGTATAAAAGTTAAAGAGTAGTAAAAATAACTATAGATAGTATAAACTATTAATGAATGTACAACATAAAATAGGTGAACTATAACATAAATAATATAAAAGGGAGAAGTAAAAGGGTGGCATCTTTATAGCTGTTTAAAGATATGTTGCTACCAGACTAAAATGGACTGTTTTATCTATAAAATGTTTTATGCAATCCACAAGGTAACCAGAGAGCAAAAACTGAGAGTAGAGCCACAAAAGACAAAGAAACAAAGTAGAACACACCTCCACAAAAAATAACCAATTTACACAAGTAGGCAAAGACAGAGGAAAAAGAAACAATGGAAATACAAAATAATCAGAAATTAATAAGATGGCATTAGTAAGTCCTTACATATCAATAATCATTCTAACGTAAATGTATTGAATTCACCAATCAAAAGGCACAGAGTAACTAGATGAATTAAGAAAAAAAGGACCCAATATATGCTACCTACAAGAGACTCATTTCAGCCTTAAAGACACACATAGTTTCTAAGTGAAGGAATAGAAGAAGATATTCCATGCAAATGGAGCCAAAAGAGGTAGTCATACTTAAACAAAATAGACTTTACTAGACTTTACACCAAAAATAGCAGCAAGAGACAAAGGAGGTCATTACATAATGATAAATGAATCGATACATCAGGATATAATAACTGTCAATATATACATATCCAACATCAGAGCACGTAAGTGTATTAAGCAAATACTAACAGATATAAAGGGAAAAATAGACAATAAGAAGAAGAAGCGACCTCAGCAATGGATAGATCACCCAGCAAAACAACAAGTAAATGCTGGATTGAACCATACTTTAGACGAAATGGGCTTAGATATTTACAGAACATTCCATGCAACAGCAGCAAAATACACATTCTTTTTAAGGGCAAAAAAAAAAAAATTCTTTAGGATAGATTATATGATAGGATACAAAACAAGTCTTAGTAAATTTAAGAATATTGAATCAAACCAATAACTCATTATGAACACAACAGTATGAAACTAGAAATGAACAGCAAGAGAAAAGCTGGAAAATCTATAAATATGTGGAAACTGAACATTACACATCTGAAAAACCAATGGGTCAAATAAAAAATTTAAAAAAAATCAAATATCTGAAAAAGTGATGTTGTAAGAGTTTTGAGAGAAGAGTTTAAGCTATAAATGTTTATATTAAGAAATTAGAAAGATCCCAAATGAATACCCCAGCTTTACCCCTCAAGGAAGTGGGGGGAGGTGGGGAGAACAATTTAAGTCCAAAGTTAGCAGAAAGAAGGAAATAATAAAGATCCAAATGGAAGTAAAGAGGGAGAAATAAGAAAAACAAAATAAAGTATCAATGGAACTACGGGCTGATTTTTCAAAAAGATAAAATTGATGATCCTTTAACAAACTAAAAAAAAAAGAAGAAGAAGATTCAAACACATAAAATTGGAAATGAAAGAGGAGACATGCTGTAATGAGAAATCTATTTGTGGATGATAAGAATGAGGATGATAAGAATCTACTGTGAATAATCATATGCCAACAAATTAGATAATCTGGAAGACATAAATTCCTAGAAATGCACGATATACCAAGATTACATCAGGAAGAGATAGAAAATCTGAACAGACCAATAATAAGTTAAAAGACTGAATTGGTAATTGAAACATCAGAGCCCAGAACTGCAGGGCCAGACAGCTTCACAACAGCTATCAAACATTTAAAGAAGAATTAACACTAATAATTTTCAAACTCTCCTCCCAAAATTGAAAAAGAAATACTTCCAAACTCATTCTATCAGACCAGCTTACCCTGATAACAAAGAAAGATAAGGACAGTATAAGAAAACCATAGACTAGTATTCTTGATGGATAGAGACATGAAAATTCTCAAAGTATTAGCAAACCCACACATTAAAAGGATTATATACTATGACCTCATGGAATTTATCCCTGGGATGCAAGGAGGATTCACATATAAAAAATTAATAAATGTGATACATCATATCAATAGAAAGATAAAAATCACATGATCATCTCAATAGGTACAAAAAATGGATGTAATAAAATACAATATCCCTTCACGATAAAAAAAAAAAAAAACAGGAACAAATTGGGTATTAGAAGGAACATAATTCAACATAATAAAAGCCATATATGACAAACCCACAGCATATACAATGGTAAAAAATTGAAAGCTTTTCCTCTGTGATCAGGTCCAAGACAAGGATTCCCACTCCCAACACTTTTATTCAGTACAGTACTAGAAACCTAGCTAGAGGAATTAGGGCAAAATTGTCATTATTTGAGGATAATATGACTTTTACATAGAAAATCCAAAGTCTAAACCAAAATCTGGTAGATCTAATCAATGAATTTTATAGAGTTACAGTATATAAAATCAACATACAGAAATCATTTGCAATTCTCTATGTTAATATCTGAAAAAGGAACTTTTTTTTCATTATAGCATCAAAAACAATTAAATACTTAGGAATAAATTTAACCAAGAAAGAAAATGCTCCCTATGACAAAAACTACAAGATTTTTTGAAATAAATCAAAGACAACACAAACAAATGAAAGGACATTCCATGTCCATGTATCTAAAGAATTAATACTGTTAAAATGCTCATACTACCCAAAGCCATCTACAACTCAAACACCAATTCCAACAACATTCTTCACAGAGATAGAACAACCAATCCTCACATGGGTATGGAATAAGCAAAGACCCTCAATACCCAAAGTAATTCTGAGAAAGAATAACAAACCAGGAGGCATCACACTTCCTAATTTCAAACTATGCCACAAAGCTATACTAATTAAAACAATATGGTACCAGCATAAAAATAGACACGTAAGTCAATGGAACAGAATAGAGATCCAGAATTAAACTCCCATATATAATGTCAACTAATATATGACAAGAGAGATAAGATCAACCAATGGGGAAAGGATAGTCTCTTCAACAAATGGTGCTGAGAAGACTAGCACATGCAGAAAATAAATTTTAATCCTTATCTTACACTACTCATAAAAATTAACTCAAAATGAATGAAAGACTTAAACATAAGATATGACACCATAAAATGCCTAGAAGCAAGCACAGAAAAGAGGCTCCTTGGCATTAGTCTTGGCAATAGTTTTTTTGGATATGACATTAAAAGCACACACAACAAAAGCAAATATCAACAAATGGGACTACAATAAATAAAAAGCTTCTGCACATCAAAAGATATGGTCAACAAAATGAAATGGCAACCTATGAAGTGAGAGAAAATATTTGGAAACCATATATCAGTTAAGGGATTAATATCCAAAATATATAAAGAACTCATACAACTCAATAACATAAAACAAAAACAAAAACCTGATGAAAAAAATGGGCAGAAGACCTAAACATTTTTTTTCCCCAAATGACCAACAGGTACATGAAAAGGTGCTCAAATTCATTAATCACCAGGAAAATGCCAATCAAAATCACAGTGAAACATTATGTTACACTGTTAGAATGGCTATACTCAAGATAGCATGAAGTGAGGATGGACAAAAAGGGAACTTTTTGCTTGTGCACTATGGGAATGTAAACTGGTGCAGCCATTATGGAAAAAAATATGGAGATTCCTGAAAACATTAAGAAAAAAAAGAACTATCATACAATCTAGCAATTTCACTTCTGGTTATACATGAAAAGAAAATGAAAACAGGACATGAAAGGGATATATGCACCTTCTTTGTTGATTGCAGACTTATTCACCATAACCAAGATGTGGAAAAAACCTAAGGACCCATCACTGTGTGAATGGATAAGAATTGTGCTGTATATATCCACAATGGAATATTTTTTAGCCATGAGAATGGAGATCCAGCCATTTGTGCCAACATGGATGGATCCTGAAGACCTTATGAGAAGTGAGATGAGTGGAACAGAGAAAGACAAATACTATCTGATATTACTTATATATGAGGCCTCAAAAAGCTAAACTTGTAAGAACAGAAATTGAAATGAGGTTACCAGGGTCTTGGGTGTGTGACAGAATTGGAGAGATGTTGCTTAAGGAAACGAATTTGCAATGAGTAAAGAAATTCTACAGACCTAATGCGTTAGTAGTGAAAATAGACTACAATTTTGAATTATAATCATTAGACTTGCTGGGACTAAATCTCAATTTTTCTAATGACTGAAAAGAAAAAAAATCAAGATGTGATTGAAATACTAATTATTGCTACATTAACAATCATATGACACTATGTACATGTCTCAGGTCAACATGTTGGACACCTTAAATGTATACAAGGTTATACATCACATATATTTTAATTGAAACAAAAACAAAAACTTGGCACCTCAGCACAGGACAGAGCCCTTCTCTCATGTCACTTTTCTAGTGAAGGTAGTCAATCAAAACTGCAATGTTAAAACATCCCTGTGAAATAATATTTTTCTCTATCTAAAGGTGTTTTGTGAATATGTGTGTCAGATATGGAAGATGATGCTCTTTTGTCCTTTTTTCCTACCTAGACAATGTCCTTTTATTCCTTATCCATGTTTGTTTACATTGATTTAGATTATAAAAATGCTGAAATAAATATTACATATATATTTTGCACATTTGTGTGAGCATTTCTATAGGATAATTTTGAGAAAATTGTGGGTGCTCCCTTCACCAGTACATATACTAAAATTGGAAGGATACGGAGAAGATTAGCATGCCCCCACACAAACTCATGAACTGTCTATATTTTTTTTATAAGACATAAATTTTTAAAAAGAAAGAAAGAAAATTGTGGGTGATAGGGTGTATATATATACTTAAGGCTTTTAATAGATTCAAACTGGCCTTTCATTTATCCTTTGAGGGTCCATGTAGGAGTATCACATTGAGGTGTTATTTTGCATTTATTTTGCTTTTACAATTCTGGAAAGCTTTCTTTTTACCTTTATCAATGACATAAAAAGTACTTTTTTGTGTGTGTCTGATTTAATTTTATGAATTTACTTAATATTTGCCCTAATGTTTTTTGTTTGTTTTTCAATGACACAAAGACAAAAGAGAAAGAAAAAAATCAACTACCAACTAGATTTGACATTACAAATAGAAGTTTGGATGTAATACACCTAGGGTGTCAGAATTAGAACCATATAATGCCCAGGCCCTACTCTCAATATTCTGATTCAGTTGTCTTGAAATGATGTCTAACCTTCAGTAGTTAAGTTCCCCAGGTAATTCTAATGTGAAACCTGCTCTAAAAATCACTGATCAGCTCATGCTGCATCTCTATTCTCCAAAGGAAAGTGGTATTCTTGATAATGATAAAGGATCTTTGAGAGACAAAAGAGCTACGTTTGAAAAAACTACTTGATACAAGATATTGAACGAGTAATTTTAGATATTGGGCAAGTAATTTAAGCTTTTTTGGTCTCAATTTTTATCTATAAAATCTAAAATATATTAAATGTCCACCTCATTGTTTGGAGGTGTATATAAGGTAATTTGTATTATATTTTTGTTATACTGATAGCTCTTAGTTATATTCTATTCATTAAATCATGTTTTTCTATTACTTCCCTAAGTATTGAGTACTTACTATATACCACATATTACTGATTATTAGAAAACAAAATGAGCCTAATGCCCTTTGAGAGCCTAGATTCTAGAGCTGGGGAAAAAATTAAAAATAAATAAATAAATAGATAACATAATGGTAGGTAGCATTAAGTGTCATGGAGAAAAAATAAGCAGTGGGAATAAAATTAAAAAGTGAGAGGGAATATCATTTTAGTTTGGACAATCAAAAAACTGTTGTGGAGGTAATATTTGTATAAAGACCTCAACAAGTTGAGGCAATAAGCCACTGGAATATCTGCATAGAATGTTTCATTCAGAGAGGACAATGAAAAAGCCCTGAGGTGGATGTTGTTTCTGTTGTTTGGTTGGTTTTTGGTTTTGGTTTGGAGTTCTGGGTTTTCTTGTTTTGGTTTGTTTTTGAGATTAGCTAGTAAGCTAGGAACCTAATAATGTAGACTGAAAAGGAATATTTACACTGCTTTTTATTTTAAAAGTAGAAAGAAATCACTGCAGGTCTTTGAAAAGTTGAATAATGTAAAGCAACTTTCCTTTTTTTTTGTTAAGTATTATGGGAGTGATGTAAAGGGCAAGAGGGCATAGAGTTAGAAGTCTCTCACTGTGTTATTATTTTGACTAAAGTAATATTGGGGAAGGTACTGAGAAATAATTTCAAAGGTATATTCTGAAACGAGAATCAACTTGCTTTGCTATTGGATAAGATACATGGTTGAAAAAAAAAAAACCTGACAAATCCCAAATTTCCTAAAACTCCAAGTTTTATAATATACTAAGGAATAGACTTGATTTACATACTTATCCCAATGTTAAAATAGCCCATCAGATTCAGTCACATTACGCCCATTTTACGAATTACGAAAGATTTCAGAGAACTTTAGTTTTTGTGCATCACACAAAGCATGAGTTGTTTCATTTTGTTTTTACTCCACATTCTTGATATTATGAGGAGTGATAAAACTGTTACTGTATTTTAAATGTTATTTTCACTTTGCTGATACTGTTTTCAATCTCATTTTCAATGATGTCATGAGGTGGTAGTAAGAATGGGGAAACTCAAAACCAGGTGAGATTATAAACAGAAATTCAGATCCAAGAGGCATAAGAAGTAGACAGATAATGATCTGTACGTTGTTGTTTCTGAAGTGTACAGAGTGAGTTACATGGTAAACTCTGACAAGATAGGTTGGGGCCTCTGGGAGAGATTTGTCCACCATAACGAGTAACATAGACTTGGCCTTTGCACCAGTTATTATCTCAAAACCAAAATCTTTCGTGGTATATATTAAGGTCAAAAGTCTTGAAATTGCTAACTGCTTGACAGACTAGGAGAAATCACAAAAAAATGAGTTAATTATTTAAAACTATGTATATTACAACAAAAAATCACTTTAGAACTTACCAAAACAAATCACAACTATTACAAATATTGCCATTTGCTGCCCAATTTAAGCTTCATTTTTTTTATCCTTGGATTGATATAATTTACTGAAGAAAAATTACCTCTAGTTACTTTCTTTAGTGTTTCAAAGGTCAATAATTAATTGTTGTGGATTAATACATAAATTATAGTCCTTAAAAGTCTACCAGTTTCAACTTTTTTATGTTTAAATAGAGAATCTGTTTTAACTTTCCAGGACTCTGTCAAAACTTTGAGTATGGTTTAACTACCATGGTAACTGGCAACCGAGTCTGCTAATATAAGTCAAAAAGCTACAACTAGTTGCTTGAAGAAAATATTTGACTGTTTTCTCTCTTTCTCTGTATCTCCATAACTTTAAATTTTTCTGACAAGCAGCACATAATTTCTTTGGAGTGGATACTCCTTATATAAGGAAATCACAGTAAAGAACATGAAAATAGTTGACAACAATGACCAGATTTTCACACATTCCATCTATTTTAAGATTGTTGCTAAGTCTCAGCACAGCTGGTTTTCCAGAGTATAAAGAAATAATTCACCATTCTCATGGTATTAATACACTGTACCACTCTCTTTTGCTGCCCAAATGAACTTAAGTCTTCCATGTCATGGATTGGTATAATAGCAAACCTCTATTTTGGCCTCTGTGTGTTACACTTTGTGAAATACTTTAGTGTTGTTTGCTTTGGTTTGGTCAGCTGTCTTCTACACTTAGAAAAAGGAATTGCAAAATAAGTGGTATTATTTACGATTTAAAAAGCTTGGCTTCTGGGATACTTATTAACATGAAAAAGTCAAGTCTGTAAACAAAGGAGAGAGTTAAAATAATTGTTCATCGTTCTGTTGTACACTGAAAGTTTTCCTCAGCTGCTCACCTGTATCACTATTATTTTAGCACAGTATTATGGACTTGCAGCTAACTCTCCAGTTCTGATAAAGTCTGAGGCATTAGCCTATGCTAAAATATAAAGTTATTTCATATTTTAGGTGTTATTTTCATTCTTGTCATTTGGTACTTTTAAGCTTTGTAATAGGTCGTATTGTCTCTCTATCCTCCATTAACACCTCATTCCATGGAAGTTTTATTAGCTATTTTGAACCCAACTCATAATGGAATATGGAACACTGGAGTTTTATTGTTACAAAATGATCTCAAAGTGGCATCATGACATGCTCTAATCCATCTCTTGGGTTCTCTGGAAATGCCCCTAAGTGAAGGGGACTGGCAAAACCCCTCACAGCATATACAGGTACAAAAGAAGGATATGTGAAGAAAGCATGACCTCTCTCCCAGGAAGCAAAAGTTTATGAGGCTGAACCAGTATATGACAGAGATTATTATAAGATGAAACTAAAGAAATAAGCTGGAATCAGAGCTTGCAAGATCTAACAGTGCATACAAGGAAACCTCAGATGTCAGGATTTGGTCCTAGACCACTGCAATAAAGCAAATTACACAATAAAGTGAGTCAAATGAATTTTTTGGTTTCCCAGTAAATACAAAAGTTACATTTACACTATATTGGAGTCTATTAAATATGCAACAACAGCATTATGCCTAAAACACAATATACAAACATTGTTTTAAAAACATACTTTATTACTAAGAAAGGCTAACCATCATCTGAGCTTTTAGCAAGTTGTAATCTTTTTGCTGGTGGAGGACCTTGCCTCAACATTGATGGCCACTGAGTGATCAAAGTAGTAGTTGCTGAAGTCTGGAGTGGCTGTAGCTATTTCTTAAAATAAGACAGTGAAGCTTGCCACACTGATTGATTATTTATTTAACAAATGATTTATGTGTAGCATGAGATGCTGTTCTTTCACCCATAGTAGAACTTCTGTGAAAATTGGAGTCAATCCTCTCAAACCCTGCCACTACTTTTATCAACCAAGTTTAGGGGATATATTAATCCTTCATTGTCATTTCAATAATCCTCACAGAATCTTCACCAGGAACAGATTACATTTCAAGAAACCCCTTTCTTTGCTCATCCATGAGAAGCAACGCCTCATATGTTCAAGTTTTGTCATGAGTTTGCAGCTAGCTATTCAGTAACATCTTCAGGCTCTGCTTCTAATTCTAGTTATCTTGTTTTTTTCACCACATCTGCAGTTACTTTTGTCACAGAAATCTCTAACCTCTCAAAGACATCCATGAGGGTTGGAATCAACTTCTTCCAAACTCCTGTTAATGTTGATATTTTTACCTTTTTTCTAGGAATTAAGAATGTTCTTAATGGCACCTAAAATGGTGAATCCTTTCCAGATGGTTTTCAATTTACTTTGTCCACATCTGTCAGAGGAATCACTATCTATTGGAGTTATAGCTTCATGAAATACATTTCTTAAATTACAATATTTGAAAGTCAAAAGGACTCCTTGATCTATGGACTGCAGAATGGATGTCTTGTTAGTAGGTATGAAACAACATTAATCTCGGTGTACCTCTCCATCAGAGTTCTTGAGTGCCCAGGTACATTGTCAACAGCTAGTAATATTTTGACAGACTTCTTGTTTTACCTGAGCAATAGGTCTCAACAGTGGACTTAAAACATTCAGTAAACCATGTTGTAAAGAGATACGCTATCACGCAGGCTTTGTTGTTCCATTTATAGAGCACAGACAGAGGGCATTCAGCATAATTCTTAAGGGTCCCAGCATTTTTGGAATGGTAAATGAGCACTGGCTTCAACTGCAGGTCACCAGCTGCATTAGCCCCTAACAAGACAGTCAGCCTTGAAGCCTTGAGAGTCCCTTGAAGCTTTGAAACCAGGAATTGACTTCTCTCTAGATATGAAAGTCCTAGATGGCATCTTCCAATAGAAGGCTATTTTGTTTACATTGAAAATCTGTTGTTTAGTACAGCCACCTTGATTAGTTACCTTAGCTAGATCTTCTGCACAACGTACTATAGCTTCTACATCAGCATTTGTTGCTTGATCTCATACTTTTTTGTTATGGAGGTGGATTTTTCCCTTAAACTTCATGAACCAACCTCTACTAGCTTCATACTTTTCTTCTGTAGTTTCTTCCTTAAGTCTCTCAGCCTTTATAAAATTGAAGAAAGTTAGGGCCTTTGGATTAGACTGGATTAGACTTTGGTTTAGGGAATGTTGTGACTGGCTTGATCTTCTGTCCAGATTCCCAAAATATTTTTTTTCCATATCAAGAATATAGTTGTTTCACTTTCTTATCATACATGTGTCCACTGGAACAGCACTTTTCATTTCCTTCAAGAACTTTTCCTCTGCATTCACAACTTGGGTAAGTGCACAAAAGGCTAGGTTTTTGGCATTATCTTGTCTTTCGACGTGCCTTCCTCACTAAGCTTAATAATTTCTACATGTTGATTTAGAGTGAGAGATGTGTGACTCCTTTCACTTGAACACTTAGGGACCACTGTAGGGTTTTTAATTAGTCTCACTTTAATATTGTTGTGCCTCAGGAATTATGGAGGCCTGAGGAGAAGGAAGGACATGTGGGAATAGCCAGTTGATGGAGCAGTCAGAACACACCCCGTTGATTAATTTCATTGTTTTATATGGGTACAGTTCATTGTACCCCAAAACAGTTAACATAGTAACATATAAGATCACTGATACAGCTCACCATAAAAATATAGTAACTATTAAAAATTTTGAAATACTGTCTCTTTTCCTATAAAGAAAAAGAAACACTGCTCCCAATAAATTAGCAAAGAGGATAAAGAGAAAAAAAAAAAAACATTGAGATATTGTGAGAACTAGCAAAATGTGCCACAGAGACATGAAAGAGCAAATGCTATTGGAAAAATCATGCTAACACAGTTGCTCAATGCAGGGTTGGCACATAACTTCATTGTTTTAAAAAAACACAATATTTACAAAGCACAACAAAGTGAAACACAATAAAATGAGATATGCCTGTATTAAAGATTTTTGTATTATTCTCAGAATATCAGGAAGCCACCAAAAGATTTCAGACTGAGAGACACATGATCTCAGTTTAGTTTTGGAAATGTCATTTTGGTTTTAGTGTAATAGGACAAGAGTAGTTGTGAGACAATAATAGTCCAAACGAATAGTAAATAAAGCCAGATTAGGCCATTTTTTGGACCAATATAAAGTTATTTCATAGCCATCAAAATCTTCCTACAGATTGAATTTTGAATCTACAGTCAAAAGAGTATCCTTTGACTTTAAGGACTTAGCATACACTAATATACAAATATAGGAAGTATAAGAGTTGTGGTTTAGTAAATATATAGTTTTGTTCCAGGATAAAAAGTGTTCTAGAGATTACCTCACAACAGTGTGAATGTACTTGACCCTACTTAACTGTATTTTTTTTGAAAAAAAGGTAAGATAGTAAATTTTATGTTATGTTTATTTTACCAGAATTAAAATTTTTTAATCAAAAAAGGGGAGATATTTGCGAGTCATTTAATTTACAAAACACTTCTATGCATTGCTTTTTATATTTGATCTTACAAAGAAGGTAATACTAGTCTCATTAACAGATTAAATACTGAAACTCAGAGCAGTTAAATAAATTGCCTGAAGTGGAATAGATTTTTAAATGGAAAAACTCCATTTTTTCCAGGATCTTTGATATATAATTATGTGTTGTTTCTACTATCGTAAAAAAGTTCTGGAAACATATTTTGGTTTGAGGAGAGGGTAGGGGAAGGTTTTACCATTGATTAAAAGTTAGAAAGCAAAAAAAAAAAAAAAAAGGAAAGGAAAGGAAAGGAAAGGAAGGAAGGAAGGAAGGAAGGAAGGAAGGAAGGAAGAAAGAAAGAAAGAAAGAAAGAAAGAAAGAAAGAAAAGGTTAAAATGTTAAAATTCAGGTAAGAATGAATAATTGTAAGTCTGGGAGTCTTGAAAACAAATTCATCCATTTAAGGTCATACTTTTACATGTGCTCCTCCCTGCCTGATATAATATAATCCCATTTAAAAAAAATTGTCTAGGAAGTGCCTGGGTGGCTCAGTTGATTGAGTGTCTGACTTCAGCTCAGGTCATGATTTCACGGTTTGTGAGCTTGAGCCCCGCTTCAGGCTCTGTGCTGACAGCACCACGCCTGGAGCCTGTTTCACAGATTCTGAGTCTCCCTCTCTATCTGACCCTCCTCTGCCCATGCTCTGTCTCTGTCTCTGTCTCCCTCTCAAAAATAAACATAATTTTTTTTTAAAAAACAATGCCTAGTGCTGACCCCAATACCCAAACCAATCTTGAGAAAAAAGAACAAAGCTGGAGGCACCATGGTCCCTTATTTCAAACTATATTACAAAGCCATAGTAATAAGAACAGTATGGTATTGGCATAAAAAGAGCACATAGACCAATGGAATAGAATAGAGAGCCCAGCAATAATCCTATGTATATAGGATTAATTAATGACAAAGGAGACAAGAATACACAATGGAAAAGGATAGTTTCTTCAATAAACAGTGTTGGGAAAACTGGACAGCCATATGCAAAAGAATGAAACTGGAACAATTTTTTACATCATACACAAAACTAACTCAAAATGGATTTAAGATTTGAGCAGAAGACCTTAAACCATAAAACACATAGAATAAAACATAGGCAATAAGCTCCTTGACATAGGTCTTGGCAATAAATTTTTGGATTTAACACCAAAAGCAAAAGCAACAAAAGCAAAAATAAGTAAGTGGGACTGCATCAAACTAAAAGGTATCTGCACAGCAAAGGAATTGATCAACAAAATGAAAACACAACCTACTGAATGGGAGAACATGGTTGTAAATCATATACCTGATAAGGGGTTAAAATCCAAAACATTTAAAAAGTCATACAATTCAATAACAACCCAATTAAAAAATGGGCAGAGGTTCTGAATAGACATGTTTACAAAGAAGACATACTAATGGCCAACAGGTACATGAAAAAGTGCTCAACATCACTAATCATCTGAAAATGTTAATCAAAACCACAATGAGAGATCATATCACACTTGTTAAAATAACTACTTATCAAAAAGACAGGAAATAACAAGTATTGGTGAGAATGTGGAGAAAAGTGACCTCTCATACACTGGGAGTGGGAATGTAAATTGGTGCGGCCACCACAAAAAGCAAATGGCAGTTCCTCAAAAAATTAAACATAGAAGTACCATATCGTTCAGGAATTGCACTTCTAGGTATTTACCCAAAGAAAACAAAAACACTAATGCAAAAAGATACATGTACCACCAAGTTCACTGCAGCATCATTTATAATAGCCAAGGTATGGAAATAACCTAAGCATCCATCGATGGATGAATGGATATAGAAAACGTGTTTCACACACACACACAAACACACACAGTGGAATATTATTCAGCCATAAAAAATAACAAAATCTCACTATTTGTGACAACATGGATGGATCTTGAGGGCATTATGTTACGTGAAATAAGTCAGACAGAGAAAAACCAATACTGTATGATTATCACTCATATGTGGAATTTTAAAATGACAACAACAAAAAGCTTATTGATATAGTGAACAGATTGGTTATTGCCAGAAGTGGGGGCCCAATGGGTGAAGTGGGTCAAAAAATACAAAATTCCATGGGGCGCCTGGGTGGCGCAGTCGGTTAAGCGTCCGACTTCAGCCAGGTCACGATCTCGCGGTCTGTGAGTTCGAGCCCCGCGTCAGGCTCTGGGCTGATGGCTCGGAGCCTGGAGCCTGGAGCCTGGAGCCTGAAGCCTGTTTCTGATTCTGTGTCTCCCTCTCTCTCTGCCCCTCCCCCGTTCATGCTCTGTCTCTCTCTGTCCCAAAAATAAATAAAAAACGTTGAAAAAAAAATTAAAAAAAAAAATACAAAATTCCAGTTGTAACATAGATAAATCCTGGGGATGTAATATACAGCATGGTGACAATAGTTAATACTGAATTGTGTATTTGAAAATTGCTGAAAGAGTACATCTTAAAAGTTTGCATCACAAGAAAAAAAATTGCAACTTACTCTATATAATGATAAATGTTAGACTTACTGTGGTGATCATTTTGCAAAATATACAACTATCAAATCAATATGGCATACACCTGAAATTAGCATATGTAAATTATATTTTAATTAAGACAAGAAAAAATACTTATTACTGAAGAAATACAAAATCACTTTCCTTATCATAAGGAAAATTATAAAGACTAGTGAAAGGAAAACAAATCAGTCTCAGGAAAAGAAGTAAAAAGCCTGTGGAAACAATGAACACCATTCAAATGAGAACAAGCAGAGGCTAGATATTCAGAGCTTGCTGTAGAAGAGAGTCAGCCACTGTCACTTACTTTTGACAGAGACTCAAATTCAGGGAAGAGAGTGGCAAAGCTTTAGAGTGACAAAAAGAAAAGAAAAAAAGAATAAGGCTCAAGGCGTTTTGTGAATGAAAGTTGTTGGCGTAGGAAACTTGATGAGGGCTACCTAGAAGTGGGGCATTGCATGTTCCTATGTGATTAGTTTGGGAGCATACATGACTTTTTTTGGTTGATCCTGAGACACAAAAACTGGGGGAGATGTCAGTCACTAAGTCCTGAATATTCTGTGCTGTTTCAAAGGCTGTGATTTGGCTTCTTGGACTATGACATTATAGGTTCAAGTTCAACTGTCACATATGGTCTGTTGTATACTCATCCTCACAATCATATGGAAAATAGAGATTTCACACGAGAATAAATGTGAGAAAGTGAGCACACTACAAGTTTATTATGTAGTGGGAAAAGTTTCAATAAGATCCAAATTCCAAGGTGCCCTCAAAAGCCAATCGTGATGCCTATAATACCTAGAATATTTATAATTAAATAATGCTTTATTAAAACCAAAGTACACAGTCTTGGTCTAACAAGAAAAAAGGGAAAAAATAGTATCAGCAAGAAAATATATGGCTTTTATAAGTTATCCATATTTTATTAGAAGCAAGAATTCCAGCTTCCCATTCAAACACCTGTCAAGTTCTCAATTTCTGACTACTAGAAATTCCCACTATTAAGGAATAAATCTTCAAGTGTACACGATTTACAAAAAAAATATTATGTAAAAACTTAAGTTGAAATACATTCAATAGATTTCTAATATGGAGTTATTTTATGAAATATGTAGTCATTCAGTTGTCTCAAACCAACTTAGCTGCATTTTTCTTTACTGTTCAATGAGTCAATACATAATAAAAGTAGTTAAAGAAACTTTTATAACTGTTATTGGAATATCATGTTAAAATCATTCTGGCTTAAGAATTAGTTTAAAGGAAACAATTTTTCTTTATATTCTCCATTCTTCCTCTATCCTGTTTTCCCTGTTCCTTCTCTCCAATTACCTCTTTTTCTTTTCCTCTTTCATTTACTACCTTTTATTTCTCTCTCACTTATTTCTTCTTTCTTTGCTTCTTTTATTCTATCATAGAAACATTTTCCTTCTTTGTAATTACATTGGTCATGCTTTTTATGTTCTGTATTTTCTGATGTTTTGACATCTTGGGCCCTTGCTGACACAAAGAAACTGACATTCTTGAGTCTAGTCAATTTCTAGAGATAGCAATGGACTTGCCTGGGAGAGGGTCTTTCACTTGCAAATCAACAAGTCCAAAGCCTGTATCCTAACCATCTCCTTTGTCTAGTTCTCACAGAGCTCCAATATTGAAGGACATTATCTCCCTGTCCTAATCACCTCAGGACAGGTGACAGACACCTAGAGACAGTCCTTATGCCTCAGAACCTGCTGAAATTATTCAAACTTGTCAAACCTAAACCTATTGACTTGTCTTCCCTTGCTTTTCCTGAAGAAACCACAAGAAAGGCCACTGTTACATCTTCTTCCTGCCCCTTCAGCCTCCTGCCTGACCCGGGTGTTTCCCCATGTGGTCCTGTATAGCATGGAGTGTCTCTCCTTTTGGTACCTGTGGGTAGCAAACTATCTCTTCAATGGCAGTTGCCTCCTGATCTGTTGGCCTGATAATACCTGATTAATAACATCTACGTTTTAGAATTGTGGTATCTGATGTAAGAGGTGGCAGTAGATTGCTGAGTGAGTGGAAAAGAAGCTCACAATTTTTTATAGAATTTCTTTGAGTTCAAACAACTGATTGGTTTTCTGATGAATTCTCAAGCTGTGCATGTATATAGTCCTTAATGAGCACTAATGCCCTGACCTTGTTTGAAGAAAGCATTTTGAAGTGAATTTATGGTAGATAGAAAATTACACTTAAAGCATCTGGAGCACTTTTAATTTTCTTATACTCAGAAAATAATAGAGAATTACCAGACTTGCCCCTACAACTAGTTATGCATTTCTTCAGAAGAAATTGAATAGTCTCATTCTTCATAATAGCCAAGCTAGAGAAGTGCCCAAATAATTAAACCTCCTCCCTAAAAATGAAAAATTAAAGGCAAAGACATTTCACAAGAGACACATACACAAGAAAAGCATTCCGTAAGATTACCCAGAACAAACAGCATGTTAATAGAGACCATAAATTTGGCTGGTGTCTAAAACCAGTATTCTCTAAACATTTTTGATGGCCTATATCCTCAGTACAAAATCTTAAGCACATATATAAACTTCTTTCAAAGCAGAAGCGTATGTACCTCTGTCAACTGATAAACAATAATGAGGCACATTTTTTTTTTTATTTCTAGACCAACACAAATAGGATTTATTATGTTCTTTTTATATCTCAATGCATCACTTATGACAATTCCTCCAATGGACATACCTTTGTTTAGAGAATTTTTGTATAGGCAAATTATAGCCTGCTATCTAGTCCAGATTATTGAAATAACCTGCTTACCCTTGTCCCTCATTCTCCAGTCCCCCGCCCCATCCTCCACTATCTTTCCTCACACAGCAGCCACAGTGATATTTTTGAAACATTAGTCAGTTTTTGTCCTCCTTTATAGATTCCTCCCAAATCTTCCAACTGTCAGAATTTCAGTTTCCCAGATACAGAGTGTAAGATGAGGTTTGGTATGCAAGTGATTTTGTAAGAAAAAATTCCTAGGGGAACTAATGAGGAAGTGTTCCCAGGGGAAATTGGGAGAACAGAACAGAAAAAGAGAGATACAGGCAAGGATGTGATCACAGGCTAAATCCCAGAGAGGGCTGAGGGTTGTTTCAACCTAATCTCAAAAGAAAACCTCTGGAGAGGAAATTACCTCTCAGGGTTTCCTCAACTTGAAGCTGCACTCATGAATTACCTAATTATTGGCTGAGGGGTAATAGACATAAATTGTCAGATATTTCTCTGTTGCAGGGACAAGGCGGGCTCCAGCCAGTGAAAGGCATTCCTCCAAAAAGGAGTGGCAGGCACTGGCTCTTAGAAGAAAAGCATACTGAAGTTGAAATATGCCCAAAAATGGTCAGACAGATCCCAGGGAATTTGAGACCAATATTTTCCATTATACTATTCTCACTTACAAAAGAATCCAAACTACTTACCATGGCTTATTGAGATTTAGCCCTATTTCTGCAACCTCATTTTATATGGCTCTCCTCCACAACCCTCACCATAGCCAAACTAACCTACAACCAAGTTTGATCCATATGGCTTTATTTCTGTTGCCTGAATTCTTTGACCCCCTTGTCCTAGACTGACTCTATTGTAGGATTCTAATTTAAACTAAAATTGTTTCTTTTCACAGAGTCCTTTCTTTACCACTAGTTCCAAAGAAGTTTCCATATCCCCATACCCCACAGACTCCTGGTCATATGAATTTATTTTCTTTACAGCACTTACTGCAATCTGAAATTATCTTATTTATCATTTTTTTGCCTCTATTTCCCCCTCATTGCAGTATTTCTCTTGTTCATTCTTTTATCCCCACCACCCAGAGCAATACCTGATATCTGGTAGGTGACCAATATATATATTTTTTTCTTTTGATAGAGGGTTACACATGACTTACTTATACCTTGTTGTCTATACCTTCACCTCCTTGGATTCCTATCTTCTATTAATAGGGCGGTTCTTAGGAAATGGAGAGTGTCTAACCAAAAATAAATGAAGGAAAGAATTTAAGAAAAAGTTTCTCAGCATAAAATGAAGCAGCTATATAAGCTATCAGAATGCACTGCCATGTTGTTCAAACTGCCTGTTTGTGAATCTTAATTAATGAATCTTTGATTGATGCCACTGAGGTCCCTTCCCTTGAACTTCACAGCTTGGACAAATATAAGAAACAATTTCTGTTTACACAACCTGTATTCTAGAAGGCAGCAATATACCTGTACACAACAGGAAAAGAATACAGTCTGAGATTTATGATATATAAAATGACACATGTGGATGTCAAAATTTAACACAGTATTTCACATGTACCAAGAAAAATATGCCTTAGTTTGCCTATAATCTATGATTTTTATTCCCTGAGATTCCATTCACATGTATGAGGATACACTTTCATTCTGGATGTTTTTGGTTTAAAACTTAATCCAATTCAGTGTGCCTGGGTGGCTCAGTGAGTTAAGCGTCCAACTTCAGCTCAGGTCATGACCTCATGGTTTGTGAGTTTGAGCCCCGTGTTGGGCTCTGTGCTGACAGCTCAGAGCCTGGACCCTGCTTCAGATTCTGCATCTCCCTCTCTCTGCCCCTCCCCTGCTCACACTCTGTCTCTCTCTCTCAAAAATAATTAAACATTAAAAAAAGTTTTTAACAAAAAAAAAAAACTTAATCCAATTCAATAAGTTAGAGTCTATTTAATAATTTAAATAATTTAAATTCAAATCCATGATTTAAAGACTGCATTTAGGTAATAGTCTTCTCACTAGAAAAATTGCTCAGTCGCTCAAGAATATCTCAACTATCTACCTCTTTCCCCAGATTTTGATAGAAATGTATGGAAGAAGGACATGTCTTATGTATATGTCTGACCTTAGGAGAGACTTAGGGCCCTTTGCAATCGTATCCTCTGGCTTCATCCCAGGACAATGTCCCTATTCTATGCCTTGGCTACTTCTCAATAGATAAAGTATGCAGCACTAAAAAGTCTCTCCCTTTAATTTGGTCTACATTCTAAGGTATTCTTTAGTTATAGGTAAAAGATATAAAGGTATAAATAGATAATTTTATAGAATATGTACAAGTCTATATATATGAAATGGGATAATATTAATAAAATCATAAATAACAATATATTTAATAACATAAGTAAACGTAAATATAAATGTCTTAATAAAATCATAAATCACATTTTGTATTTTTCTCAATCTAATGTGGATAAGGAGTCAAAGTTATTTCATTTATATTACCATATATAATTTTTTCTCTCCTGTATTTTTCACACTCAGAATTCTAACATTTTACAACTGAAAAGAGTTTTGGAAATCAATATTTTAAACTCTTTATTTTACAAATGAAAAGCAAAGATACATAGCCAGGCTATAGGACTTTTTTCCCCAAGTCTCAGAAATCTGGGCGTTTTAATAGTAGAATCTAGGTCCCAATTCCCAGTATAATTTATTTTGCTGTATTCTACAATGTTAAGCATCAGAGTCCATGCATTTTCAAAACTGATCTTAAAATACAGGGAACATTACTTAAGTCACTCTCTGATTTCTCCTTGATATTTGACAGCCTTGACAACATCGTCTTTGCTTTTATGCTGCTACACGTTACTGCATCTGCTCTGGTATTAGGTCATTTTTCTTGTTTTTAATGCTTCCTTTTCTTTTCTTCATTCTGAAATTTAACTAAAGGAACACCTAGTTCTCACCAAAGCCATTATCTGTTTTATAATATCTCTTTTTTCTCAGGACTTTCTCTATGAGTCATTGATTCTATCTTCTTAGTGGTTACCACTAAGTAGATGATTCACAAATCATCTTTTAAAAAATCTATTTCAACTTCCTCTTGTCATTTCCCACCTACACAAACTGAATTCCTTTCCAAGTAATCACATTCCTGTCAGTAGAGAGCAATTTTTCCACTATTTTAGTATCTGGTATACTCTAGTCACTAGCTTAACAGTGCATTCAGGATTAAAATTAATATCTCAACAGATATTTTGTGCCTGAGTTCTTACAGCTCTTTTTTTTTCCTTCTGGTTCAAAGGAAGTAGGCATTTCTGGTTGGAGTGTGTGTGTGTGTGTGTGTGTGTGTGTGTGTGTAGAAGGCAGGGGCACTTGCAACTGTGAACAAATCTCATATGCTAACCACACTGGAAAGAATAGAAAAATTCCATTTTTATTATACCTGTTCATAAGCCTCCTTTTTTATGTAATTGTATTTTACCTTATAAAGTCACATTCTCCTTTGCCACAGATATATGATCATATGACGTCCAAACTCAAAATTATGAATCACCAGCTTCTTAGAAAAATTAACAGGTAACTTCTATTTGGACTATACAGAGGTTGATCCGAGACTAGTAATTGAAGCTATGATATCATGTAGCTATTGAACTATATATTTCTAGAGACTATTTTTAATGTTGAGTATTTTTTTAATGTTGGAGAATATTTAATATTATGGGAAAAGCATAGAATAATATCTATAAGAAAACCTGAATGAAAAATATACCAAAATTGTAATATACCAAAATATACCAAAATTGCAAGGATGTGGAAGCAGTAGGGGACTACAGCTTTCTTTTCTGATTCTCAAAACTTCTTTTTTTGTTAAATGTTTATTTTTGAGAGAGAAAGAGAGAGAGAGAGACAGAGCACAAGCAGGGGTGGGGGCCAGAGAGAGAGGAAGACACAGAATCTGAAGCAGGTTCCAGGCTCTGAGCTGTCAGCACAGAGCCCGATGCAGTGCTCAAACTCACGAGCCATGAGATCATGACCTGAGCTGAAGTCCTATGCTTAACCAACTGAGCCACCCAGGTGCCCCAATTCTCAAAACATCTATTCATTTTCAGTTAAAAGAAATTATTATTCTTATTATCAGAAAAAAATTTAAAACAAATGAAAATACATGATTAATATGTTTATTTTATTTATTTATTTTATTTATTAGGGATTTTATAAAAGAAATTGCATTAATCACACATTCTTTGTTCATTAACCTCTATTGGGAGTTCAAGAATTGTCTTTGGACTTATTTATTTGCACCATTTTATTCTGGCATATTATAAGTCTTCTGGAGTATATGCTTTTATGTATGGCTGCTTCATGTGTATTTGTATTCATTTATATGCTTAGTGCTATGCTACAAAAATAAGTCAGTTTTTACATGCTTCATTCAGAAATATGCTTTAAATATTTAGCATGTTGCTTTGTGTAAACCCTACCCTATCAGCTGCACATGGATTCTTATATCCCTACATTCTGCCAACACTTTTTCACAGTTAACTCACTCTGTTTTGGACCTTATCAACTACATTATTCTAATTTTTTCTAGGACTGGATATTATTTCTAGTTTTCAATATTACTAAACATTTTCTATACATACTTAGTAATTTGAAATACAATTAAAGGACACGCATTCTAGTATATTTGTAAATATTATCATATTCAGCATATACTTGATTTTGCTATCAATCTTCCTTATCATAACAATTGAGATAACTGTGAACTGTAGGACAGAAGAAAAACCCAATTAACCAACAGTCATATGTACGATCATCCTTTCATTAATATCTGACAAAGCAATCTTTCTGGATCATTTTCAGAATAACTTTGAGACATTTAATAATATGGTGCACTGCCCTCCCCTAACCATGTACTCCTCATCCCATTCATTTGGAAGAAACCCCACTGACCTAGTACTAGGCATCAGGAAGTGGAAACACATTTGTTTCTTTCCTAAAGTTTTTTTTCCACATAAAATGATCATCCATTACAGAAACTGCCACAGTCTCTAGCCACGTATATACTCACCTTTTCTCCAAATATCTGACCTATCTGATTACAGGACTTCAGAGAATTTGATAAACCTATAACATCTAGTTTCTCCATATTTGGGATCTGCCTGGCAGCAGAAGTCCTGCCCTTTGTCCTTCATCTCAATTGATCATTAAATTTGGTTAAATATGCTCTGATCATAGCATTAGTCTTTCAATAGTAAAACATAGCATCATTCTCAAATGAGTGCCATATTTTTCTTAATAAATAATAAAGAAGGGGACCTATAAGAATATCCTACCTACTTGTATTTTAGTAGATAAACAACTCAATGAAATGATTGGAAATCCAAACACTGAGGAAGTTCTTACAAAATCTGTGCTTGGGATTTTCGAGTTTAGAAATAATACTTGTTCAGAGGATCAATGAGAAACTGGATTATTGGAAAATCACAGTTTAATTCTCTCATTAGGTAAACCAAAAAAAAAAAGCAAAATATTAAAGCATAAGAAACACCAATTGTTCTGAAAAAAAGAGAGAAATTTCCTCTAGGGAAAAAAACAATTTCAGAAAGATATTAAACAGATATAAATTGGAAAATGATCTGCTAGGCCAGGATAGAGAGATGCAAAAGGGGAAATGAGGTATAGCTGACTGTAATTGCTCTTGAAGAGAGGATCAGGAGAGAGAAATGTTGTTCTAAGTTGTGATCAACCAGGCAGCAAGGTTTTGGCCCCTAAATGTTAAAAATCACAGAAACACTGGAATGACTTACCAGACAAGATTCAGGGTCCAGGGAAACACTGAAATTTGCCACCATTACATGCATTTAAAGTGGCTGAGATAAGAGTAACTAAAAACCTTGCACCTAAGGATTGCTATAGGGATATAATGTGTTTGCAGAAAACTTGAGGAGATTTTAGAGACGACCAGAAAGATTACTATAATATGCTACAAGAATGATTGAGTTGGTTCTAAAGTGATTCCTTTATTAGTGAGTGAAGTACAGGATTACCTGTGCCCTGGACACATAACTGAAAAGTGTATTGAATTAGAATCCCAGTCAAAGGTAGAGAAAACTTTAAGCAGGGCCATTACTATCCCATAAGGCAAAATTGTGCAACTAAAATATGTTGCTCTGTGTTTCAGCTAGACAGTACCATATAAGGGCACACAGCTTTCTGATGGGGATGCCGACTGAATACCTCCTTTTGCAGCTCACCATGTAAAAAAATAAACATAACAGTTCTGAAATTAGCCATACCAAAAGGAAGTCAGGAAGAGCTATAGTAAATAGAATTCAAGCTTGAAGTAGATGTTAGTTTGATGGGAAAATAGCTTACAGATAGGATTAACCAATTTAGGGTGAGTCAGAGACACAAGACTATTTGAGCAGTGGATATATTTCACAGGCCTATATTTCTCACTAAAAGAGACTTTAACAATCTAGAAAAGTATGTTAAAACAAAACAACATACAGTGAAGAAAATGTAAATCAAAAGTAGGCACACAATTCCAGTAAACAATATCCTTGCATGTGTTAAGAAAAGGAAAAGAATCAACCTAAGGAGCCAGTTAAGATGTTAAGAACAATCATTTGATCCTTCCTAAAGGAGTAGGGAAGTGGTTTTTAACACTGCACATACTCATGTACCTAGGGTACTTTAAATAATAATTAAGGCTCCTATGCTAGCTCAGATCTATTGTTTTAAAAACGGGAAGTGAGGCTTTTTTTTAAAGAGCTAGCCTACTGTTTTCCAAGGACAGAGTCCAGAGGCACCGGACTAGAGGCATATTCTACTACTGAATAGTGGTATAGATTGGAATTCTAAACAAGGTCCACCTCATCCAAAGCTGGGAAAAGACAGTGTCTTGAGACATACATGATAAAGCTATTGTTCACTGCTGGGCCCTAGTGGAACACCTTTGGATGGATTAACAGTTCTTTCAATTAGGGATCTTCTGGGAGAAATTCCACAGCAGAAACAGTTATGAGTACTGGGGGCAAAGTTTTCTGGGAGGCAAGTTTCCCAGGCATAAGCAATTCCACAGCAAGAGACAATAACATTGGCCAAGTGGCAGAGGACAGAAAATGCCTCATGATGAGATAATAGAAAAGCTATGTCACCAGGCAGAACTCACACTAGGGAGTTGCACTAGGGAAACAGAGACATGGAGATTTAGGGGGAAATAAAAATTAGTCATCTTAAAGTATTCTGTATTGAAACCTAGATAGGGTCTGGGGCAGATGACATTGCAAATGTCTTTTATTAGAGGGCAAAAATGATTCAAATGCCATTCTCTGAAAGAATCTAGTAGAAGTTATGTTGTACATTTTAAAACTAACCATACTACTAAAACAGGGCAGCAATACAAAACGAAAACAAGAACATCAAAAGCTGTTTTTCCTATTGATGATGCTATCACTTCTCCAGTCTTTGTGCATTGCTTATGAAATAAACCAGAAAAATGGCTTCCTGATCGTTCAGATGGCCTTTCTCACTCTTTTTCTGCTTCTTACTCTTTTGTGAATGCTTGTTCCAGAAACTTAAAATACTGAAGGCCAGAATTCTGCCCTTCCTTCTCCTGTAAACCAGTCTTCTTCCCAATCTGTCAATGAACCACATCATGAACTGGTAAATCAGCAGTTTTAAATTAACTTACATTTCTCTTCCTTCTCCAGGCTTTAAATTTCTTCTCTCATTTAAAAATGTAATAAAATCCTTCCCATGATATGAAATGTAGGATCTAAAAATTTAATCACATAAAATGCTGGATCACATTTTTGCGAGGTTAATGAAATGACTGGGGTAAGCCTGTCTAGCTCACTGGTCAGGGAATCTGAGCCTGTGAAATCCAAAATCATGTAAGTCCTGCCTGCATTTTGGTGCCACCTGGTGGCAGTTGTCCACTCCAGCTTAAAATATGAATGGTGATAACTCTATCCTGTGACAGGCTGGCACTTCTGAGACAGAAGCAGTGATTCCAAGTAATGGACCTGATTGGTTGACCAAACCTGCAGGCATTGGGCCAGGAGAATAATGAGCATATAAGGATCCAACTTCTTAAGATGTAGGTGTTTGCCATTTCCCTGGTTGGCCTTGTCTTCCCTCTAGACAGAAAAGACTAGACTGCTCCCATTCAAGAATAGAGTTTGATCAAAAGATGGGAGCTAATCATTAATTCCACTATTTACAAACTTGGATTAATTCAGAGTGAACCATTAGAGAGTTCTTCTGTATTATGTTTCTGGTTCATGCCTTTTTCTAATTTTGCCTTTTAGCTTCTTTGTCAAGACACTGGTCATACCTTTCCTGAGCAATCATAGCAAACTCTCAGCGTGTTTTCCTGAGTCTTCAAGATTTAACTCAAATATAACTTTTTTTCTAAATGTTTCCCAGTGTCCTTCCTCTGGATTTCTTTCATGCCCTTCCTTTTCTGCCTCCTTAGCATCCTGTATAAACATTTATGTAGGACATATAAGCCTCTCATAACTCATTGCTTAGTCATTTGCCCTCTTGATCTTGAGTTACTTTAGAATAATCTTGTAATCATTTGATTCCCAGCATTTACCACAGTGCCTAGAAAATTATGGACAATTATCTCAGTGTTACTTTAGATATTCCTCCATTTTACACATTCATAACATTACAGATCATTTCTTCATTGGCCCTCCAGTACTTGAAATATTTTACTCACGGCAGCAGAATCACAGCTTATTTGAGCATACACTGCAAGAATCTTTGTCAAAAACTTTAACATTTACACTGTTGATTTAATATAGAAGCTAAATATTAACTCCAGGATATTAATTTTAACATTACCACTGTCCATATAAAGTAATCATACCCTTTAACTTTCCCTCTTCCTCCTTCTTCATCAGTGTCAGACAGTTATTACTCAACAACTATTTTTTGTGCATCTACTATGAGCAAGACATAGTCCTGGGCAATGTGGACGTCAAAAAAATTATGGTAGGAGCTCTTCTCATCCCCTTGGAACTAAAATGAAGTTAGATAAATGAAGTTTAAAATGTTGAGAATGATAATAACAAAAAACCATCATCTTTTAATAAGCAGAGTATGCACCAGGCATTATATTGTTTTATAACAACCTGACAAGGCATATAAACATTTCCTACTCCATCGTTTATCAAATAAGGGAGGCAGGAAGACACCCCAAATCTGTCCAAATGTATAGAGTAAATTAATGTAAAGCTAGTATTTGAATCGGAATTTTTAGATGGATGGCCACGCTCTTAACCTTGACGTTACTCATTTACATGTTAAAAAAAAAAGACAAAACAAGCAGGGTAGAAAGTATTGATGTGGAAGATGAAAAAGAAAAATTTACCTTCAGGTAAACTATAGGAAAAGTTTCACAAAGGAAGTAGGATTCGAAATAGATACTGTAATCTATGGAGAGAGTAGTCGCAGAGTGAATTAAGAAAATGTGTCTGGGAAAGAGGTGACTAAATATTAAGCTTTATATTGCAAAATTCTAAAGACAATTTTTCTTTTGTTTTAATAAAGCTCCATTGTTTTCCTTCTCAATATGGTATTCAAATTAATTTATTGTCCCAGTAAAGATTTTCAGTGCATAAGGGATTCATCTTTTTTTTAATGTTAATTTATTTCTGAGAGGGAGAGAGAGAGAGAGAGAGAGAGAGAGAGAGAGAGAGAGAATGAATGTAAATCAGTCTCTGGGCTCTGAGCTGTCAGCACAGAGCCCAACATGGGTCTTGAACTGACGAACCATGAAATCATAATCTGAGCCAAAAGTCGGATACTTAACTGACTGAGCCACCCAGGCACCCCAAGGGATTCATCTTTTAACTAACATTTTGCCAGGAGCCTTTATGAAGGTAGGAAATAATTATTCTACGTGAGGTCTAGTCTGTGATTATGAGGTAGACAATGTAACTATAGAGATCAAAAGTAAACATCATTTATACTAGTCACACTTTTACTACTCACTGAAAATTTGTATACAAAAACATCTGTGTTTCTGCATATTGTTTTTACTTTTAAGATCAGATAGTTTAAGAAGTAGTATGTGTCCTATTTTCAGTTAGAAAAATAGTGGAACTTTTTTATGGTCCTTAACGTAACAGCTAGAAAAGTTTTCGGCTGCCTTTTCATTGTGCTAATAGGTCACACAGAGCAAAAGAATGAGCAGGATAACAGAAGCCTATATTAATTATAAGCCAACTGGAGAAGAAGTGGGAGTATTAGAGTCATCACATTTTGATATATATGTGAGATCATCTGTTGCTCATAAAATATGCTTTACTGGGAAGGGGTATTAAGAGGAATAAATATGTCCCCTTTAAAAAAAAATTTCACAAAGACATCTCAAGGTTTCTTTTTTTTTTTTTTTTGAGATTTGCTGGATTAGAGAAATATTTTTCAAATGCAATGTCTAGTTAGTAGCAGTGACTGAAAAACAATTCAGGCAGAAACCACAGTTTTACTTTTTACATTCTAGTGTAATCGGTTTTGTCAACGCTATTTACCATTTGCCAGGCTGTGTTTTTACTCTCTGTAAGAACAAGGTGTCCATGACCTTTTACCAAAATGAGAAAACCTCTTTCTGCTTCCTTTGTAGTTTATCTACCCAAAACCTTCTAGCGGTCTACACAACTATATGGCTGAATCAAAGGTATTCTTTTTTTTTTTTTTTTTTGGTCCATGAATCATTTTTCAAATGAAGTTATAGATATGAAAGTACTCTGAAACTGAATGGTGATTGAGAAGTGTATGATACTGTTTTTACTATTATTTATATTATCTTCCTACTATACAAAGTTTCCTCCAAGATATCCAGTAATCATTGTTTCTCAAAAAATGTAACGAGAATTCTCCTGTTGAAACCTCTGTTCTGTTGCTTTTGCTTAGAAACATCTGTGTCTAAAATGAACATATTCTGCCATTTCATTTTGACCTCAAACATATCCCCCCCCCACACACACACACACAGCCAAATTGTGTGTGCAGGTCAAAGTTTCACCATGCCAACACAAGTTTTTTAAGTTATCATTTTCCTTGTCTTTCTACTTCTGTAAATACATTTAATAAAATATATTCACTGGAACATTAATTTCTCAGAATATTAATAGATATTATACTATAAAGGGTTCTCTGGTTTTAAAAATGTATTAAATTCAAGTAGTCATTTAAGTGTGGTAATTTTAATTTTAATGGCTATAATTTCTTTAAGTATTTTCTAGAGAAAATTTAGCATGAGAATAGCTTTAGAAGTACTTTCTCAATCTTTCCATTTTACAGTTGACGAATCAGAAATTTATCTAAGAGCCTTCACATAAATGTTGAAAGTCACAGTTTGTAACATAACCAAGACCTGAATCAAGACTTTTCTACTCATTCTGAAACTTTTTATATTAAAAGAATAATTTATATGTTTCACTCCAGACAATCTTAATGTCATTAGTATGTTAGTATGTCAATGTATAACATACTGTATTATTCCAGGTTCTACAGAGAACAAGAATCAATAGAAGAGGAGCGTGTGTGTGTGTGTGTGTGTGTGTGTGTGTGTGTGTGTGTGAGAGAGAGAGAGAGAGAGAGAGAGAAAGAGAGAGAGACAGAGAGACAGAGAATGAGAGAGATACAGAGAAGTAAAGAGCATGAGAATAAAGAATTGGTTCACATACTATAGATGCTGTGAAGACCCAAGATCCAGAGTCAAAAGAACTGAGGGTGCAATTCCAATCAACTTCTGATTCCAAAATTCTGAAAACCAGGTAAATCAATAGTGTAAGTTCTAGTCCAAAAGCCAACAGGTTTAAGACCTAAAAAGAGTCAGTTTCTCTGAGTCCAAAGGCAGCAGAAAAATCCATGTCCCCGCTCAGAAAGACTGCAGGAGTTCCCTTTTAGCTCTTTTGTTCCATTCAGGTTAGTTGGATGATAAGTGCCCAGTTAATTGGATGAGGCTCACCCACACTGAGGTGGGTTATCTGCTTTATTCAGGATACTTATTCCAACACTAATCATATCCAGACACATACTCACAGGTGCACACCAAATAGTGTTTGATCAAATGTCGGTGCATCCTATGGTTCAGTCAAGTTGACAAAGGAAACTAACCATCACACATTCTCAGGACTAAAATGGGGTGGACATATGAGTATTTTCTAAACATTTTTATGACAAATTCCATCTTTGTGAGGCCCAGTTCCCAAGATCAACATTCTAGTCAACATATTTGAAATTTGTTGCTCAAGACTTTAGAGTCCATTACTACACATCTCACTCCCTTCATAACCTTTGAAAGATTTGTTCTTCATTCCTTTTTGAATCAATATTTCCTCAGAAAGCAATAAAATTAGTAGAACCTATTATAATGGAGGGGCTTTCTCTTTTAAGTAACTACGGTAGATTATTGCAATAATGGCCTCAAATTTGTTCATATTTCTCTGTACCAATGTCCTCAGGAGGTCCCCTCACACACTGACACTAGATTTGGGCATGTTACTTTCTTTTACCAAATAAGCAAAAGCCAGGAGACACAAGAAAAGACTTAAAAAGTGATTGAACATTGGGATTTTCCTTGTTTTTCTGATTTTGGAACCTTTCTGGGTGATACAGAGTATGCCCCTGTCTTATCGTACACCTAGGCTGATAGCTAGCCAACCCTCAGAGCTGTGACATCTAGGTGACCAGTAATTGACTGCAAATGCTTGAGTAAGCCTGGCCACAATCAGAAGAATAACCACCCAACTGAATCCAATCAGAATTTCTCACCTCCAAGGCAACCATGCTGTTTTAAGCCGGTAAGTCTTAAGGAGACTTTTTACCCTTTTTACCAAGAGTTTGGAACTAAAAGACATTGTTCTACCAAGTTCTGGCTATGTGACTCAGCTTCTGAAAATCTTGTTTCTCCGTCTTTAAAGTTAAGACAAATTTTAAAAAATACTAAATAATGTTGCCTAATAAAGCACATCATGAATTTAGGGACTGTTTTGTAAGTCCTAATCTTATACATATCAGTTATTATTTTGTAACTCAGCTTCTGAAAACCTTGTGAGATTTTACCTGTTGTTATTATTAATTATCACAATGCTAGCTATCATTGGTATCATTTGTATGATGTCATTTGCTTCCAGTCAACCAGTCCTAAACAGTTATGCAGATTATTTGGTCCCTCCACCAGACCTATATAGACCTGGCCCCTAGAACAAGGCAAAAAAAAAAAAACAAAAACAAAAAAAAACAAAAAAAAAACCAACAGTTAAGAATGGACATAAAACCAGAATTTGGTGTGCCTTGTCCAGTGATCCCTTATGTTGTTCACATGGATCTTTGTTCGACATCTTCAGCAAGCCCAGTAAATGTAGATTCTTGCACACAATAAAGAGCTCCAAGGACAGGCCCTGCCAGTCTCTTTACTACATGGGAGAAAGAGAGGCCAATATGAGCAATCTCTTGCCATATGGTATTAAGAGTGTCCTGCATATGTTGATTTTTCTCTGCTTCTGTTTCTTCATCTACTAAAGTAGGAAAACTATTGCATAGTATCATTGTGAGGAAGATATTAGCATCAATATAATGATGCATAAAACTAATTTGTCTCTAGGTTCCAACCTCCAATTCTTTCTCAGAATTCTAATTTTAAAATTACACTTTTAGGGGCACCTGAGTGGCTCAGTCAGTTGAGCATCCAAGTATTGATTTTGGCTTAGGTCATGATGCCAGGGTTGTGGGATCAGGCCTCATGTGGAGCTCACCTGCTTAAGATTCTCTCTCTCTCTCTCTCTCTCTCTCTCTCTCTCTCTCTCTCCTTCCCTCCCTCCCTCCCTCCCTCCGTCCCTCCTTCCCTCCCTTCCTCCACCTCTCTCCTGTTCATGCTCTTTTCACTCTCTCTAAAAATAAAAAGTAAAAAAAATTACATTTATATTATAGTGCACACTGGACACTAGGAAAAAGCATTAAGCCAATTTAACTTTTACTTTACTTTTTTAATTTACTGACACATCCATCTCAGAGAAGTTATTTACTGACATAGCTTTGGAAAAGTAGATTTCTTAAGATGCTGAGGTTGCCTCCAAAATGGATAATTGAACACTGACTGATTTCACTATCAAGATAGCCAGTATGGTAGTAGTAATGGAAACTCAAAGGTTGTAAATAGATTTCCAATCTAGGATACCTCATTAAACTTATTTTCTTTTTACATTGCCTGACAACAAATGGAAAAAAAAAATACTGATTTCCCTGGTTGCAAAATTAATCCAATTATTCTATAACAAATCAATTTGCATATAAAAGAAGAAAGGGCTATGAAATTGAAAAGTTGTTTATATAGTGGATATTGTAGTATGAATTTAGATTGAAATTTAACACAGATTTTAAGGGAAGAAAATGTACATAAAATGTACATAAATCATTACTTACATACATAAAAACTATCCTGATCTTTTTTTAATTTTAATTCCAGTATAGATAACATATGGTGTTATATTAGTTTCAGGTATACAATACAGTGATTAGAACAATTCTGTATATTACTTAGTGTTCACCATGATAAATGTACTCTTAACCCCCCATCAACTATTTCACCCTTCTCCCTACCCACCTCCCCTCTGGTAACCACAGGTTCTTTCCCCTATAGTTAAGAGTCTGCTTTTTTGGTTTGTCACTTTTTTCTTTTCTTTTTTAAAATTCTGCACGTGGGTGAAATCATATTGCATTTGTCTTTCTCTCACAGACTTATTTCACTTACATTATACTATCTAGGTTCATCCATGTTATTGCAAATGCCAAGATTTCATCCTTTTTTTATGGCTGAATAAATGCTCCATTGTATATATACCATTTCTTTATTCATCTATTGGGCATTTAGACTACTTATGTGATTTGACTATTGTAAATAATAATGCTGTAATAAATACATGGGGTGCAAAACTTTTTTTAATTAGTGTTTTCATTTCTTTGGATAAATACCCAGTAGTGGAATTACTGGATCATATGGTAATACAATTTTTAATTTTTTGAGGAACTTCCATACAGTGGTCGCAGTTTCGCGTCAACCAATAGTGCACAAGAGTTAATTTTTCTCCACATTCTTACCAACAGCCACTGTTTCTTGTGTTTTTTATTTTAGCCATTTTGACAGATGTAAAGTGTATCTCATTGTGGTTTTGATTTGCATTTTCCTGATTGTGGGTGATACTGAATCTTCATTTGTCTGTTGGCCATCTGTATGTCTTCTTTAGAGAAATGTCTGTTCATGTCTTCTTCCCATGTTTAAACTGAATTATTTGTTCTTTTTGTATTGGGTTGTAACCCTTTATTGCCTATGTCATTTGCAAATATCTTCTCCAATTCAATAGTTTGTCTTGTAGTCTTATTATTTCCTTTGCTGTGAAGAAGATCTTTATTTTGATGTAGTCCCAACAGTTTAATCTTGCTTTTGTTTCCCTTGCCTCAGGAGGCATCTAGAAAAATGTTGCTATGGCTGATGTCAGAGAAATTACTGCCTGTGCAGTAATTCTAAGCCTTTTATGGTTTCAGTCCTCACATTTAGGTCTTTAACCGATTTTGAGTTCATTTTTGTGTATAGTGTAAGATAGTGGTCCAGTTTTATTCTTTTGCATGTTGCTGTGCAACATTCCAACACCATTTGTTGAACAGATTGCCTTTTTCCTATCATGTATTCTTGCCTCCTTTGTCAAAGATTAATTGTCCACATAATTGTGAGTTTATTTCTGGGCTTCTTATCCTTTTCCACTGATCTATACATCTATTTTAGTGCCAGTACTGTATTGTTTTAATTACAACAGCTTTATAGCATATCTTGAAATCTGGGGTTGATACCTCCAGCTTTGTTCTTCTTTTTCATGATGTCTTTGGCTATTTGGGGTCTTTTGTAGTTCCACATAAGTTTTATGATTAGTTGTTATAGTTCTGTAAAAAAATGTTGTTGGAATTTGATAGGGATTACATTAAATCTGTAGGCTTCTTTAGGTAGTAGGGCATTTAAAAAATATTTGTTCTTCCAATCCATGAGCACTAAATATCTTCCCTTTTGTGTTGTCTTCAATTTCCTTCATTTTTGTTTTAGAGTTTTCACAGTATAGGTCTGTCACCTCCTTGGTTAAGTTTATTTCTAGGTATTTTATTCTTTTTTATGCTATTGTAAATTGTATAGTCTTCATAATTTCCATTTCTTCTGTTTCATTATTATTGTATAGGAATGCAACAGATTTCTATGATTCATTTTCTTATTTTGTGACATCACTGAATTATCAGTTCTAGTAGTTTTTTCTTGAAGTCTTTATGATTTTCTATATATAGAATATATATTCTATATATAGTATTCTATATATAGTATTATGTCTGCAAATAGTAAAAGTTTAACTTCTTCCTTACCAATTTGAATGCCTTTTATCTATTTTTTCTTGTCTAATTGCTGTGGCTAGGACTTCTAGCATTTTGTTGAATAAAAGTGGTGAGAGTGGACACTCATCCCATGTTCCTGATCTTAGTGGAAAAGCACTGAGGTTTCCCCATTGAATATAATGTTAGCTGTCCGTTTTTCATATGTGGTCTTTATTATATTGAGGTATAGTCGCTCTAAAACTCCTTTGTTGAGACTTTTCATCATAAATAAATATTGTACTTTGTCAAATGCTTTTTCTGCATCTATTGACATGATCACATGGTTTTTATCTTTTCTCTTGTTGATGTGATGTATCACATTGATTGATTCGTGAATATTGACCCACCATTGCATCCTAGGAATAAATCCCACTTGATAGTGGCAAATGAAATTTTTTAATGTATTATTGGATTCTTTTCTGATATTTTGTTGTGGATATTTGCATTTATGTTCATCAGAGATATTGGCCTAGATCACTTTTTTTGTAGCATCTTTATCTGGTTTTGGTACCAGGTTAATCTTTGCCTCATGGAATGAATTTGGAAGCTTTCCTTCCTCTTCTATTTTTTTTAAATAGTTTCAGGAGTATCAGTATTAAATCTTTAAATATTCAGTAGAATCCACCTGTGAAGCTGTCTGGCCCTGGACTATTGTTTCTTGGGATTTTTTTTTGTTACTGATTGAATTTCATTGCTGCTAATCAGTCTGTTCCAAAAATCTACTTCCTGATTCAGTTTTAGGAGGTTATGTTTCCAGAAATTTAGCAATTTCAATATGTTGGCATAAAATTTTTCATAATATGCTCTTAAAGTCATTTGTGTTTCTGTGTTGTTTGTTGTTATTTCTTGCCTTTAATTTCTGATTTGAGCCTGGCTAAAGGCTCATCAATTTAGTTGGTCTTTTCAATGAACCAGGTCCTGGTTTCATTGATCTGTTCTATTGGGTTTTTGTTTTTAGTTTCTATTTCATTAAATTTTTCTCTAATATTTAGTATTTTCTTCCTACCATTGGTTTTGATATTTGTTTATTCTTCTTTTTCTACCTTCTTTAGCTGCAAAGTTGGATTTTTTTGAGGGTTTTTTTGTTTTGTTTTTCAGTTTTTGTATTTTGGGGTTTTTTTTTGCTTCTTGTTAGGCTTGGATTGCTATAAACTTCCCTCTAAAACACCTTTTGCTACATCCCAAAGATTTGGGACCATTGGGTTTTAATTTTCATTGTCTTCACATAATTTTAGGTTTCCTCTTTAATTTCTTGATTGACTCATTCGTTGCTTAGTAGCATGTCATTTGACCTCCATGCATTTGTGCTCTTTCCAGATTCTTTTTTTTTGGCGGGGGGGGGGGGGGGGGGGGTTTTTTTTTTTTTTTTTTTTTTTGTTGGGGAAGGGGGGGGGGGGGGGGGGGGTGTGGGCATTGACTTCTATTTTTATATTGTTGTGGTCTGACAAGATGCATGATTTGTCTTCAATCTTTCTGAATTTGTTACAACTTGTTTTGTGGCATAACGTGATCTACTCTGGAGAATGTTCCATGTGCACTTGAAATGAATGTGTATTCCACTGTTTTAGGCTAATGTTCTGAAAAATATCTGTTAGATTTATCTGGTCCAATGTATCAAAGCCCCTGTTTCCTTGTTGATTTTATGTTTGCAAATCTATATTTCTGTTTCCTTCCCTAGATTTGGGAAGTTTCCAGATATTATTTCTTCAAAATTTCTGCCCCCTTTTCTTTTTCTTCTCCTTCTGGCATCCCTATAATGTAAATGTTATTATGCTTGATGGTGTCACTGAATTCTTTTAATCTATTTTCATTTTCTTTCATTATTGGCTTTCTGCTTTCCATTACTCTGTCCTCCAATAACTAATCTATTCTTCTGCTTCCTCTAGTCTACTGTTTATTCCATCTAGTGTATTTTTAATTTCACTTATTTAGTTCTTTTTTAATGTTTTCTAAGCCTCAGTGTGTTCCTTCACTCTTTTCTCAAGTCAATTGAGTATTTGTATGACCATTACTTTAAATTCTCTACCAGGCATATTACTTACTTCTGTTTCATTTAGCTTTCTTCCTGTGATTTTTGTCCTGCTCATTCATTTGGAACTTATTTCTCAGTCTTGTTTTGTCTAATTCTTTATGTCTGTTTCTATGTGTTAGGAAAGTCAGCTTTGTCTCCTGTTTTTGAAAGTAGTAGCCTTCAGAATAAAAGGATGCATAGTGCCCTGCATTGCAATATTTCCTGTTCAGTGGAATCTGGCACTTCAGGGATATTTCTTCTATGTGTTGGAAGTGCCCTACTATTGTGGCTGAGCCACTTTTGCCTACAGTCCAGTTGTCTGCAATTGCTCTCTTTGCCTGTTGTGGGCAGGGTTGGATCCCTGTGTTAGTGAGGCAGTCTGGGGCCACCATGGGCTTGAGTTGAGTCAGACCAGGTGTTTGCCAGTGATTTGGCAACACCAAGTTACAAAGAGCTCTCTCTAGGCATCATGGTAAGCTTTTAATGGTGGGCAGGGTCTGCAGTCTGACCAGATGTCTGCCCCCAACTCCCTGTTGGGCCAAAGTTAGACTGGTGTGTGTGTTTATCTTCTCCAAGGACAGGTGTCACTTTGGATTGGAGCTGGCCACTGTCAGAACTGCTTGCACATTGCTAGGCTTGTGGAACCACTTTGCATGGGCTCTAGCCAAGGACATATTGGAATATTATATCCACTGAAGAACACGGGGGTGGCCTTGCAGTGTTACCAAAGTTTGGCAGATCTGCTGTGGGAAGGGATCTGGAGCTTCTTAGAGAACCCCTGCTACAGCTCTGGAGCAGGGTTTGGGGGCGGGGGGGGGGGTAGTGCAGGAGAGTTGCAGCAGATGTTGAATGCAGTAACAGTAATGTCCACAAGGGTCTGCTGCAGGAAGAGACCTGCAGCCACCTGGTTAACCTTCTGCCATGGCTGACCACATGGAAAGGGCAGATCCACAGAAGCTCTCAAGAGCAGAGAATGCTGTAAGCAAGAGAGGTGTACAGTGTTGGTACTGACCTGGTTCCCACACATGTTTGTGTATCTAGGCTGTGGCATTGGAAGGGAAATGGTGCTACCAGCTCTTTTGGTCTTGGAGAAGTCTCCAAAAGATCCCCTCCCCTTCAACATATGCTCTGTGATTGGTTAAGAAATCTCCTCCCCAGCGTGCCCTAGGAGTTTTTCAAACTGCTACTTCTATACTACATCTCTCTGGGGCTCTTGGTTGTGCTTTCTCTTTAAGGGTGGGAACTAAATTTTCCATGCCCTCCAGGTTCTCCCAGAGCCAAGTCTGCTGTTTCTTTTGAAAGTGAGAGAAAAAGAGAGAGAAGTCTTCTGATTTTTAGTGTTCCAGGTGTTAAGTCCCTGATTATAAAAACCCTCAAAATGAGGCCCCTCTGGTTTTCAAAACCAAATGTTATGGGATTCATTTTCCCCATGCCAGAGGTACCTGGAGTATGAGTCTGTTCCTCACCTCTCTCTCTATACCTACCCCATCCCTCCTCCATTACTTTAAAAGGTGTGTAAGAGAATCATTATTTTTGTTTATTGGATTTTCTCTATTAAGAAATTGGAAAGAGTATTTTTTAATGGAGCTAAATTATTTCAGATGAAGAGAGGAGTCAGATTTTTTTCTTTTGCTGCTGTCATTTGCATGAGGATTTCTATTTTTTCATTCATAGTCAATATTGGGTTCATGACTTTTATCATGTCCACAAAATGTTATTTATTGATGAAGTTAAATAGGAGCATAGCATTAATATATAGCAAAAGAAATCACACTACAAAACTCAACATGTTATTATAGAAAATACTATATCTATCAATATTAAACTGTATCCACTAGACGAGAAGTTATCAAAGAGAATAGATAAAACAGTAAAACAAAAATAACATAAGCAAAAAAGTTTTTTTTTCTTACCAGATATCATGAATATGCAGTTACTCATAGGATTAATCATGTAAGAAGAGATAAGCCAGTAGAAAAAGAGGCTAACACAAGTGAAACCCAAATAATTCCACCAAAATCTAAATAAGGCCATGACACTGTAGTTTCCAGAGATGGAGAGTTAAAAAGGGACAGAAAATGAGTCATCGCAGGTACAGGAAGAGAAAAGAGCCAAATGAGTGTATTGACCATTTTAAGCAGGAAGGCAGTAAGGAAGAATATAGGGTACACTTTATTGAGAATTTGGTGGAGAAGCAATTTGCAACAAATGGAGAAGTCATAATCAAGGAATTTGACTTTGAGTGGAAAAGCTGGAAGATACTATGACAAATGGAGGTAGCAATTCTAAGGGGTGCCTTTTGGGCATTTGGAGAGTCCTATGCTACAAAAGTTAAGAACCATAAAGAAAATGATAACTGTGGGGGATGCAATTAGAAAAAAATTAAAATACAATTTAAGAAAATGACACAAGCAAGGGAATTCTTTGAGCAGAAAGAAAAGGCCATAACTAGAAGAAATTATGAAAGGAAAAAAATTCACAAGTAAAGCCAAACATATAGTGAAGGTAGTAGATTATCACTTATAAAGCCAGTATGTAGGTTAAAATACAAAAGTAGTAAAATCAATTATATCAAAAAATTCAGTCAAAAGATACACGAAATAAAAAGATGTAAAAAATGACACTATAAACAAAAAACATGGAAGAAACTGAAAATTTAGTGCTTTTAGAATGTGTTCAAACTTAAACAACTATCAACTTAATATAAACTCCTATACACATAAGATGTTACGTATAAACCTGATAGTAACCACAAACCAAAACATAATAGATACACACAAAAATAAAAAACAAAACAAAACAGGAATTCACGCATATTACTAAAAAAAGCCATCAAACCACAAGGAAAGAGAGCAAGAGAAGAAAGGAAGAGAAAAGAACTACAAAAACAAGCAGAAAACAATTAACAAAAAGACAGTAAGTACATACCTATCCATATTACTTTAAATGTAAATAGACTAAATGCTCCAAATAAAAAATGTGAGGTAACTAAATGAACAAAAAATACCACCTATATGTTGCCTATAAGAAATTCACCTTAGGCCTAAAGACACATAGACTGAAAGCAAAGAGCTGGAAAAAACATATACTATGCAAATGGTAGTGAAAAAGCTGGGATAGCAATAGTTAACACCTGACAAAATAAATTTAAAAACAAAGACTGTATCAACAGACAAAAGGGCACTACATAAAGATAAAGAGATAAAACCAACAGGAGGACACAACAATAGTAAATATCTACGCACCCAACATAGAAGCACCAAAATACATAAAGCAAACATTAGCAGGCATAAATGGAGAAATTGACAATAATACAATACTAGTAGGGGACTTTAAAGCCCCACTGACATTAATGGATAGATAATCCAAGTAGAAAATCAACATGGAAATAGTGGCTTTGAACAACACAATAGACCAGCTGAGCCTATCAGGTATATATGTAACACTCCATCCCAGAACAGCAGAATACATATTCTTTTCAAGTGCGTATAGAACGTTCTCCAGAATAGGTCACATGTTGGGCCATAAAACAAGTCTCAATAAACTTAAGAAGACTGAAAACATACAAGCATCTTTTCTAACCACAATGGTATAAAACTAGAAATCAATTATAAGAGAAAAGCTGAAAAGAAAACAAATACATGGAGGCTAAACAATATGCTTCTAAACAATGAATGGGTCATCTGAGTAATCAAAGGGGAAATTAAAAAATGCATGGATAAAAATGAAAATGAAACACAATGCTCAAAAATATTTGGGACAGAGCAAAAGCATATCTAAAGGGAAATTTATAACAATGCAAACCTACCTCCTCAGGAAACAAGAAAAATCTCAAATTAGCAACTTAAACTTATATGTAAAAGAGCTAGAAAAAAAGAACAAAGCCCAAAGCTAGTACCAGGGAAGAAAAAAGATTACAGCAGAAATAAAGGAAATAGAGACTAAAACAATAATACAAAAGAACAATGAAACAAGGAGCTAGTTCTTTGAGAAGATAAATGAAATTAAAAAGCCTTCAGGAAAACCCACAAAAAAAAAAAAAAAAAAAAAGACAGGACTCAAAATCAGAAATGAAGGAGGAGAATGAACAGCTGACAACACAGAATATAAAGAATTTTAAGAGAATATTATGAAAAATTATATGTCAACAAATTGAACAACCTAGAAGAACTTGTTAAACTCCTAGAAATACATAATATTCCAAAACTGAATCAGGAATAGAAAAATTGAACTGATCAATTAATAATGATGAAATTGAATCAGTAATTTAAAAACTCCCAACAAACAAAAGTCCAGGACCAGATGGTTTCACAGGTGAATTCTACCAGGTATTTAAAAAGTTGATACTTATTCTCCTGAAACTATTCAAAAATAGAAGAAAAGTTTCCAAATTCATTCTATGATGCTGGCATCACCCTGATATCAAAATCAGATAAAGACCCTACAAAAAAAATTACAGGCCAATATCTCTCATAAACATAGATATAAAAATTCTCAACCAAATATTAGCAAATGGATCTGGCAATACATTTAAAAAAATCATTCACCACAATCAAGGAGGATTTATTCCAGGGATACAAGTGTGGCAGTGTTCACAAATGAATCAATGTGATGCATCACATTAACAAGGGAAGGATGAAAACCATATAATCATCTCAATAGATGTACAAAAATCATTTGACAAAATACATCCATGCATGATAAAAAAAAACTCTCAGTAAAGTGGGTTTAGAGGGAACATAATAAACATGATAAAGGCTGTATATAAAATTCCGTAGCTAACATCATACTCGGTGGTAAAAAACTGTTTCCTCTAAGATAAAGAATAAGACAAGGATGTCCACTCACTGCTTTTATTCAACATAGTACTGGAAGTTCTGCTGCAGCAATTAGACAAGAAAAAGAACTAAAAAGCATCCAAATTGATAAGGAAGATGGTAAACTGTCACAATATAGAAAATCCTAAAGACTCCACCAAAAAACTATTAGAACTGATAAATACATTTAATAAAGTCAGAAGATACAAAATTAATATACAGAAATCCATTGCATTTCTATACGTTCATAACAAAGTTGCAGAAAGAAATTAAGAAAACAACCTAATTTACATTTGCACCAGAAATAATAAAATACTTAGGAATAAGCTTAACCAATGAAGTGAAAGACCTATATTCTGAAAGTTATAAAACACACATGAAAAAAATTGATGATGACATAAATAAATGGAAGGATATTCTATGTTCATGGATTGGAAGAATCAATATTGTTAAAATGTCCATACTACTCAAAGCAATCTACAGATTCAATGCAAGCTCTATCAAAACACCAAAAGTATTTTTCACAGACCTAGAACAATACTAAAATCTGTATGAAACCACAATAGACCCTCAATAGCCAAAGCAAACTTGAATAACAAAGCTGGAGGTATCACAATCCCAGATTTCAAGATATACTACAAAACTGTGGTAATCAACAGTATGGCACTGGCATAAAAATGAACACATAGATCAACGGAAGAAGATACAGAGCCCAGAAATAAACCCACACTTATGTGGTCAGTCTATAACAAAAAAGGCAATGGGGAAAAGATCATCTCTCCAACAAATAGTGTTGGGAACATTGGACAGCAACATGCCAAAGAATGAAACTGGACTACTGTCTTACACCATGCACAAAAATAAATTCAAAATGGATTAAAGACCTAAATGTGCAGCCTGAAACTACAAAACTCCTATAAGAAATATAGGCAGTAATATTCCTAAATATTCCTAAAATCAGAATTAGGAAAATAAACACTCAGAAGCATACCAGCTCTTATAAGCAATCACTACCTACCTGCCACCATCTGGTGTCAAAACCGATAAATATTTCTGAGTTTCATGGATGCTTGCATGTTGTTTGGCTGGAGTACCACACCAAAACCACACTTGGCTGAAGGTGTTAACACACCCGCTAGAGACTGACTCACTGTATTCTCCAAAAATTCATAGGTTGAAAACCTAATCCTGAGGTAATAGTATTCAGGATATAGGGCTTTGGGAGGTGATTAGACCAGAAGGGTGGAGATCTTAAATATGGTATTAGTGATCTAATCAAAGAGGTCCCAGATAACCCCTTGGCCCCTCCACCATGTGAGCTCATGGCAAGAAATGGTAATCTGAGACCCAGATGACGGTCTTCACATGAAGGTGATCATGCTGGCACCTAGCATGCTTGGACTTCCAGACTCCAGAACTGTGAGAAATAAATTTCAGTTGTTTAAAAGCCACCTAGTCTGTGGTATTCTGTTATAGCAGCCCAAACAGACTGACATAATACTTAAGAATATTATTAATGGATAATTCAAGTCGACACATTTTTCTTTATTTTTGTGTAAGTTATAACTATAGTATGAAAATGAAACTTAATTTCATTAATGAATGAATGGGACTTAATTCTATTAATTCTAAATTCTGAGTATGTTTCCACTAGGGCTGTTAAAAAATACCAAAATATTTTGATATTGTCCTTCTTTCAGTTTTTGTATTTGGTTCTTATTGCTATGTAACAGATTACCACAAACAGAGGTACAAAATAACATGCATTAATTACCCATGGTTCAAAAGTCAGGGGTCGGCTAGCTGGGACCTCTGCTCAGGGTCTCACTGGTTGAAATCAAGATGTCAGCTATCCTTATGTTTTCCTTTAAGGATATGCATTCTCTTCTAATCTTACTGGTTGTTGTCAGATTTCAGTTAATTGTAATTATAGAACTTGAATCTCTATTTTCTTCTGGATAACCACTCTGTCTTACAGACCACCTTCAATTTCTTGCATGCAGCCATCTCAATAAGCAGTTCACAGTATGGATTTCCCCTCTTCAAGGTCAGCAGAAGAAACCTCTTCTGCTTCTAATCTTTCTGACCCCTTTTAATGGCTCATATGATTAAATTAAGCTGAACCAGGATAATCTCTCATTTGATTAACTCAAAATCACTGATTAGGAACCTTAATTACATCTTTAAAATCCCTCTGCTATATAATGTAACATAATCACAGGAGTGATATCTCATTATAGCACAAGTCCCTCTTAAAGGAAGAGATGTGATGCAAGGTACATATACCAGCTTGGTGGAATCTTGGGGGCTAATTTAGGATTCTGCCTACCAGTGCTTTAATCTGGATGTTTTGAAATGTTTTAAAGTATATTTATTTATTTTGAAAGAGAAAGAGCACATGTGCACACAAATAAGAAGGGGAGGGACACAGAGAGAGGAGAAAGAGAATCCCAAGCAGCCTCCATGCTGTCATCACAGAGCCTGATGTGGGGCTCGATCTCATGAATCATGAGACCATGACCTGAGCCAAAACCAAGATTCAGATGCTTAACCGACTGAGCCACGGAGGCACCCAGTGGATATTTTGAAATTTTAACTTGGATGTTTATGATAACTATTAAGCCACACAAATGCTCATAGTTTCAAGAACAAACATTTACCTTCTAACTCGTACTCAGAAATTGCCACCTATACTGATCACATATGATTTAATTGGCTGAAGCAATCAAAGATGGCTATTTTCTCTGAGTATATAAATAAAATTATTAGCATTTTGTTCAATTGTCTAAGCTACAGATGTTTATATTGAGAGTCTGGTTAAGCATCTGGCTACATAAGTCTTTTAAAGAAAAATATGAGACTGCAGATTTTAGTTCTGACATGTAAAAAGATTGAAATTACTGACATGTAAAAAGACTGTCATTTCTTATCATAAAAATCCGAATAAACACAAAGTCGATGACTTTTTTATCCTATCAGAGAACTGAGGTCTCAGGGCAACTTGTCACCCCAAAAGCTGGCTAGGAAAATACAGAGTCACAACTGAGATCTGCTTAGCTAGAACAGAAGATGCTGGAGCCACAGATTGGTAGGAACCCTTAAATGGCTATTCGATGAACTGCTGGAGGCTGAACATGAGACTAGCATGTGAGAGAGACAGTCCTGGACACTGAAATCTTAGGGAGCTCTTCACCATTTCTTAGGTTTTATCTGCAGATTCAGTTCTAGGATCTCACAGTGAAGTGTCAAGAAAGATCCCCTAGTGGCTCTGGAAAGAGAAGGAAAGACTAATTAGGAAACATACTCAGAGCATTTTCCTTAACGAATACCTACTCTACAGGGGAAATGTATGAGGACCTTATCTTAGGTGGGGAAAGAGAACTCCTCCTCTCCATTACCTGTAAGCTCCCCTATCTCACCAAAGGAGTAGGAGTGGTGGGTGGGGTGGCAGATAATGTATACTGGAGAAACACTTGTGAAGTTCATGTGAACCTAGAGACACAAACCCACTAAATAAATGAAGTTTAATCAGAAAATTATAGGACACTTTCCTTCCCCAACACCATACCACAACACCAATGGGGTTATATTAAAATAACACAGGATTACCACTTATCCAACTACCAGATAAGCCCTTTTCCAAATAATTCCAAAGTCAAGAGCAAAGACAAAAACAAGAAGTACAAAGCCTCTGACACCTACACCTACAGTAAATATTGAACACAGCCCAACTCCTGGCCAGGTTAACATAAAACTGCATGCTATATACGTACTTACTTCAGTTTTAAATTTCGTGATTTATCCAGATTTAAATTTCGTGATTTACATTCACCAAGATAGAGCACATTCTGGACAATAAACAACCTAACATAAAATTAAAAATTAAAATTGAATAATTAATTCATTAATACTAAAATTTGGAAGAATAGAAATCATACCAGGTATGTCCTCAGGAAATTGTCCAAATATTTGGAAATCAAAGAAAGCATGGATCAAAAAAACAGTCTGTAGGGAAATTCAGAATAGTGTGAGCTAAATGATGATGAAAATACAACCTATCAAAATTTGTGGAATGCAGTGAAAGCTGTGCTTGGAAGAAAATATATAGCATTAAATGCATGTATTAGAAAACAAGAAAGATCTAAAATCTGTGACCTAAGATTTCATCTTATAAAACTAGATAACACAGAGCAATTAGCTTAAAGGAGGTTGAAAAAAGAAAAATGTCAGCAGAGAAAAATCGATGGAATTGAAAACAAAAAATAGAGCAAACCAACAAAACTAAAAAATTAATTATCTGATAAACAAATTGATAAACCTCTTGCCCGGCCAAGCAAAACAGTGAGAAGAGAGTAAGAGAAGTTCCAATATCAGAAATGAAGATGATACAATCATACAATAATTCGGCAATAAAGAAAGAAAGGATTTTTCAAGCCACTAAAAGACACAGATGAATTGTAAACACATATTGCTAAACGGAAGAAGCCCGTCTGAAAATCTTAAATATTGGGCGATTCCAATTATATGAATTCTGGAAATGGCCTTAACTAAAAAGATGGTAAATATATCAGTGATGGCATTTGTTTAAATCGATTTAAAAAGCTGGGGAAACTTATTTTTTAGGAGAATAAAGCTATTCTGTCTGGTACCGTAATGATGGGTATGTAACATTATGAATTTGTCAAAACCCATAAAATATTATAGCACAAAGAGTAAACCTAAATGTGTATAAACTTTTAAAAAGTTATTCAGGAGACTGCAGGACCCCATAATGGAAATTAATATATGACAAACCAAATTCACTATATTATAAATGTATGAAACACCTTCACAGAAAGGGATGGTAAGAAAAGTTGCTGACCGGGGCGCCTGGGTGGCTCAGTCGGTTGGGCGTCCGACTTCGGCTCAGGTCACGATCTCGCAGTCCATGAGTTTGAGCCCTGCGTCAGGCTCTGGGCTGATGGCTCAGAGCCTGGAGCCTGCTTCTGATTCTGTGTCTCCCTCTCTCTCTGCCCCTCCCCCGTTCATGCTCTGTCTCTCTCTGTCTCAAAAATAAATAAAACGTTAAAAAAAATTAAAAAAAAAAAGTTTCTGACCAAAGTTTGAAAATCAGTAAAATATGTAAAATAGAGGTAAAAGGAACTGTACATAGCACTGAATTATAGTTGATAGAGTTGTTTTCTACAGAGGTGTGGGTTAACAATTCTGATACCACTATACATGTATAGTAGTATGTAATAATTAACTAGATTCATAGAATATGGTGAGAGTGAGGTTTCCCACTGACTACTGGAGTGAAAGATTACAAACAAGCAAGGGGAGAAGACTAGAAAGCTCCGTGTGGTAATTGATTAGAGTTGGAGATACTGATATGAACTTCAGTTTAGTATTTATTAATATGTATCAATAGATATTTATAGATGTGTGTTATTACATGTGTGAATATATTTCCTTGTTCTCTCAGCCGAGAGGGCCTGGAATCAGCAGCACTCCAGTAGCAATAAGCACAGCTAGCACCCAGATCTTGGTTTCTAATACCATTCTGCAATAAAAGGTACAAAGTCTTCTTGGAAGATGGATGGTTCTAGGGCTGGGTCAGGAAATATATAAATACAGCCTAAAACATCTTGTAGTGCCAGGGAATAAGAAATTACTAAATTAAAAAAGAAAATAAAAAAAGAATAACGGGAGTATGTCAAAGAGACACAAAAGCCAAGTAAATAAAAGAGCTCCCAACGGTCAAAACTATAACAATTTGTATGACAAAATTAAGTAGTATTAGATTATAATCAAAAGTACAAAATAATTGTCCATGAGTATATACTGATATAGATGACTAAATAAATGTAGAAGAATTCTAAATAATTTATGCAGTTACTTTGCTCTCTAATACATGGAGTGTAACTCCCCACTCCTTAACTGTGGAGGCAGTGAATAGCTTCTTCCTCCTAGAAAACACAGTACGAAATGGAGGTGAAAGTACCTGTGCGGTGGAGAAAACTGACAAGCACTGCACAGCTAAGTGATCAAGGTTATCACCAATGATGCCACATTGATACTACACACACTTTGTGATGTGATGAAAATAGCATTTTATCTCTGTGGGCTTCCACCCACAAATGCATAACCCCAGTCTGATCATGAGATAAGCATAAGAAAATTTCAACTGATTCTACAAAATACCAAATTAGTACTGTACTTCTCGAAAGTATAAGGGTCAACAAAAACAAGGAACATCTGAGACTGTCACAGCCAAGAGGAGACTTATGCAAAATGATTACTAAAAGTAATAGGATATTCTGAATGAAACACTGGGATCAAAAAAGAAGAAAGGCAGTGTTAGGCAGTTAGGCATGAGGGAGGAGGGGTAAAGCAGATTCTCATCACATCCTCAGAGTCACCTCTAACGGCTAACAGAAGAGGAAAGGCCCAGCCACAGAGCTGGGTCAAAAGCCACAAGAGGCCTTCTAAGAGCTGAGCATGCACACAAAAGGTGCAACTTGCCCTTAAGGTCACAGCAAAAGCCCATTAGAAACTCATAAATATACAATACATAAATAAATACAACTATAACAGACTGCATCATAGGTAGGCACATGCGCAGAAGCCAAAATGTTACACAAGCACCAGCTGTCAGTCAAAACTGTCAACCAGAGCCAAATTTTACACATGCAGATAGCAGGCTTAAAAGGAAGCAGCTAGAGCTTCTTGGAGCCACTGTCACTCTTGCTCCAGCATTGGCTCACTTTCTGTCTTGAAAGGGTACGACACTTTTCTACTCAATACACCATTTCCCCATACTGGTCTTGTGTCTCCAATTCTTTGCTACCTCTGGGACAAGAACTTAGCAACCTGGGAGGAAGGGAGGAAGGGAGGAAGCGAGGGAGGGAGGGAGGGAGGGAGGGAGGGAGGAAGGAAGGAAGGAAGGATGGAAGGAAAGAAGGAAAGAAAGAAGGGAGGGAGGAAGGAAGGAAGAAAGGAAGGAAGAAAGGGAGGAAAGGGAGAGATAGAGGAAGAATGAAAACAAGGTAGGTAGTAAAGATGTATGGGTAAAGTATGGACTTAATTAATGTATAAACATTAATTCATTAATTGTAACTAATATACCTTAAGATGTTAATAGTAGAAGAAACTCAGTAAGAGGCATGTAGGTATACTCTATACTATCTTCACAATTTTTCTTAAACTTTAAAATGTTTTAAAATTTAAAATTTTTTAAAATGAAAAATATAAAGAATTATCGACTGCTTGTACCACCCCACCCTCTAAATTCATATATTGAAGCCCCTACCTCCCAATGTGATTGGGTCTTTATGGAGGTAGGTAAGGTTAAAAGAAGTCATAAGGGTGTGGCACTAATCTCATAGGACTGGTATTCTTATAAGGAGAGGAATAGACACCAGAACTCTCTTCTTCTCCTTCTCTCCAAATGCACACAGAGGAAGGGTCATGTGAAGACACAGCAAGAAGGCAGCCATCTATAAGCCAGAAAGAGAGGTCTGTCTAGAAAATGATCTGCCAACCCCTTGATCTGGGACTTCTGACCTCTAAAACAATGAGAAAATAAATGTCTTTTTTTTTTTCCTTACGTTCATTTTATTTATTTGAGAGAGAGAGAAAGAGAGTGTGTGAGTGTGCACAAGTGGGTGGAGGGCACAGAGAGAAGGAGAGCAATAGACTCCCAAGCAGCTCCTCCTGGCTAGCATGAGCCCAACGTGGGGCTCCATCTCACAAACCTTGAGATCATGACCTGAGCCGAAACTAAGAGTCAGATTTTCAACCGACTGAGCCACCCAGATGCCCCAGAAAATAAATTTCTCTTGTCTTAGTCTACTCAACCTGTGATTTTTATTATGGCTGCCCAAGCAGATAAATGCACAGTCATTTGCAGTGATATCAATTTAAGTACAGTAAGTTTGGAAAGAGATGCCAAAGAAAACTTAGAGGACTAGAGGAAATATTCATTAAATATAAATATACTTGAGTTTATTAATGGATATGCTATTTGATATACAACATAAAATAAAGTAAAATGCATGTGCCTGTTGTCAGAAAACTGATTTTTCATTATGAATAAGCTTAGCATTCAAAGAAAAAACGTTGTGCTTAGGCAGCAGTCCAAACAAACTCACCCACACTCTAGCGTTTGTGGGTTTTTAGCAATTCGAGGTGATAGGGGTTGTATTTAATATATTGTTTCATTCAAACAAGGCATGTTATTTTTTAAAATAAAATAACTGAAGTTAGCAATAACATGAGCTAAGCTTTGTAATTAACCTTTGTAATCTACTTAATTTGGAGATCAAATTATTACCCCACTTGTGATTTAGTGATTTTTTTTTTCAAAGTAGGGAATATTTCTATGTGTCTGTACCTTTGGATAAGCCTTTCATCCTCCTGCTATTTTGATCTGGATGAATACTCTTAAAAGAGTATATGAAGTAAACATAGTCTCACCACCACCACTGCCACCATCATTATGCATTTAATTCACAATTCTCATTTATGAGCAGTTACACCCTAATGAGAGCAATAGCCAAAACTGTAAAGTTATACTAAATTAATATGTAATAGTTTTGCTGACTGCAAATTCAAATAATGATGCTTGGAGGTATAGTGACTGTCCTTATTAAAAATATTAAATGCCTGCCCTCCTTTTTTGACTTAATTCAACAGAATTATCAAAATAATGTTCCATCTTACTTTAGAGAATATATTTCAGGAAGAATTTCCACCCACTCCAGAATCAACATTATTTGGAGGGTTTGCAATCGGAGTTTTAATTATAGCTCTTCTCAAAGAAGAATGAAATTACATAAAAAGTTCATTTGACTAGGAACAATATAAAGCTATTAACTCATTGGACTCTGCTCACTGAAGGCATGATTCTTAATAATCTTAGTTAAATATCAGCATTCTTTTATTAACTATAATAGCCAATAATTGGGGCTTGGAACACTAAAATTATTCATAAAAAAATGTACACTTCTGAAAAAGTAGATTACAGTTCACCATTTTATGTCCGGGCTGATACTTTTCTGAACTAGAACATAAGTTCTTTGGTGGAAGGGATTTTTGTTTTATCCACTACTCTATCCTTAGTCCTTGAAAAGCACTGACATACAATAGCCATTCAGTAAATACTTGCTTAAAAATTGAATGTGACCATTATGAATTTTATACACAAAAAAATAAACTTAAAAAGTATATATTTTTTTCATCTGAATAGACATTTTTCTAAAGAAGACATATAAATTGCCAACAGTTACATGAAAGTTGCTCAACATTACTAATCATTAGGGAAATGCAAATATAAACCAGAATAAGATACCCCCTAGAATGGCCATTAACAAAAATATAAGAAATAACAAGTTTTGGCAAGGATATGGAGAAAAGGAAACCCTTGTGCACTGTGGGTAGGTATGTAAGTGGGTATAGCCATTGTGGAAAATAGTTTGGAGGTTCCTCAAATAATTAAAAATAGAACTACCATATGACCCAGGAATGTCTGGGTGGCTCAGTTGGTTAAGCATCCGACTCTTCGTTTTGGCCCAGGTCATGATCTCATGTTTCATGAGTTTGAGTCCCCCATTGGGCTCTGCCCTGACAGTGTGGAGCCTACTTGGGATTCTCTCTCTCTCTCTCTCTCTCTCTCTCTCCCTCTCTCTCTCTCTCTCTCTGTCACTCTCTGCCCCTCTTCCACTTGTGCTGTCTATGTCCCTCTCAAAATAAATAAATAAACTTAAAAAAAAGTACCATATGACCCAGCAATCCTACTCCTGATTATTTATCCAAAGAAAATAAAAATAAAAACACTAACTCAAAAAGATATCTGCCCTCCCACAATGTGTTCATTGCAGCACTGTTTACAATAGTGAAGACATGGAAACAACCAAAGTGTCTACTGATATATTGATGGGTGGATGGATAAAGAAGATGTGATATATGTATATGTATATGAATGTGTATATTTTCATATATACACATGTATATTTATTTATAAGATTGTATATATGTATACACACACACACATAATGCTATTCAGCCACATAAAGGAAGAAAATCCTGCCATTGTGACAACACAGATCAATTTTCAGGTTACTATTCTAATTGAAATAAGTCAGACAGATAAAGAACAAATATACTTTAACCTCATTTATATGTGGAATATTAAAAAAAAATATCCAACTCACTGAAACAGAGAACAGATTGGTGGTTGCCAGATGCAGGGGTATAAAATGTTAAGTTTTTTTCCATTTCATTTTTTTCATTTTCATTTCAATATCTTGAAAAAAATTCCATAACACAGATAGTATAGATCCGTATTGTTTTGTAGCCACTAAAGGTAAAATTGTAAGCTAGATCAAAAACAAGGCTAGGCTCAGATCATAGTTTGTCTGTCTTATTATGTTCTTTGAAAATCACCTATAAACTGGGAACCACTTTTCTAAGATATACAAAAATCAAAAGGTAGGCAAACAGTACAATGAACAATCTAGAAATTTACCATATGAAGATTTAGCTCAACTTAAATTGTTGAAGGATTGTCATGTAGCAGTGAATATGACTTACTCTTTGTTGCTCCAGAGGGTATAACCAATTTTAGAGGCAATTTTGAAATCAATATATGGAATATTTAACAGCAATAGCTGTAGATTTATAGAGTACCCACTGGTAGAGGAAGAGTCCCTCATACTGGATTTAATCAAGATATGTTTGACAAGGATGCTTGATAGAGACTTGAATATTCATGAAAAACATTTGTAGCCCTAAAAGCCCATGAGACTACATTTCTTTCCACATATATACAACAACCATCTATTTTGCTACTCTAGAGTCAGAAAAGCACTAGACTTTGTATGAGATATCTAAAGTTGAAGAATTTACTCTGCATATTAATTTTGAGATACTGGATTAGTATTAAATCTGGAAAGGTTTATACATTCTTTGGAGAATAGTGAGTGAAAATTAAAATATATCAATACTAAAACAGGAGGGGCGCCTGGGTGGCTCAGTCGGCTAAGCGTCCGACTTCAGCTCAGGTCACGATCTCGCAGTCCGTGAGTTCGAGCCCCGCGTCAGGCTCTGGGCTGATGGCTCAGAGCCTGGAGCCTGCTTCCAATTCTGTGTCTCCCTCTCTCTCTGCCCCTCCCCCATTCACGCTCTGTCTCTCTCTGTCCCAAAAAGAAATAAACGTCAAAAAAAATTTTTTTTTAAAAATTCTAAAACAGGATATAAATTTTACATATAATAAAATGAACCATTTATTAAGCATCTATGTACAATTTTACCTTATTTTCCAAATATTTAGTATGGCTACTTGAGACCAGGTAACAAACTGATCTCAAGAGATACAGCGATGAACAAGTACAGTACAACCCTCATAGATCCAACAGATTGTCATATGTCCTCCATGATCCAGTCAATCTAGTAACTAGTATACAGAACACTAAGGTTCATAGCATGTAATAACTTGCGACTACATAGCTATCTGGTAGAACAGCCAGATTAAAACCAGGTTGACAGGGGTACCTGGGTAGCTCAGTCAGTTAAGCATCTGTATCTTGATGTCAGCTCAAGTCATGATCTCATAGTTTGTGGGTTTGAGCCTCATGTCAGGTCAGACTCTGCATGACAGTCCAGAGCCTGCTTGAGATTCTCTCTCTCTCTCTCTCTCTCTCTCTCTCTCTCTCTCTCCTCCTCCCTGACTCTCCCTCTCTCTCAAAATAAACTTAAAGAAATAAAATTTTGAATCAGGTAGATATAGTTTCAAAGCCCCTCTATGTAAAATTTTTCCAGAAATTCCAAAAGTATATATATTTTCATTTTTTAAATTTTCATAAATTTTCATATTTTTAATTTTCATTTTTAAATATTTCATATATATTTTCATTTTTTTAATTTTCACATAATTAATATTATATAGGAAATTATTTCTATCACTACCTCTATTAAAAAGATAATAAACTTTAACTTCTTGGGAGTTACTATTTTTTTCCCATTATCACTACAAGTCTGTTTACAAGGTTAGTATTTAGTCAGGAAAGTTTTGTTTAAAAGCTCCATAGTCTTGAGGTGCCTGGGTGGCTCAGTTGGTTAAGCATCTGACTCTTGATTTCTGCTCAGGTCATGATCTCATGGTTCGTCAGTTCAAGCCCCACATCGAGCTCTGAGCTGACAGCATGGAGCCTGATTGGGATTCTCTGTCTCCTTCTCTCTCTGCCCTGCCCTCTGTCTCTCAAAAATAAATAAATAAATGTTTACAAATAAAAAATAAAAATAAATAAAAATAAAAGTTCCACAGTCTTGCCATTATATTTAGAAGCATGATTGTCAATTTTCATGAAACAAGGACTTACAAGTCTGTCATAACCTCATCCTGGCTTATGAATTATCTCCATTTTTAATGGGGAAAATTATTATAACCAGTTAATTGAGTAGGCTGAACTCAGTAGTGTGTAGTCAGGAAACAGCTTTTTTTTTCCTGGAAATATAATATGCACATAGAAAAGTAAATGTATTGTGTGTGTACAACTCAGTGAATTTTCTGACTGTCAAGGACTGTTTTGCCAAGTTAAAAAAAAAAAACCTAATATTACTTAATATTACTAAAAAGAGCTCCTTTTATCCCCTGCCAGCCACAATACCCCTGCTCTTGATAGCCGCTAGTCTCACTTCTAACAACATAGAGGTATTTCACCCTGGATTTGTATGTTATACAGCTCAAACCATATAGTATGTATTCTTTTATCTCTGTCTTGTTTTGCTCAACTTTGTGTCTGTAAGATTCATTTCATTGTGATACCACAGTTTTTCTTTTTTTTTTTTTCTACCCTACTGTCTATGGATATTTGCCTAGTTTGTTTTTGCTGATTACAAATTTTGTTGACAGAAAACATGTATCACACTGTTAATATTTCAATTATATTGTGTTATGCCTAATAGATGTCTGGTTCTGAGAATATGCATATGTTTACTTTTGAGAAATATTACCAGATAGTTTTTCAGTGTGGACATAGCCATATCCACTCCCACTAGCAATGCAAGACTTTGGGCATTCTAAATCTCAACAAACACTTGGTATTTACCACTTTTTTTTTTTTTAACTTTAGGCAGTCTGATGGGTGTAGAGTAGTATCATATGTCATGTTTCTATCCATGACAACTGATCAAGATGAACATGTTCTCATGTGTTTATTGGCCATTTGGATATCATTTATTGTGAGGTGAATAGTCAAGTTTTTGTCCATTTTTCTACAGGATTTTCAGAATATAGAGTCTCAGGATTTTTGATGTTGGAATCTTAATACATGGTACTTGAAATCCACTAAAATATAAATTCCACAACAACAATATTCATTTTTTCTGTTTCCCTCACTACTGTATTCCCAGTTCCTAGACTAGCACTTCTGTTATTAGATTTTCAGTAAATATTGAATAAGTTAGTTAATATAAAAACTTTAATCATATACTTCTGTTGCCATATGTAGTTTAATACATTAAGTTAGGAATTAAATGTAGGAATAAATCTTAAAGTTTTAGTCCTTTAAAGAGTTGGCTTTTATTAAAATCAATCGATTATCCAGAAGATGGAACAGGTATATGGTAAGTATATTATTTGTTTTCTATCCACATAGAAAACCTCCAGGGATCCATTTATATTTCCTATCAAGAAATCCAACTCTATAATTTTCTTCCTCTTTAGAAAACACCTTTGTCTTCAACTTGTATATAATTGTCATATTCAATCACAGGATTAATCACAACAGTATTCTCCCTCCAGCTCTAACTGCCTTTTCAGTACAAGAGGTACAAAAGAAAACATAGCTTCTCTCAGCGCAACACATCAGAGGAAGCTAGAAATCCAATTTCCTGACTCCCAGTTCAGTTTTCTGTCTATTACAAATATAATACCACTGAGTGAACTTCAGCTACTATATCTACAGAAAGTTCTAACAGTCATAGTCACACATCAACATGTGCACAGTCTTCTTCAAATTCAAAAGGCAAAAACAAAAGAGAACAAGGGAAAAACAAAACAGTTGTAAGGAATGTATTTGAGTGAGGATTTGATTTATAAACTTTCAGTTTAATTTGCTCTTGAACTCTGAATATCCAGTATTTGTGGTATTGTCACTCAAAGTTACCAGGGTGTTTGACTCAGAAAAGACAAAAATAAACAGAACTTCTGGTTAGAAATAAGACACTAGGCACAGTAATAAATAAAGGCAATGCCTGGGGTAAAGGATATAATTGTGGATTCACACACACAACCATACATAAAAATATACAGACATCATATATAATAGCGATAATACCTTTTGAAACACATAATTAATAAATCAGAAACCAAGTCTTCCACTGGCAAACTTTTTCATCTTATAGCAAAATTAGAAATACTAAATCATCAAACCTCATCAAATATTACTGTATAATAAGTATGTTGCATTGAGTTATACTGAAATTATAGAGAACACTGAACAGTATCCAGATATTGCTGACATTACTCACATAAATATTACAAAATAAAATAGCACACCAAGAATAGAGAAAGTCATTTTCATTTAAAAGATTTTTTTTTTAAGTTGATAGGCCGTGCCATCATTGCTTTTTTTGTTGACTGGTGTGCACTGAAAGCAGGGGTATAACAGAAAACCAGGGAAACCACTGGTAACAGGTTCTAAATTCCTTCTCCCATCACAATGTCAACTACACTAAAGAATGGCCAATGATAAATATCAGGACAGAATCCTTCTTTTATAATACTCATTTTTAAAAAGAATATTTTTTTAATGCAGAAATACAAAAGTGATAGGAGCAGTGCTCTATCATTTTTTTCTGACTTTTGAATTATATGTTGGCTTCGAAAATAGAAAAGTTCTCAAAAATAGCTTAAAACACTTCAAAATAAATCAACAAATATTAACTTAAAATATTTTAATGTATACTTGAGTAAATTGTCTAAAAGCTAATTCATAGGATTTTCTGAAGCAAAACTTCTATAATCTGGTCACATTTACAGTATTTATTGTATTGGCAATATAAGATAATTTGATTTCTGGGATATCAAAAATCAATGTGTAGGGAAAATGGTATCAAATTCATTATTGATGTCTTTCAAGATTCACAGTACAATAAACCAGATAGGACCACAACAAATGAAAAAACAAAAGTCCTGTTATATACTATACAACCAAGAATATGAATAACTTGGTTTTAGGTCCAGAGAAGAGAAAAATGAAAAAAGAGAAAAATGTCTATCAAATAAGTGCCAATCATGAATCCCATTTTGACTTCACTGTGACATTTTAATGTTATAATTTACCATGGTTTATAGTTTAAATTATAAACTATATTCTAAATTACAAATTAATCTACATTTGTCAGGCTCATGTGCAAATACTCCTTATAATTATACAGTATTTATATTGTTTCTATAACTAGTGTTGCATAAAACCAACTTGAATTAAAATACTCAATATAAGAAATATTCAAAGATTTACTATCCATCAACAATAATGTGGAAAGATGTAATGGAAAGATTATTACATAATAGCTTACTTCCAATTCTACATAGAGTTACAACCTAAAAACTACACTTCCTAGACTACACGAAGCTGAAGTTTTGGATGCAAAATATATTTCACTAATTAACTGCATCTCTGTCAGATTTAGAAGACAAATGAAGCAGAAGCCCTCTTCCACGTGTTCCTTCTGATTGCAAGCAACATCAGTAACATGAGTATTGAGAGACAGTTTTAGTGGCCATATTCCACACCTAGTGGCCAAACTTTATAGGGAAGAGGTAATTGTAGACAAAGTAGTAGCATTTTCCTGATCTATGGGTTGCAGGCATGGAGTGTTCTTGAAATCAGGTGGCCCCCGATTCTCACTCCTCCAGCCTTTCCAATCATGCTCTAAGCAATTTTCTCTATAAAATTCCTAATAATTGGGGAAATATGGCAGAGTAGGAGGACCCCTAAGCTCACTCCATCCTGTGTTTACAATTAGGTGTCACTCACATCCACATCAGTAAACTGGAAAGGGATCCAAAGACTTGCAGAACTCTCCAACTAAATGTAAAGAAGCCACATTGGAGAAGTTAGGAAGGACAGAAACTGTGGTCACTTGCCCACAGCTAGGGGGAAATCCCCCTAACATTTGGCCTTGAAAACCAGAAGGGCTGACTTCTGGGGGTTTGTATAATCAATGGGACTTGGAGCTGGAGATTTAAAAATCAGCTCACTCTGCCTAGGCAAGCCCTGGGGGCAAATGATAGACAGGTTATAGCCCTTAAAAAGACAACAACCTTGAGGATAAGCAACATAGGAGGGACATCTAGCACAGGGCAACAAAAGGGATCTGTTCATACTGATTTCTGAGCATGTCGGGGTGTTCAGTCTCCTCTGGGAACAAAGGGGCCAGCAGGTGCCATTTTCCTCCCCTGCCTCCCAGCATAAATACAGAGCCACTGTGGGAGGTGATGCTGCACAAACACTTGCTACCTAACCTGCTAGCAGTGAACCACACCCACTAGTTCTTCTGAGGATTCACCAACTCCAAGCCTGCTGGCCTTGGCTCTGGGCTCAGCTCAATTTTTGTTAAGGCGGGGCAAGCCCAACCCAGTCACCTCCACAAGCTGTGCCTGAAGCCACTGCACTTCAGAGGACTGGCCTAGGACTAGTGGTTCAGTGCAAATTCTATCACTGCTGCCCTTCCCCCAAGCCCTTCTGCTGTCACACCCCCTCAGAGCCAGCCTGCCTAGATCTTAATGTTATAGAAAGCAGTACAGCCCACAACAAGCAAAGAGTCAGTGCAGATGTCTAAACTGAAAGGAAAAGTGACTCAAACACAATAGCAGGATGCAGGCAACACACATAGGAACTCTCCTTAAGTGCCAGATCCTCGTGAACGGGGGACACTGCACTGCAGGGCACTACAGGACTTCTTCAGAAAGTCACTATTTTCAAAAGTAGAAGACATAGTGGACTTTCCTGACACACAGACGCAGGCACAGCAAGGCAGACAAAATGAGGAGACAGAGGAATACATGTCCCAAATAAAAGAACATGACAAAATCACAGCAGATCTAATCAAAACAGAAATAAATAATATGGCTGATACAGAATTAAAAGTAATCATCATAAAAGATACACACTGGACTTCAGAAGAGGGTGGAGGACAAAAGTGAGATGGTTGACAGAGATAAAAAGTAACCTATCAGAGATAAAGAATTCAATAAATCTGGGGTGTCTGGGTGGCTTAGTCAGTTAAGTGTCCAACTTCAGCTCAGGTCATGATCTCACAGTTCATGAGTTGGAGCCCCATGTCAGGCTCTGTGCTGACAGCTCAGAGCCTGGAGCCTGCTTCAACATTCTGTGTCTCCCTTTTTCTCTGCCCCTTCCCTGTTTGTGCTGTCTGTCTGTCTCTCTCTCTCTCTCTCTCTCAAAAATAAATAAACATTAAAAAAAAGAATTCAATAAGTGAAATTTAAAACACAATAGATGGAATAGACAGTAGGCTACAGGAAGCAGAGGAACATATTAATTACCTGGAGGATAGAATAACGGGAAGCAATCGAGCAAAACAGATGACAAAGACTGCCTAATGAGAACAGATTTAGAGAATTCAGTGACTCCATCAAGCATAATAGCATTTGTGTTATAGGGAATCTCAAAAGAAGAAGAGACAGATGGGGGGTGGGGGGGACAAAATGTACTTGAAGACATAATAGCTGAAAACTTCCTGAATCTGGACAGGGAAGCAGAGATACAGATTAAGGAGGCACAGAGATGCCCCAAAAATTCAACCCAAAGAGGTCCACAATGAGACACCTAGTAAGTGGCAAGAAATAGTGATAAAGAAATAATGTTAAAGGTTATAAGAGAAAAGAAGGCAGTTATATACAAAGCAAACCCCAGAAGTCTATTAGCTGATTTTTCAGCGGAAACTTTGCAGGCAAGAAGTGCTGAAAGGAAAAATTCTGCAGCCAAGAATACTTCACCCAATAAGGAATCATTCAGAATAGAAGGACCAATAAGACTTTTCCAGAAAAACAAAAGTTAAAAGAATTGATCAACACTAAACAAATCCTAAAAGAAATGTTAAGCAGGACTCTATGAATGGAAAACAAAAACTATAAGTAAGAAAAACAGGAAACATGAAATAAAAAAAAATACTAAATATCTAAAACATGGAGGGGAGAGGATAAAGAACTTGTTTCAAAAACAAGCAACCATCAGCTTAATATAGACTGTGATATGCAGATGTTATATATAAACTGAATGGTAACCACAAATCAAAAAACAGTGATAGATATGCAAAAATACAAAGGAAGGAACCCAATTATATTACTACAGAAAACCTACAAACCATGAAAGAGAAAAAGAGAAGAAAATATCAGAGGAAAAACTACAAAAACAACCACAAAACATGCAACAAAATGGCAATAAATACATATGTATCAATAATTACTTTGAATGTAAATGGAATAAAAGTTCCAATCAAAAGCCCCAAGGGGACAGAGTGGGGGGGAAAAAAACAAAACACCAAAACCAAAAAAAAAATCTATATACTGCCTATACATGACTCATTTCAGACCTAAAGATACGCAGATTGAAAGTGTGGGGATTTTTATTAAATGACAGTGAAAAGAGCGCTGGGCTAGGAATAATTACATCAGAGGAAATAGACTATAAAACAAAGACCATAATAAGACAAAGGAAGACACTATAAGGGGAACAATACAACAAGAAGATACAATTGTAAATATATATGCACCCAGCATGGCAGCACCCAAAAACATAAAACAGTTAATAACAAAATAAGGGAACTAATTGATAATAAGTACTAAAGGACATTAACACCCCACTTTTATTGATGAATATATCATCCAAACAGAAAATAAATAAGAAAACAGCGGCTTTGAATTACACACTGAACTAGATGGATTTAACAGACATATTCAGAACATTCCATCTTAAAACAGAATACACATTTTTTTCAAGTGCACATGGAACATTCTCCAAAATAGATCACATGTTAGGCCACAAAACAAGCCTCAACAAATTCAAAATATCAAAGTCATACCATGAATCTTTTCTGACTACAACACGAGGAAATTAGAAAATCAGCCACAAGAAAAAATCCGGAAAGACCAACAAATACATGGAGGTTAAACCACATGCTACTAAACAACGATGAGTCAACCAAGAAATTAAAGAAGGAATCAAAAAGTACATGGAAACAAATGAAAATGAAAACACAATGGTCCCAAACCTTTCAGATGCAGCAAAAGCAGTTTTAAGAGTAAAGTTTATATTAATACAGCCCTACCTCAAGAAGCAAGAACAATCTCCAACAACCTAACCACACACCTAAAGGAGCTAGAAAAAGAAAAACAAAACCCAAACCCAGTAGAAGGAAGAAAATAATTAAGATTAGAGCACAAATAAAACAAATAGAAACTGAAACAAACAAAACAAAAAACAATAGAGAGGAGCCTCGGTGGCTCAGTTGGTTGGGCCTCCGACTTCAACCTAGGTCATGATCTTGCTGTTCTGGAGTTCGAGCCCTACGTCAGGCTCTGTGCTAACAGCTCAGAGCCTGGACCTTGTTTCGGATTCTGTTCCTCCCTCTTTCTCTCTGCCCGTCCCTCACTCATGCTCTGTCTCACTGTCTCAAAAATAAACATTAAAAAAAATTTTTAATACAAAAGATCAATGAAACCAGGAGTTGGTTCTTTGAAAAGGTCAACAAAATTGAAAAATCTCTACCCTCACTCACTAAAAGAGAGAGAAAGAGAGAGAGAAAGAAGTTCAACAAAATCACCAATTAAAGAGGCGAAATCACAATTGACACCACAGAAACACAACTGTAAGAGAATAATATGAAAACTATGCCACAAAATAGACAACCCAAAAGAAATGCATAAATTCGTAGAAACATGTAACTTACCAAAATTGAAGCAAAAAGAAATAGAAAATATGAACAGACTGATTACTACCAAGGATACTGAATCAATAATCAAAAAACTCTCAACAAAGTCCAGAACAAGGTGGCTTCACAGGCCAATTCTAACAAACATTTAAAGAAGAGTTAACACCTATTCTACTCCAACTATTGCAAAAAATAGAAGAGAAAGGAAAACTTCCAAATTTATTCTGAGGCAAGTATCACCATGTAAACAAACCCAAGTAAATGCACCACACACACAAAAGAGAGAGCTACAAGCCAATATCTTTGATGACTATAGATGCAAATATCCTTGAGAAAATACTAGCAAACAGAATCCAACAATACATTTTAAAAAATCATTTACTACAATCAAGTAGATTTTACTTCTGGGATGCAAGTGTGGTTCAATATTTACAAATCAATTAATGTGATACATCACATCAGTAAGAGAAATGATTAAAAAAAATATGACCATCTAATAGATACAGAAAAAAAAAAAAAACATTTGACACTGTACAACACCCATTCATCTAGAACCATCAACAAAGTAGACTTAGAGGGAATATGCCTCAATATAACTAAGGCCGTGTATGAAAAACTCAGGGTGAACATAATATTGAATGGGGAAAAACTGAGAGCTTTCCTCCTAAGGTCAGGAACAAGACAGGATATCCACTATACCTCTTTTATTCAACATAGTACTAGAAGTCCTAGCCACGGCAATTAAGCAACAAAAATAAGTAAAATGCATTGAAATTGGTAAGGAAGAAGTAAAACTCTCACAATTTGCAGATGATGCATGATACAATATGTAGAAAACCCAGACGACTCCACCAAAAAGTGATCAGAACTAATAAATGAACTCACTAAAGTCGAAGGATATAAAATCACTGGGCAAAAATCTGTTGCATTTCTATACACTAATAATGTAGCAGCAGAAAGAGAAATTAGGATAGCAATCCCATTTACAGTTGCACCAAAAATAATAAGATACCTAGGAATAAACCTAACCAAAGAGGTGAAAGACCTATACTCTGAAAACTATAAAACACTGATAAAAAGAAATTCAACATGACACAAAGAAATGGAAAGACATTCCATGCTCATGGATGGGAAGAAATAGTATTATTAAGATGTCTATACTACCTAAAGCAATCTACACATTTAATGCAATCCCTATTAAAATATCAATAGCATTTTTCACAGAATTAGAACAATCTTAAAATGTACATGGAACGACAAAAGACCCTAAACAGCAGAAGCAAACTTGAAAAAGAAAAGCAAAGCTGGAGGCATCACAATTCCATACTTCAAGTTACATCACAAAGCTGTAGTAATTAAAGCAGTATAGTACTGGCACAAAAATAGACAGATTCAGTAGAACAGAATAAAAAATCCAGAAATAAACCCACATTTATATCACCAATTAACCTTTGACAAAGCAGGAAAAAAAATATCCAGAGCAAAAAGACACTCTCTTCAACAAATGAAGTTGGGAAAACTGGACAGTTACTTACAAAATAATGAAGATCACTTTGTCTCACCATAAACGAAAATACATTCAAAATGACTTAAAGATCTCAATGTGAGACCTAAAACCATAAAAATCCTAGAAGAGAGGACAGGCAGTAATTTTTCTAGCATTGATCATAGCAACATTTTTTTCTAGATATGCCTCCTGAGGCAAGGAAATAAAAGCAAAAGTAAACTATTGGGATTGCATAAAAATAACAAGCTTCTGTACAGTGAAAGAAATAATAAAATTAAAGGACAACCTACACAGTGGGAGAAGGTATTTGCAAATGACATACCTGATAAAGGGTATTTATACATATATAAAATGTAGTATATATTTATAAAATATTTATATATATGGTTGTATATATATAAATGTTGTATATATATAGTATATATACAAATAGTATATATATATATAAAATATAATATATAGTGTGTGTATATATATATAGTGTGTGTGTGTATATATATATATAAACAAAAAGTGATACAACACCCCAAAACCAAATAATCCAATTAAAATTGGATAGAAGAAATGAGTAGACATTTCTACAAAGAAGACATACAGATGGCCAACAGACACATGAGAAGATACTCAGCATCACTCATCATCAAGAAAATGCAAATCAAAACTGCAATGAGATATCACCTCCCACCTGTCAAATGGGTAAAATCAACAACATAAGAAACAAAAATTCATCTAAAATGTTTATTGAATAAACATTTATCTATTTAAATACTTTCTAGAAGTAAATGCACCAGAATAGCAGTTGACTGCAGCATTAGGAGTGCTAACTTTATTTACTTTAAACTTTTCTGTATTTTCTGTAATAGCATACATTGATTCATAATCTAAAAATATAAATAATTTAATCTGTAGGTTAGATATTTTTGTTTCCCACATCGGAAACAAATACAGTATCACACCTAAAAACAAACAGCTTTGATATGGACTAAGGGGTATTAGAAGCAGAATTAGTAAAGTATCATCACATGCACAGTTTAAAAATATTTTGACTAGGCATGATCATTTTTGCTTAAATCATATGACTGGTGTGGAAAAAAACCATTAAATATTTAAAATCTGTCATATCGTACATAATAGGATAATAATATCAAGTTGAAGGTAAATTTTAAGCTATATACCTTTGATTAATATAAAGTAGATTTAGTCACTTTTGATCAGCAATGCACCTAACCATGCCAGTTCTCTTTTCCAATTTACATCCCAAGCCCCAGGCAGTAGGAACACATAATGATATTTATATTTCCTAGTACCTGATACTCAATTTTCTCAGCCATAAAATAGAGATTATAATGTGATCCCTATATTTTTTTCCCACAAGGTTCAAGATGGACTAAAACATAAGGCAGTGGTAGCAAGAAGAAAACTGAGGAATTTACAATAACAAGACAGATAGTCCATGTCAGATTAAATATTCAATTTACTTTTATAGTGTCCATGAGTTTAAGTCTGAGTATTTATTGAGATGCCTTTGAATACAAGTAACAAATTAAACCCGCACTTTAAGAAGGAAATGTATTGGCTGTGAAACAGAATTTTTCATTTCAGTGGAAATTTCAGGCAGGCTTGATCCTGGGATGACACAAACAATGTCAACAAAATCCCAATCCTCTAATTTTTCAGCCCTACTTCATCTGTGTTATTTCCATTCTCAGGCTAATTCTTACATCTAATTGTTTAGAATTTTTGTCTATCTTGTTCATTTCTGTATCCCACATCCTGTGTTAGGCACATAGTGGATGTTGAATATTTGTTAAATTATATGAAGGAGTTGTGGCTATTGTAACCCTAGCTTCTCATCCTCCCAGCTTCAATTCAGCAGAAAACAGTTTGTCAACCTTTATTGGTAGCCCCAGTCTCAATCTTATGAGTTTTCTTATGAGTTTCAAACCAAACACGGTGATTCCCTCCCCAGGCATGGGCAGAGGCCAACTCCAAAAGGTAACTGACCTACCTCAATCAAGGATAGAGAAATGGCAACTACCCCAATGAAAATTAAAGTATTGTTACCAAAAGAATGTGGTATCATTGTTAGGAACTCAAAAGATGGCAGTTACTACTTTATCTCTGTGTTAATAAAAACATCCATACATAAACCCAATGCTAATATTTAAATTATGCCTATCAAGCAATAAATACACTTCCCTCAATTAATAAAGGAAAGACTTAAGAAACATCCCATAAATCAATCCATATTCATGCTCTGCAAAATGCTTTGGGTTTGGTTGATTGAGCCAAGAGACTCTAAGTTTGCAGGTGGCCACTCAAAGTGAAATCAATACATGCTTTTCTTGGTAGAGGGGATCACACAGAATAGAGCATAAAACTGATGCAAACTAAAAAAGTGATGACCTGTGAAGACACATTGGTTACCTGTGTATTAAAAAGTAAAAAGAAATTACAAGAATGGATGACCCCACTCACCAAAGGCCTTCCCATTACAATTTTACCTTCAGTATCCTTCAATGGATTGGTAAAAATGCTTTTTGAACTGGTTTCAAGGCACAAATCCATTGATTTACTCAGAGGCTCAGCTATCAATACAATGTCTCCAAGATGTCTGGTACACCAGGCACCTCCAGGCAGTATTTTAAATCAAGCATTGGTAAACTGCCTTTATATTTATTGTAGACTTTTATCTATTAAGAATGATATGAAATAATGAAATATGAAATTGCCTATTGCCTAATATTTCCACATATGTTGATAATGAGACTCAATATGATACTATGAACCATTCCATAATTGTCTTTTTAAAAGTATTTTCTACATGTTTTTCATGTATATCCTTAAATTTTTTCTTTAGGATAGCTCAAATAAACCATTTCCCTATTTTGTATATGTAGAAAGTGAAATGTGAATACCAATATTTCAAACTTGAGTCTTAGACAGGATTAGTTACTTGAAAACTTACATTATATTAATTCAACTAATATCTATGTAGTTTAATCTCCTGAAGGCAGTATGCATGTGGTTTACTAAAGGCAGTATGGCATATGGACTCAGATCAAATGCTTGCTTTACCACATTCTAGCTATGTGACCCCGGTAAAGGTTTTTTTTTGTTTGTTAGTAAAAAAAACACAAAAAACAAAAAACAATCTGTTTAAGTCTCTTCAACTCTAAGAGATAGGAGAAGACCTACATTTATGAGGCTTTTGTAAATAAGTTAATATATGTAAGTCACTTAGGAAAAACGGTCTGGCATAGAAGTATTCTACAAATATTGGCTAATATTACTATATATAAGGTGCTACACAATCCAACATGATAGGGATCAGTAGCTGAACATCCAAATTATTTGGAGTATAAACGTAGGAGCCCTCTTCTGTTAACTGTACACATGTAACTCAGCTACAGCTAGGGGAATCTAAGTGAAGTCTGCCAGGCCTAGAAAAACTCCCTACAATCCATTCCCAGTCTCCCTGCTGGTTGGCTGGAGTGTTAGTGCCAGAGTTAGCCTTGGAAGGAACTTGGTGAAAACTGCGGAATCTTTGACAGCCCAGCTTCCCGAATGTGTAGAGCAGAGCTGCCCAGCTAACCCATCCACTTGCCCAGGACTTTCCCATAAGCATGATATTAATTTCCTATTGAGTAGTACTCTTTTGGGGATTTTTTTTACGGTACCCTATGCTTTTCTAATTAATATAGGTAGTAATAAATAAAAATATCAATAAGACACATTTTGGGGCTAAAAGAACTTTTAAACTTACGGAAATGCAAGCACACACACAATTTTAAAGCTCAATGTTGTAAGAAGTTTCTAGGAGAAAAAAATATCTTCAATTAAAGGAACTCAGGGTATCTAGGAAGACAAGCAATAACATGGAGTTGGGAGATCTTTGAATATTTCTTGCAATTGTACCTTCTGACGTTTGGCTTCAAGGAAGGATGGAATCATGACAAATTGCAGCTTCTCAGGCTTAGGGAACAGCAGGAACAAAGAGGCAAGGTGAGGAAATGTCAAATATTTTAGGTGAAAACAGCAAAGACTAAATTTGCCTGCAGTGACAGAATGAGCTCCTAAGGATGAAAAGGTAGCTGGTATTAGATTTTTAAAAGATCTGTATCTCCATGTATAGTCACGATCGATTTGATATGGAATTGAGAACACCTGAAGTTATGAAAGCAGAAAAGAGTAATTATAGGCATAATTAAGGAAGATCTTATAAACCTTCCGATATGAGTCTTGATTCACTTTCTGTTTTATACTCCGTAATTCAGCAATATCTCGCTACTTGAATATTTCCAACTTTCGCTACTTCACATCTCTGTATCTTCGCATATGTTGCTCCCTTACTTGCAGTACCACCTAGCTTAGATGTTCTCTTCTTCAGGAAAACTCACCTAACTTTCTCAAGGTTAAATATTTCACGACTCAGGGGCTGCACCATGTATAGGTGTCTGGCACATAATTGGTGCCCAATAACTAGATGTTTAATGAATACACTTCTACAGATTGCCTCACACTCTGTATCTTTATTACAATAAACTCATGGAATACTCTTTTATTTTTAATGTTATTTATTTTGAGAGAGTGTGTGTGCAGGAGTGGGGGAGGCGCAGACAGAGAGGGAGAAAGAGAACCCCAAGCAGGCTGTCAGCATAGAGCCCGATGTGGGGCTAACTCTCATGAACTGTGAAATCATAACCTGAGCTGAAATCAAGACTTAGACGCTTAACTGACTGAGCCACCCAAGCACCCCTCATAGAATACTTTTATTATATCTCATCCAGCTTGTATCACCAACATTTAGCACACCATCTGGCACATAGTACAACCTTGATAATGTCTGTAGAACTAAATTGATATGTGATAAGGATTAATGTGTTGAGAAAATAGAAGTAGGAAAATTTTTAAATGTACCTAATTCTCATTCTAAGCACCATGAGTTTTTTTTCAAACTCATTGTTGACGTTATTAGAGCAACAAAAAAAGCGGCACATTACTGAATTAGTAGCTAATACAATATAAATGAGTTTGGGATGCCACAGGCCATTTTTAAAAGCATGATGTTCTTTGGATTGATGCTTTTAAATAGTGGTAAGACTAAAGTTTATGTACTCTCAGCAAACAGTGGTATCACAGCAAAATAGATGGAGACACCAAAGCTCTATTTTATATATAACACTAACTAAATCCAAGGTGGATTTAATTTTTAAGTTTAGTAGAATATTAATATAACTTAAATTCTGACTTAAGGTGTGGTGATATTACAAAGTTGTGGAGATTTATGAACCAGACTTAGAAAAAATTTTGTGAGGAATGCAGCTAAATTGATTAGCTTTTCTCTCTGGCCACTAGAATTCTAGTTATAAATATCCGTTTGGTTGGCTTTTTTCTTTAAAAAAAACGTAAGTTAGTTTTTTCTAATTGGTGAGTTGAACTTAATAGAATTGTTATAACTCGATTGTTTAAATAATAAATTTTAGTGTTAGTATAGATAGAAACTACAAAATATACATGATACAAAATCCTTTGTTCTTAGGTGTAAAACTTCCATGCATAAACCATTAGAGAACTGTCAAATTTTTCTCTTGCCATTTTACTTAACTTGGCTGATCATATCCTTATAATAGAAATGACATGCTAATTTTAAAGACATTTAAATCTATGTAATTACAAAATACACAGTCCTTAAAATACTCAGACTTCATCATGTATGCTTATATAACTCTAACATTATATTTATTTTATTATTGACCTGTGGAAATTCTGTTAAATATCATGGTTGTATACGATTGCCTGGAAATGGTTTCTATGCTGAATCAAAGCAAGTTTGTATATTTTCTCGACTTTTGAAAAGAGCAAAACAGTTTTCACACAGATCATCATAGAATATGTTTCTTCTATTCGTAAAGGTTATGCCATCTGTGATTATATCTTGTGTTGAACTATTAAGTATTTCTTTCTTTTTTTTTTTTTCTCAACGTTTTTATTTATTTTTGGGACAGAGAGAGACAGAGCATGAACGGGGGGAGGGGCAGAGAGAGAGGGAGACACAGAATCGGAAACAGGCTCCAGGCTCCGAGCCATCAGCCCAGAGCCTGACGCGGGGCTCGAACTCACGGACCGCGAGATTGTGACCTGGCTGAAGTCGGACGCTTAACCGACTGCGCCACCCAGGCGCCCCTATTAAGTATTTCTTCAAGTATCAATAATTAAGATTGAATAAAGGTGCTCATTTATTGCCTTAACTGTTTGTTTCTGTTTACATTTTCTGGTTTTAATATTCTTAGTCTACATAATGATAAAATACAATAAAATACGATTTTTATGAATAGACTATAGAGATATTCTACACTAAGAGGCAGGTAAAATGATTAAAAGCACCACCTCTGGTGCCAGTAGAACTGGTTGTAATTTCTGCTGTGTTATAAGACCTTGGGTAAGCTACTAATCCTCTACAACTAGTTTTCTTCAACCAGTATGAGGAAAAATAATAGCACTTGCCTTCTAGCATTACCATAAAGATTAAAGGAGTGAATGGGAATGCAAACTGGTACAGCCACTCCGCATAAAAGTACGGAGGTTCCTCAAAAAATTAAAAAAATAGAACTACCCTACGACTCAGCAATTGAACTACTAGGTATTTATCCAAGGGATACAGGTATGCTGTTTCAAAGGGGCACATGCACCCCGATGTTTATAGCAGCACTATCAATAACAGCCAAAGTATGGAAAGAGCCCAAATGTCCATTGATGGATGAATGTATAAAGAACACCACATCTTCTTTATATATATATACACTTCTTTATATACACACACACACACACACACACACACACACACACACACACACACAATGGAGTATTACTCAGCAATCAAAAAGAATGAAATCTTGCCATTCACAACTAGGTGGATGGAACTAGAGGGTATTATGCTAAGCGAAACTAGTCAGACAAAGACAAATATATGACTTCACTCATAGGAGGACTTTAAGATACAAAACAGATGAACATAAGGGAAGGGAAGCAAAAATAATATAAAAACAGGGAGGGGGACAAAATATAAGAGACTCTTAAATATAGAGAATAAACAAAGGGTTACTGAAGGGGTTGTGGGAGGGGGGGATGGGCTACATGGGTAAGGGGCATTAAGGAATCTACCCCTGAAATCATTGTTGCACTATATGCTAACTAATGTAGATGTAAATTTAAAAAATATATAAATTAAATTTAAAAAAATAAAGGAGTGCATAATACACAAAACTCTTAAAGGCAAAGCACCATAAAACTATTTGCTATTAGAATATACAGCAGTCTTTTCTTAGTGTGAGATAGCAGAATGAGTGGCAAGTTTGCATTAGAGAAAATATAAATCTCTGATTACCAAAAAGGTATGTAATTTATTTAAAGCATTGAGTCAAAACCACTACAAATTTAATTTCATTTAGGTCTTTAATACTCCCTACAAATTTTTCTTCTAGGTGTCTCTCCTATGCATTCTTAGTAGATACCCCTATATTACTTATACCTCAACTTACTTTACAAAGTAATTCAAGGATATCAGCCAAGAACTCTTTCAACTTCCTTCCAGGCCAACAAAGTTATTAGGATCTATTCTTTCTCTATCTTTCCCAACATAGTCTTTCAGTGAGAGACTATTCACCAGCTGTGTTCTTGGTTTTGCCATCACTTGCATTATTAGAGACCATGCAATAACAATCATCAATTCTGTACTGAAATAAATCTCACTGGAGGTCTACATATACCTAAAGTTTAGCATATCCAAAATTGAATTTGATCGTTAATCCTAGAAGGCCATTTCTAGGATTTCTCCCTCTTCCCAGTGAATTCACTGAGAATTCCCTTTCTCAGTGAATGAGACCAGCATCTATCCAGGTACCCAAACTTGACCCTGTAGCCATCCTTGAATCCTTCCACTAATTCAGCACATTTGTAAAATTTATTTTTGATTAAATATTTTTTAATGTTTACTTTCGAGAGACAGAGAGACAGAGCGTGAGCAGGGGAAGGTACAGAGAGAGAGAGAGAGAGAGAGAGAGAGAGAGAGACAGAATCTGAATCAGGCTCCAGGCTCCGAGCTGTCTGCACAGAGCCTGATGTGGGGCTCAAAGCCATGAACCATGAGATCATGACCTGAGCCAAAGTCAGATGCTCAACTGACTGAACTATCCAGGTGCCCTCATTTGTAAAAATTTAAAACCAAGTTATCTTTTTTGCTTTAGATCCACTCTTTATCAATTTCCATAAAATTACACTTGTTTATCTACCATCATCTATGTTCTTGTGTTTGAATACCCGAAACATCCTTCTACCAGGATGTCCTACCTCTAGATGAGGTATTCAAAACAAAACAAAAACAAAACAAAACAAAACAAAACAAAAGAAGATAATTAAAATACCACTCCCTGGCAAGTGGGGAGTTGGAATCAGCTCCTACCAATTCAGGAGAACCAATGGTTATCTCTCAGGGTTTTTTTGTTTTGTCTTGTTTGTGTTTTTTTCATGAATTTTCAAACCATTGATAGCTTGAAATTGACCAGAAATAGAGCAAGTATTTGTACTACAGAAATTAACAAACACTTCAGTTGATTTACCAGCACATAGCAGGTCTTCACTCTGAAGCAACACTAATACCTTGAAAGTATAACCTGATGCTGTCATTGTCACACTAAAATTCCATTAGTGAACACGTCACCTTCTTACACAGTGGTGGTAATGGAGCAATAGACTTAGCGACCTCCACATCTTTGCCATTTTTCTTCTCGACAAACTGTTCTGGCCCTGTCAGCAAACTTAATACCCTTGTGCCTGTCCCAGCTCAATAGACTCACCACCCTCAAAATCTTTTAATGGTCTATCACCTGCATCTCCCTGTCACATATATACTTCTCCTCCAATGCCCTTTCGCCCCAAATATTGGGACGTGTTGCCATGTCTGGACTTTGGTCCCAGATATGCTTTGTAATCTATGCTATCTGCCCCTCCATCCCTTCTACCATATCTAGGGCTCCAGTTGCTATAGGGTGAGTTTAAAAATCTGACATTTCTCTAATTATGTTAATCACTGGAGACAAAGGAGGCACTGGGCCATCATCACCTGCCATCAGGAGCCAGGAAATAAAAAATGTATCTCACACCCTGGGCAAATGTAAGTTTTACTATACTTTTTACAGAGCTATAGCTAGAGTGTGATTGTTTGGAATGCTTGGATATGCTAGGGGCAGGGGTATATCACAAGATCAAATAGCTACAACAGCAAATGTTGGCTCATTCTCTCATCTTCACCACAAACATGAACAATAAACAAGGTCAAATTATGAAAAACTACTGAAGGGTATAAAAAAGACCTAAGCAGAATCACCTAAAAGATAAAGAAAGAAAACTTAAGACCTTTCTACAGTAACATCAGTCCTGATCTGTGTGCTGACTAGGGATCTGATGATAGAGGTGAGAATCTTTGCTGATGGCCAACCATTCTGTCATAAATGACTATGAGACATGCGTGTCAGCATGTGACCTGAAGATCACTTTCTAGTACTTGACCATCAGTATTGGCAACTTTACTTCAATGATGGATGCTCCATGATTCTAACCCATTGTTGTCATACACCTAGTTATATCACAAAAAAAAAAAAACAAAAACAAAAAACCGGCAACAATGGACTAAGTCCTGCCAGCTTACTAGCTCCTATGTACAGGCTAAACTCTTACTCTCTAAGAGTTGATACCTTGATACCCTGAGGGCAAATTATTTTTGAGCCTATGTCTGATATCCAGGGCATGAAGGGAAACCTGACATTTTGTGATGTTCCTCTCTTAAGTAATCACAGTTGAGTAAAATTTACATGTCATAATAAAGCATTAAAATGTGGTCCATAAATGCTTATTTCTGAAAACAAACAAAACTATAAACTACATGAGGGAAGATATTTTATCTGTTTTAGTCACTACTATATCCTCATCACCTAAAAGAATATTTGACATGTTCTAGAGACTTAACAAATATTTGTTAATTTAATGACTACATGGCAGTATGAATGTGTTGTTAGAGGAATCCAGAGGAGGAAGTTGATAGTTATGTTTCAAAAGTGCCAGCCACTGCTCTATCCCTCAGAATACAGAGTAAGTAATGGTTCTGCCTTTAGGCCCACTATCTTTCTGGATGAGGCCAGAAAACTGAACAAGACCTTGGTTTTCTCTTCCTCTGAACATGCAATGTAGAATTCAAGTGTCTGTTTCCAATAAATGCTTTAAGCAAAGAAAAAGCTCTAGGTGGACCCAAATCCCTTGTTTGAAATAGAGATAGTCTAGGTATTCTGGATTATACTTATACCTAAGAAATGCATCCTGCCTGTTGGAAGGACCCAGGTATTGGAGCTGGTGATGAAGCTCAGTGTGGAGTTCATTGCAGGAAGGTAGAAAGTGGTAGCACTCTAGCTTGGTTCATGATCCATGATTCATGATTCATGCCTGTATGTTGTGAATACAGACACAGTTGGGGACTCTAGACTTAACAGGCCACCTTGCCTCTTGGGTGTCTGGGTGGCTCAGTTGGTTAAGCATCCGACTCTTCATTTCAGCTTAAACTCATGAACCGTGAGATCATGACCTGAGTTCCACACAAGTGTCTACACTGACAGTGTGGTGCCTGCTTGGGATTCTCTGTCTCCCTCTCTCTCTTCCCCTCCCCACCTCAAAAATAGATAAATAAACATTTTTTTTTAAAAGGCCACCTTCCCTCTTATAATTTTCCAGCAGAATGGTTGGAAGAAGGTCAAGAGCAATGTGGAGATAAAACGTAACTGGATAAAATTTTACAGAGACCTCATATGGCCTATAGAAAGAGACACTCTATAATCAAGAAAAAAGGCCAAATTCACTTTCCTGTTAGTGACTCATTCTCTGAAACTGGAACTGTAACCTAGATTTGAGGATGATGAGGCTTCTGACCACTGGTGTTCATGTTCTTATGGTTCTCTGGCCATGGGATCTTATATCCTCAGGCCATCTGAATTTAAAATATAGGAAGCGGCACTTGGGTGGCTCAGTTGGCCGAGTGCCCGACTCTTGATTTTGGCTCACATCATGATCTCACGGTTCATGAGTTCGAGCCTCACTGAATGCAGAGCTTGCTTGAGATTCTCTGTCCCCATCCTCCCACCCCTTCCCTACTTGTGCTATCTCTGTCTCTCTCAAAATAAAAAAAATAAAAAGATGGGACATCAACTCATAGATCTATTTTAAATGAGTCAAATGCTAAATATTCCCTGATATTGATTGTGCATATAATGAAGACTAATAATAAATATTATTTATTGAATCTGCCATTCTATTTTTGATGTAACCAGGTGTGTGACAACAGTGAGTTAAAATTAGAGAGCAATTGTAACTGAAGTAAAGCTACTAACAGCAAAGGTCAAGTACTAGAACTTGATCTTAATGGCATCAGCTGAAATGCATGTCTCAAATGACTTATAAAGACCTCCTAAGCTTTTGAGCTTCTCATCTCAGTCAATATGATTGATCATCTAATTTGCTTTAAATAATCCCATAAAATTATGTCAACATTTTACAACTGAAAAGATTACAAAGCAGAAGATTGGCTGACAAGTTGATTTCGAGAAGGAGAAATAAGAAATAATTAGTAAAGAATGGGCAAAATGTATGATGATTCATCATGAATTGCAAATGACCTTTACACATGCCTAAATTATCAATGTTAAAAACCAAATCCCGTGACTAGAAACATTTATTTTCAATCAAAATGCCATTTTAGACCTACTGCCAAGTTAACCAATATGCTTTTGACCAAATTATTTTTAGCCGAGTCACCAGGTGCTAGTAAACAAGCAATTACAACATGTTAGGGAATACAATGAGAGCTGGGTAAGTTGAAGATGATCTGGAAGCACATCACCCAATCTGGCTGGCAGATATAATGGGTCAAAGGAGGCATCCCAGAGTAAGAAACCAGAGAGACAAATAGGAGTAAATAAGGTGCAAGTAGAGAAGGAAGAAGAAGAAGAAGAAGAAGAAGAAGAAGGGAGAAGAAGGGAGAAGAAGGGAGAAGAAGGGAGAAGAA
>NC_064811.1:47996423-48008378 GCF_023721935.1 Panthera uncia
AAGAAGAAGGAAGAAGAAGGAAGAAGAAGGAAGAAGAAGGAAGAAGAGGGAGGAGGAGGAGAAGATACTACATGTATAACACTCTAGACTGATAGAAACAAGCACACTCAGATACAGAAGAGAGAGAACAAGAAATCCCTTGTCAGCAAATACCACAATATGTGATATGTATCAGGCACATTATAAATATTTGTGAATTATCTTTTTTATATGTATCTTGCATCATGACTATGTATTATTTTTGCACTGGAAAAAAACCCCACAAACATTGAAAGGAAATATTGATAGTTTTCAAATAAACCTTCTGGGGCTCCAAATTACCAGTTTTGTCCAATTAGGTGACTGGGGATGTTCATTTTCACCCAACTAACCAATTCAAGCACATTGGTCATATCTACCAATGTCTTATTATAATTCTAAACTGTTGTTCTTATTGCCTAGCAGACTGTAAGCTCTTTGAAGAGAGGTGTCTGACTAACCATGGTCTTATCAGTACCTAGCATAGTACCTGTAGTGCACTGTACATATTTCACAAATAACTCTGGACTGAATAAGTAAATGCTCTTTCCAACACTTGTGTACTTAGTTTAGAATTCCCTTGTTGATTTATAAATTTATACATCCCATGACTTTTGACTATTTTCACTTGGATGTCTCATACCCCTCAACACAAAATTTCAAAGCAGGTCCCTTTTTCCATGCTTGGTGAGTAAAGGGTACCATTACCACTGAGGTCATTAACTTTTGATTACCTTAGATTTGTTCCCTCTCAATTGCTGACTCCTTTCATTAATTACTAAGACCCATAGATTCTCTCTTTCTAACTCCTTTGAAATCATTTCACCTTTGCTATTTCTCCTGTCATTCTCAGGGTTCTTATCCCTTACAAACTGGATTATAGTCCTATCCTTTTAACTCCACTAACTTCCATCTCATTGTTACTACAGCGATATTTCCAGAAGGTAAATTTGATTAGTTTTTACCCTTTTTAAAATCCTTTAGTATCACTGGGATACCTTTTAGGATAAATTTTAGACTCTAAGGTAGTCCCTCTAATAATCTTTTACATTAAGAAAATGCAGTTTTAGAAGGCATCTATAGCCCCTGAAGGAATTTGTAAATACTTCCCAAATTTTGCTATAAAGTAGGAGATATCTAATATATATATAAAATATCATGAGTTATCTCCTAAAAATAAAATGTAGGGTAATTGTCTTCATGATTCAAACATTATCAGCAGATCCACTCCCTGTGATAGCTATTCATAAAACCAATAAATTTTTCATATAGTTTTTGCTCATGCTTCTTTTTTTCCTGTGCTTATTTTGACATTCCCACATAAATGGGTAACATCACACATCAGCATTCTATTTAACTCTAAAGTCACAGATATTTAAGAAGGGTTAATAATAACCCTTAGTGTATTTTTTTCCCCAAGAGTCCTGTCTCTTTTCTTTCACTAATTTCCAAAAAGTTTTCCTGCATCATTAAGAGTTTTAGCTGCAGAAGACAGTCCATATTCTTGTCTTGTTTGTTCTATATTATACTTGTTCATGTCTCTTAACTGCAAGCTCTCTGGGGCAGCAACCTGCTATTTGTCTAGGACTGGTCCACCATGTACATTTCCTATCTTAAACTGTCGGTAATAACCACCTGGTAGCTATAATGTGAAAGAATAGCATGAACAGAGCTACAAAGCAAATCATGATTCAGAATGTGACAATCATCTTGGGCACTCACATTTGCATCAAAATGGTAGAAAGTCCAGCTCTCCATCTAAAATAGTCAACGCATCTATTTATTTCTTCATGCTATGCTATATAAGTGTTTTTTTCCTATTATATACTAAAACCTTATGTGATTAAGCCTCAATTTTGAAAGAAAACCAGTTAATTTCGTTCAACTTCTGTCATTTTTCCCCTTCTATGGACATCATATTATAGATGTTTCTTTTCTAATGCAATCAAAATTTATTGCTGAGCATCTCATTTTCAACTGACTCAAAGGCTAAATTTTCATCTAATTTTTTAAATTACATTTTATTCTTATGCATTTTCTTGCACAAACAAACTTAAGCAGAGGGAGATTTCTAGTAGAATGCCTACAACTACAAACAAATGCCCTTTATTATTTTTTTTAAACATTTATTTATTTTTGAGACAGAGAGAGACAGAGCATGAACAGGGGAGTGGCAGAGAGAGAGGGAGACACAGAATCTGAAACAGGCTCCAGGCTCTGAGCTGTCAGCACAGATCCCAATGCAGGGCTCGAACTCACGGACCGTGAGATCATGACCTGAGCCGAAGTCGGACACTTAACCGACCGAGCCACCCAGGCGCCCCAACAAATGCCCTTTAAATAAAGCTGTATCCACAGCACTCTCAACAATAGCCAAATTGTGGAAAAAGCCTAAATGTCCATCAACTGATGAATGGATAAAGAATTTGTGGTTTATATACACAATGGAGTACTACGTGGCAATGAGAAAGAATGAAATATGGCCCTTTGTGGCAACATGGATGGAACTGGAGAGTGTTACGCTAAGTGAAATAAGCCATACAGAGAAAGACAGATACCGTATGTTTGCACACTTATGTGGATCCTGAGAAACTTAACAGAAACCCATGGGGGAGGGGAAGGAAAAAAAAAGAAAAAAAAAGAAGTTAGAGTGGGAGAGAGAGCCAAAGCATAAGAGACTGTTAAAAACTGAGAACAAACTGAGGGTTGATGGGGGGTGGGAGGGAGGGGAGGGGAGGTGATGGCCATTGAAGAGGGCATCTTTTGGGATGAGCACTGGGTGTTGTATGGAAACCAATTTCACAATAAATTTCATATAATAAAAAAATGAGATAAAATCAATCAATCAATAAAGCTATATCCAGACCCCAGCTGACTACCCAAAAAAACAAAATACTATGGAGTTTTACAAATAATTGTCTAAGTAATATACAGAAGCAGAGCTTTCCATTGTGTCTAACCATATATTGGTAGATTGCAAAAAAGAAACGTTCGCAAATTCCTCTATCCCTCTATGCACACATTTTTGCAATGTGACATTGCTACATCAGGAGATGACTTCTATCTCTCCACCTGTTGCGTCTGCATTTGGCCATATGACTCACTCTAACTGATTAGACATTGGCAAGCAGAATGTAAGAAGATACTTAAAAATCACTTTTGCCTTATGGCTTGCTCCCTCTGGCTGTTGGGAACCTTTTCATCACCGTGTGAAAAAGCCCCAGGCCAGCATAATTGAGCACAAGGAAAGACATGAAGCAGAAGCAAGTTAAGGCTCCCTGGACCTACCAAGTGCCAGCATGGAAATCAATCATCCTACACTCTTCAGCACCAATCAAGCTACCGGTTGAGCACAGATATCAACCATGCTAATCCATACCAGAATAATTACCTAGAAGCTGACCCAGAGAACTGTGAGTAAATGAAATGGTGGTTGTTTTAAGTTTTGGGCTAGTTTGTTATGTAACAATACATAGTAAATAAAATAGCCATTTGCTCTTTGTATTATGGACAGGTAGAAAAGACAATGGTGCAATTTACAGCTGCAAATTAATAGGCTATATCTTGTTTCTTCCCAGAGGAAGTAATTACCCTTTAACTTCCTTTACTCTTTCCTACGTTTGTTTGTTTTATTCTCCTTAACCTGCAAAAATTACTATCCAAAATCCCAAACCACTCAAGAAAGCCCAATGATGCTAAGGGAAAGTTCAGAAACTAGAAAAGAGAGTTGATACATACACATTTTAATTGCTATCATTTTCATTGATCCACTACTGAAATCTGATCATAATATATATTACATATATATATGTATATATATATGTATTATATATTATATATATATATCTCTATATATATATTTCTAGGACCTTTAAAAGTAAAAGTGGTTTGTAGTGTCATATTAATTTTAAACAATATCATTATAAAAAAGTAACTGGCTATCTCAGAAAGTTATAAAATAATGTACCAATATAAAAAGTTATATTTACAGAGCCTTGTAATTTAAAACCATTCTAGCTTGGGTAGTCAAATAAATATTGGAAAATGAGGAGTCAAGAATTCAAAGAAAAATAGCCAAATCATTGTTCATTTGATTATATTTTCTTGTGCCAGGTAATATTTCATGGACCTCTAAGTCTTATATCTAGTCAATAAATATGAATTATTATAAACCATGCTGTAAACTATGTACATTTTATATACTGGCATTTATTATTATTATAATTTCTTACAGTCATAAGCTCCAAGGTGGAGAAGGGTCTTAAAAAAAAGTCAGGAAGTTGTCCAAAGTCCTAAAGTGAATCTCAAATAAAATAATCAAAATCACATTCTTATATAGTTTGTTTTTGTTCAAAGTATCCGATTCTAAGTATGCTTTATGTATAAAGAACTAGAATAGTCTTTAGTTGCAAGAAATATCTTTATCTAGTATCTTTTTCCCCCAAAGAGGAAATTATTCATTGGTAACAATGGATTACAATCCTTCAATGAGCTTTCATTCAGTTCTGGGTAGAGACACACCAGAAAATAAATATTCATATATAACAATTTGTTTATTATTAACATTTGTTTTCAATTTGAGAGAGAGAGAGAGAGCTCAAACAGGGGGGAGAGAGAGGGGGAGCGAGAAGGAGAATCTTAAGCAGGCTCCATGCTGAGTGCACAGCCAGATGCGGGGCCAATCCCACAACCCTGGGATCATGACCTGAGCCAAAATCAAGAGTTGGATGTTCAACTGACTGAGCCACCCAGGAGCCCTGATACTTCTATCCAAAAGGGTTTTCTTTCTTTTTTTTAATGTTTATTTTATTATTTTTTGAGAGAGAGAGACAGAAACAGAGTGTGAGCAGGGGAGAGTCAGAGAGAGAAGGTGACACGGAATCCGAAGCAGGCTTCAGATTCCGCACAGGCTTCAGCACAGAGCCTGACACGGAGCTCGAACCCACAAACCACGAGATCATGACCTGAGCCGAAATCAGAAGCTTAACCGACTGAGCCACCCAGTTGCCCCTCTGTTTGTTTTTTCATTCTTGTATTTGTGATAGGCTAGGAACCAGCCTGCCTTGGGCCAGATGATGGCATTAAGAAACAAAAGATGGACCTAGAGAACACTGGCACATCAAGAATGGCAGAACAACCTTACTGGTGATAGTAGAGACCTTTGATTATAATTTGGATTTGTCCCCAGGCTAATAGTTAAAAAATAAAATCAAGGAAAAAAAAGAAGAGGAAGAAGAAGCAGCAGCAGCCTGAAAGCCCTGCTCTCATGGTCTCCTTTTACATGATAGATTCCCTGGTCTTCAAGGACTGCATTGATGCCTGAACTTGGAGTTTTCCTCAGGAGGAATTAAGGCAATCAGCACAGAGGCTCCCCCACACTTCAATGTTGACCTCTCTTACTTTTTGCCTGTTTAGTGGTTAATCAAAATGAAAGAGAACTTCAACCAAGTATAAGGTGTCATTCTAAGGAGTCTTCTAACCTGGACTCACCATCCTCACCTCGCAAAATATATCTTCATAGGCTATTTTACAGCTACTTTGCAATATCTTCAATCAGTTGGGCTTCAGGTTTCCTAGCATCTGTTTCCATGACATGACTATGACCAAGGCAAGCATATTAATAGCATCATCTGATCTTGAAATATACCCAAAATCAGTTATGCTTTTTTAAACAATAATTTACAACCCTTACATATACTTACTATTTTCTATGTCTATGGAAATTAACTGGCACTGCAATATAATGTATTATTTATATCACTCCTAGAATTTAAGCTCCCTGGTGCTTTAGATTATAGTAATTTACAAAATTGTCTTCTCTTATATCACATGACCAATAAGTCATCACAATCCTTCTCTTAAACTTATTAATGTGAAAAATGAAACAGGATAGTAAGAAGTCCTGAGACCTGTGAGAACCAGACTAGGAGAGAAATGTCTACCTTTTGCTCTAAAATTTGCTGTCTGCCAAGACTGGAGTTGAGTATTTGTTTTGTATGAAAAACTTAAAGATTATGAAATTTATATGGAAAATAACCATATGTAAGAACAAACATTAACAACAATGATTTGGTTTATTTGTTTAATGGCCAGTGCCTGAGATATACTAGAAAACTTGTGCATGATGAAGACAGTATAAAACTAAATCAGGGACATAGGATAATCTACTTATTTCAAGTGAGCTCTAGATTTAGCTCCTTTTTTTTTTTTTCCTGGCAGCCAAGGCAATAAGGAAAATACAGTAAATATAGATTATCTTGTGGGACAAATGGGAATATCCAAGTACATTCTTTGCACTCAAGTCTATGCAGCACCCACGCTTGCTTCCTAATATAACATTATCATAATGAGTAAGATTTTCAGATAGGATTTTGTAACAGATATAAAATCATTTTTCAAAAGGCCACATCTTCTAATAAGCACTGGTATAAAATATCCAGGACATGGAATAAAATGATACCTCAAGAAGGCCTTTGTATGAGTAACTCAGATAATATCCAGGTATTTTAATTTATCATGCCCTAAATTAATACAAGGGGTGTGTTTAGAAGAACTACCTAAAGAGAATGACATAGTTGATCTGTTCTTTATATTCTCACTTTCAGATTTCACATGTTTGCACAAAGATTTTGGCAAGCACTAAATTACATGACTCAAGGTCCAATTTTCTATTTCTATAGAATTCTATCATGAAAAATGGTTACGAGTCATATCTTATATTTTCATAGCTCTTTAAATTTTATGAAACACTTTATATCATCTCATCCAAAAAAAACCTTAGATTACAGACATTTTTAAAAATTTTTTTATGTTTATTTATTTTTGAGAGAGAGAGACAGAGTGCGAGTGGTGGGGAGGGGCAGAGAGAGAAGGAGACACAGAATCCGAAGCAGGCTCCAGGCTCTGAGCTGTCAGCACAGAGCCCAATGCAGGGCTCAAACTCACAAACCCTGAGATCATAACCTGAGCCGAAGACAGACGCTTAACCAACTGAGCCACCCAGGCATTCCAGATTACAGACATTTTTATTTTCCATTTTACAGTTGGGAAAACTGAAGCTTTAATAAAGGTGGAATGTCCAAGATCAATTTATTTCCTTAACTGATGTTAGCAGTCTATTCACTGCCTTTTTATTTTTTTTTTCTTATTCTAGGCATGGTTTTTGCAGTGGGGATATATTAATAAATGATGACAAGATAGATGTGGTCTCTAAGCTGGGCCCTCCACACAAATCTCTTTCATCATCCACATTATCTGAATTCCCTCTGCAAGGCCCAACACAACCTGCATCTTTAGGCCATGCTCAAACTTCTATAGAGAGGTCTGAAATATAGCACCAAGGAACATTTACTGAAAGTTTGTCTCTACTTTTTTTTATCTAAGATTTAATTATTTTTCAGTTGTAAGAATCAGTCTTGTTGTTCACCTAATTTCTTCACATCATTGTGAATGTGAAAAGCATAATCTTTAGAGGTAGATCCTTATGTTCAAGTATGAGGTGAACCACTCTTACCAATTTTCAAGAGTAGGAGAGTATCCCTTCATATACCCGAGATTCAACGACCTCATCAATAAAAAGCATTTATTAATAATATCTGTCTCGAAGGATTTTCACGATCAGGTCTAATATATTTAAAACACTTAAAACATCGGGCACACAATAAATGTTCATTAAAACGAAATGCTTATTATCACATTAGCCTCTGCCTGCATCATAGCAACACATGTGAGTCTTGGCTCGTGTCAAAATTTAATTTTCTCCAACTCAGCTTAATTACTCAAAATCTAGTCTGCTCAGATGATGAAACACTTCTTCTCACCCCCACACCAGGGTTATGCTAGTGGCCTGCCTTCAGCCACCTGTAGTGAAGTTCTTGGTTATGGGAGGAGGCTGAGGATATAAGGTCTTCTGTCATCAGTTGTCTCTGTTCATGAATGCCTCTGACTCTGAGATGTCCTCTGCCACCATCCCTCTTTTGAGCTTTTCTACCTCTCTATTTTAGCACCCACAGATTTCCATTCGCTCCCCTTCCATTTTTTTTGCTACCCAGAATGAGGCTTTTTCTAGACAAGAAAAATATCCATCTCATAATGCTAGTTGTAAATCCTCTTCTCACTTTGGGGTTGAATTATTTGGAGAAGAAGCATCATGGAGACCACTATTTTCCCCTTTCTTCACCCATCTCCAAAATAAAGGAAAGAAAGAAAACACATCCTGTAAAGCCTCAAAATATTATTGGATCTCATAATCCTGGTCCTTCAAAGTCGGAGACCCAGTGGCCAAGTGTACCACTCTCTGTGGGTGCTCCACCTCCATTTAAAAAGTGTCAATTCCCGACTCTCTGCCATACCATCTGCCTGCCTATGTCAGGAGCACTGCACCCCGCTTACCTCTGAAAAGTCTGGCTCCGAGCAGATATGCTGTGAAGGATTTCTCAGGCTTGACGGTAGGCAATCAGGAGGGCATCACCTGGCAGTGCTCCTGGGGAAGATGCCCCCACAGACTTGTGCACAGCCGATGCACCGCGGGCTCTGGAGCTGCATCTGAGGTCTCAGCTAACCCACCCTGGGCGGCCCACCCTTCAGCAGCGCCGCATCCCTAACCCAGGAGCGCCCCTCACAGGCCTTTTATAGGGACCTTCATTGGAGGCCTCCCCAGGTGCCTCCGCTGAGACCTCCTTTATGGGGAAGGGAGTACCTTGAAGCACTTTTCTCACTCTCAGTGCTTTCCTCCACTCTCATGCTCCGTTAGTCCTTCTCTCTCCCTCCGCTCAGCCCACAGGTCCATTAAATGGCAGGAGACTTTTGTACAGGGTCCGTCGGGAGAGAGGCGATCCACACCTTGGGTGCTGATCCACATACTCCCTATCTGGCAACAGTCTATGAGAAAAGGTAAAACACTGTAGGAGCCAGCACTCTCTCCTGTTCAGCCTCTTGCTTATACTATCACATTAAGTGATTAAAGGTGTGGCTGTAACTTTCACTTTGGCTAGTAGCCTTAATCAACTACTCATACCTGGCAGCTTGGCTCTCTCCAGTTAAGCCCAACTCTCAACAACTCCCATGCTGAGAGCAGGTCTGGGCTTCTGTCACTACATTCCCTGGAACTACGGTCTTTCTACTTCATTTAAATTCTTTACACCTGCCACTGTGTCTATGGCCTCTTCTCCATTTCCTGTATATAAATCTGACTTTCAGTCCCAGGATGGTTTGCCCTGCTCCTCTGAAGATGCCACGGACTTCACCAGTGCTGCCATGGGACTACAATATGTGGGAGAGTTTCTCTTCCAATTCTACCAGTTTCATCTATATAAAAGTATATATGCTTTAGATATCATAAAATTCCTTTACGTTTTGAAAACATAGAAAAAATTGTATGGGCCGATTATCTGTAGGTAATAACACTTGTTTGTTTCCCTCCAAGGAATTTCTCATGTAGTTTGTTGTGTTGAAATTTACATTTGCTTTGGAATCAGAGCAATGTCAATTCTGATCTCAGCTCTTCCGCCTCCTAGACTAATTTCCCTGAGTCTCAATTTTCCTAAATGTAAAAATGATTAATATCCCTTCCATAGGATTACTAAAAGAATAAAGATAAATAAAAATAAAAATAAATAAAACCAGTAACATATGTAATGTACCTAGGAATGCACTTAGCCCCGAGTATACACGCAACAAATGTTACTAACATTTCTTTCCTTAAATGGTGAGTAAACAAATACGTCTAAGAGAGATGATTAGAATTTTTGTATGAAGAGAGGAAGTTTCATTAATTTATTATCTTAATAAAATAACTTGTTGATCGATTGATTTTTGATGGCACTCTATCCTGGAGTGTCCATAACGGTGAATTAAGTATAAGTAAACTCTCAAATGTCCTTTTGAATTAACATTCTAGATAGATTATTTTTCACTGATGCTCATGCTCATTTGGGTGTTGAAGAATAACTGCCTATTTTTTATTTTTTAGAATTTTCTTTCTGATTCTAACATGGTTACCATTATAGCTACACTTTAAGTGAACTTTAGTTCTTCATAGTAGGGTATGTCATTAGGACACAGTGGGATCCATGCCTTTCTATATACTATCATATGCAAAAATAGTTTTTGTTCTTTTAGTAGTTATGTCAGGATCTTCAGATACAAATTAAAGGACAGAGTAAGGAGTCACCCAGTTCCATATCATATTAAATTAAAGCATAAAGTCTCAAAGACTTCTTTCCTATTCTGAAACTTGATAGTATTATGATATTTGATTTGAAGAATAATTGAACCCTTAGCCAGCATTATAAAGCTTGACCAAAACACAGGCCCATTTTATGGAATTGATGAAATGTCAATAAATGTTTTAAATATTCTTATCTGCTCATTATTGAGATGAGAGAGTATGATAGTCATACTTAGTAGAATTCCACCTAACGATATACTTGCAATCAACAACAATTCAATAAACTTCTTTTTTTCAGTTTATTTATTTATTTTCAGAGAGAGAGAGAGGAGGGACAGAGAGAGAGGGAGAGGGAACATTCCAAGCAGGCTCCAAGCTGTCAGTACAGAGCCTGATGCGGAGCTCAAACTCATGAACGGTGAGATCGTGAGCTGAGCCGAAATCAAGAGTCAGATGCTTAACCGACTGAGCCACCCAGGTGCCCCCAATTTAATAAATTTCTTAATAAAAATAACTTGCTAAGCAAAATGATATTTTAATGGATATGCATTAAAATGGCTCTAGAAGTTAATGTAATGTCAGATATCTTTTAGCAGTTAACCCCACACCAGGCCTTCAGCTCCAGGGCGAAAATGGGCTTTCTACAATTACTGTTCTTTGGGTCACACTTCTTTCTTTTATTTTTTCAACAATAGGCACAGTAAAGACTTCCAGTAATTATTGAAGTTTAAGTAAAACCACATTCCCCCTTTTGCTTATCAAACCCTTCCAATACTTTTACAACATATTCCTTGTGATAATTTTTTCTCTGTTTGAATTTGTGCATTTGTTTCCGTTTTTCTATCTGGACAATAACAGATGTATTTGTGGTAGTTGGTGGGTGATATATACTATCACATCATCTATCTCTAACATAAAGGGATTGTATCCAAGGGATTAGGAATAATGTTTATTAATGTAAAAATAAATGATTTTTTAAAAATTTTTTTTAACGTTTATTTTTGAGACAGAGAGAGACAGAGCATGAACGGGGGAGGGTCAGAGAGAGAGGGAGACACAGAATCTGAAACAGGCTCCAGACTCTGAGCTGTCAGCACAGAGCCCGACACGGGGCTCGAACTCACGGACTGTGAGATCATGACCTGAGCCAAAGTCGGACGCTTATCCGACTGAGCCACCCAGGCACCCCTAAAATTAAATGATTTTAATCTTGTTGGTTTACAAAGTAATTCTCCAAATATTACCTTATTTTTATATTGTTTTTATATTGTTTGAAGGATATGATAATAAGTAATATTTACAAATACATACATTGACATGTGTGACCCTCAAGAGATTAATTGATATGTGATGTGATCACACTGCTAATTCATTTATGGAATAACTATGGCATCAAGCACTTTCCACCACCAGACATGGGATGCTGCCCCTGGTATCACAGCATATTTGTAACTGGGAACAGGTGGCTTTCCGTCCATGACCAGGTTGAATGCCCCACTTTCCCTGCCCCCTTTACCAAACCCTGAGTGCTGGTAAAAAGTCGCATATTCATACTTCAGCTGACATAAAGCTTGTAAGGTCTTGCTTAGGTTCTATGTTGCAGGTAGATTCTACCCAACTAAGGCCAATAAAGTAGAAAATTCTCTAAACCTAAGAAGGGGGTTCATATGCTTAATTGAAAAAAAATGGGGGAAGGAAGGGGCAGAGGGAAGGAGAGAGGGAGAAGGGAAGGGAAGGGAAGGGAAGGGAAGGGAAGGGAAGGGAAGGGA
>NC_064811.1:48008388-48247319 GCF_023721935.1 Panthera uncia
GAAGGGAAGGGAAGGGAAGGGAAGGGAAGGGAAGGGAAGGGAAGGGAAGGGAAGGGAAGGGAAGGGAAGGGAAGGGAAGAAGTGGACAAATGTTCTCTATAGTTAATACCAAAGCCTGTTTTTTTTATCTGAAGATGAAAAGATGAGTAATGGGGCACCTGGGTGGCTCAGTGACTCTTGATTTTGGCTCAGGTCATGATCTCACGGTTTGTGGGTTTGAGCCCCACATCAGGCTTCATGCTGTCAGGGAAGATTCTTGGGACTGGGATTGGGATTCTTTCTCCCTTTCTCTCTGCCCCTCTCTCACTCATGGGCACATGCACACACATGCTCATACTCTCTCTCCCAAAATAAATAAAGTTAAAAGAAAAAGAAAGAAAGAAAGAAAGAAAGAAAGAAAGAAAGAAAGAAAGAAGAAAGAATGAAAGAAAGAAAGAAAGAAAGAAAGAAAGAAAGAAAGAATAATACATCATTACTAGAGTAACAGCAAGCATTTGGGGGTAGGAATGGTACATTACTCATCTTTTACATTACCAAACAATATAATCCTAGGACCAGCATGTAGTTAGGGATTTCCTATAGAATTCATATCTAAGTTCTGTTATTCTGCATGTGAATAAATGGTAAACAGATTAAACTGTATTTATCTTCTTTCTTTTTTCTTAGCATCTAACTCTATTCAGTTTTCCCATGTTTCTAGATTCTAATAAAAAAGAGCTGACGGGGCTTTCGGTGGCTCAGTTAAGCATCTGACTCTTGATTTCGTCTCAGGTCATGATCTCACAGTTCATGAGTTCAAGCCCCATGTCAGATTCTGTGCTGACAGCTCAGAGCCTGGAGCCTGCTTGGGATTCTCTCTCTCTCCACCCATCCTTTGCTGTCCCTCCCTCTCTCTCTTTCAAAATAAATAAACTTAAAAAATAAAAAGAGCTGATAGATATAGTGACTCAAAATAGAAAACCTTTTTTTTCCCCTCTGTCATGTAATAACCAGCAACCTAAATGTCTCAGGTGTAATCGTTGGATAATATAGTATTCTTGCCTGGAAAATTGCTCCTTCGTGTCACCGTTTCAGTCCAGTTGAGTTTCACTGCACATAAACAGGACTTAAAACCTCTCTCTTCTTTCATTCTCTTTTTTCATCTTTTCTCCCAATATATGAAATGGATAAGGAGTATTTTACACAAAATATTAGTCTAGAAGGATGTCTGATTTAGTTACAAACACAGTAGGGGCTAAAATACGAACAAGTACTCTCTGTCATCCCCGTTGAAGTCTGTACATTATTTTAATGATGTTATTTGTACTCTATCACACCTGAATTCCTTATTCAGAAACTGCCATCTCAATATGTTTAGAACCTACAAAATCTATTTTCTTTTCCCTAAATTACATTTCATTTTTGTACTAACCATATAAACATAATGCTACTACTAACGTAACTCTTTTATTACATTAATTAGACTTGCTTGTGAATATCTTATGCAATTAAAAACTCTAATATTATAAAAATAATTTTTCCACTAAAAAGGACTTTTTTAAATAGCATTGGCTTTGGAAATAATTCCTAATTACATATTTTGTTGTATGGCTTTTTAAAACCAGTTTCATTTAATAATACTATATGTGGTGGTTGTATTAATCATAATATATATAACAAAATAAATCTCTTAGGTTTTTATATATATAATCTGAAACTGACTTATTTAAGGTCATATTCCATTCTGTCTAATCGATTCTAGTCCTGTTTCTAGTTATCTCACAATACACACTTACCAAAAAGAGAAGAATATAAATACAGCAGGAGAGAAAAGAAAAGAAAATGGAGTAAAGAAAATAAATTGTATAGTCCTACTGTTACATAGAGAGCTATTTAACCTCAGAACCTTCACGCCCCCTGGCTAGATTTCTCCAAGAGACAACATCTTGAAAACTAATTCCATTTCCTTAGAACTCTCTAAAAGCTTCAATTAAATTGTGTACATACTCAGAAGCTGAACCAAAGGTCACCTACCCAAGCAAACAGGGAAAACACATAATTGTAAAACATTCAATAAATGTGTTTTAAACAACTGCAGAATGTGCCAGGTTAACTTCCAAATTATATAGTAGAGTGAGGGTCTAGCCTAGAAAACCAGCACATATTTTGTTTCCCTCCTTCAACCTCCTCCTTTCCAGTCAAGCCTACATTTCTCAATCATTAAAAAATTCCCGTCACTATTTAATGTGCTTCTTTAAAGTCCAATGAATCATGTCCATTAGCTTCATCTAGATAAGCTCATTAATGAATATATTATCATTATAATTGGCCCTGGACTCCTGAAACAAACAAAATAAGTGAAACATTGAATCTTTAACTACCTCATGTTCTATATTGTGCTTGGATTGCTGAAATATGTACCTTTTCATAATCAAACAAAAACTCATTTCAACAAAGTCAGGAAGAAGAAATAATAAATAGATAGGGAGAAAAAATAATAATCTCTTTTCACAGCAATTGTTTCTACAATATTTGGAAGATCAGAGAGCTGTCACTTCCTCTAACATTATTTGCAATATTTTTGTAGTCAAGCCTACTACTTATCTACTTTGTTAGTGAAGTATGTGTTTTTGCAAAGCCATGACAATAAAGACAAAATATAACTATAATGCATCACATTGTAGACCTACAGTTTTATCATCTCACAACATGTGACAATAGAATAGAGCTTATATTTTAGAAAGTTAATTTTTCAAGTTGCATAAGTATGGGCAGTTTTACAAGCAAATATTATACACTTCTCATTGTCTAATAATTAGGGGGGAAATGAAAGAAAATGTTGTTTTAGGAAGGACATTTAAGCAAAATTGTAAAAATAATTATCAAAGCCTTAATATGAAAATGAGAGATCACGTTGTCCTAAATAGATATGCTCAGTTTCTCTGAAGATCTCTGAAGGCCTGTGGCCTTCTGTCTGTTAAAGAGTAAAGGATCACACTAGATAATGAACTGGCATGGACTGCTTGTTTCCTTTTATGAAATCAATCCAGAAAAGCTACCGGAGCCAGAGAAGAACTTGGACTTAAACTAGGAATTAAAAGGAACAACAACAAAACAACAAAACTCCAGCAACAATAGAAATGACAACGCCCTGGGGAGACAGACCATTTTCTTCCACGGGTAGGTGCTAGAGGCAGGAAGAATGAGGGTCAGCGGGCCAACCCAGAGGCAAAGGCAACCATCCATGTCAGGAAGTGGGAAGCAGAGTTTTATATTCCGTTTTTACCTCTCTCCAGCACAGACTTTAGAAAGTCATACTGGGCCCTTTCAATCAGACCAACCAACAGCAGCATTCCAGACATTAGCACAGAAGTCCATGGGAGGATTATCAGGTGAGCACAAGTCCTGCTCCCTACTGAGACGAGAAGTTGAAGGATTGACCAGAAAACCATGAAAATTCATTCCTCCACTACTTCCTTTTCAAATATCCAGTATGATTAGATTACAGCTTGGAGACAATACTCCCACAAAGCTGCTTCTCAGTAAGGATTTATAATGATGCCTCACTCAAGACAATTTTTGGCAGAGTGTGGCTTTGGAGTCAGCCACTCTGGCACCCGGTGTTCAGTTTTCCCTAAACTCCTTGTGACCAACACGGATAACTCTTGACTTTTGTCCTTCCTAATACACATTGCAGACAGTGTGGCTGATAATTCTCCCTAGAAGGGCATGAAGCCACAGGACAAAGTAACTGGACACTTGAGCTACATGACTACCTTAAATATGAAGTAACTTACTAGAAAACATATCACTCCGAACAGAGTTACTGAAATGGGCACACAAGTTATTTAAAATAATACGTTTGTACATAAGTAAAGATGGGAGCAAATGTAAATCAGAAATAAATTGCAATCATGAATCAAAAAGAAGAAAAATGGAGTAAAGCAAATGAGACAATATAGTGCATAAGTAGTAAGATGCAATCTGCTGAAGAACAAATTAGTGAGTCAGAAGATCAGATGCATGAACTCTCCTAAAGGTAGCAGGAAGGGATAAAGAGACATGGAAGGTATACACAGAGAGATAGAGATGCCAATATCAGATAACAGGAGCCCCAGAAAATTAAAAGCATAAAAAAAGACAAGTGAAAGATGAAAGATCACAAATCTAAGTGATCTATACATTGACAAAGGGGATAGATAATGTGAAAGGTGAAAACACTAAAGCCCATAGAAAGTGATCATGTATAAAAGTGCAAGGATCAAAGAATGTCAATGTCAGTGGATACAAGGAGACAGTATAATATTCCTCAAATAGTAAAGGAAAATAGTATTGAGCCAATAATTTGATAGCTACCTTAATTATAATTTAAATGGGTGGCATAACAGCAGTAACAAAAATCTCTGAATTAGAAGGCCTTAGAAAAGGTGCCATACAGAGACCTGAACTGGAAACACTTGGGAAATAAAACTCAAAAAATAAGAAAACTTAGAAGACTGGTATTTGAACCTCAGACAGCCTGCTTATAAAGTCCTATTCTTTTCACTCTACCATAATGACTCTATATTGATAGTAATATTATCTATTTTAAATGTATTTTTATTTAAAGCATGGTACAGAAGTTTTTAAGTTCTTAGGAGGAATTACATGATTATCTAAAATTTGATCCACTTAAATGACTTCGTTATATATTAATTAGAACACCTTTCACTAAACTGATATGATTATAACATTACGATCCTGGTATAAGTAAGTGTGTGTCTGAGAATGAATGGGAGGCCCCCCAAATAATTGGGGGAGCAGCTAATTTTCCAATTGAACTGACCAGAACATTTGTGTAGCCCTTATCATGTGCAAGATATTGTGGTGTATATAATGTGACTGAGGGGACATGATGGTTTTGATGGCATAGTCATAAAAAAGATAGTCCTTTTACCTCTTATTTGTCAGCCCACATAAGTCCTATTTGTTCACCACCAAAATATATCCTAACTACAACCACGCCTTACAACTCCACTGGCACCATTTTGTTCCCTTATCACTGCTTCTATGGTAGTAATCTAATGCTTTTCTGTACATCTACGCATGTTTTCCATCTGTATATTTTTCCTGCAATCAGCTTGAGTGATCATTTTAACACTTCACTCAGATGGCAGCATTCTCCTACTCAGTCTTCTCCAGTGGCTTTCCATACATTAAAATAAGCATGTTTTACATACACAGCACTGTTCTAAGTGCCAACGTGCACTAACTCGTTTGTTCCTGAAACACACTTAAGATCCTGATAAATAAATTAAGGCATAGAAATATGCCTTAATTAAGCTTCATACCCAAAGTTATCTAACCAGTAAGAGGCAGTCAACTTTGAAGTTTATGGTCTTTCCTTCTACGTCAGTTCTATCCAAACTGGCTGACTGATTAATGCATTCTCCTCCACTATCCTGTTACTGCTGCTCTCTTAACATTAGACTCCAACTCTTTGCTGGACACATGGATGCTTCACATAAAAAACACACTTCCAGCCTCTCATGGGGCTAGTTATGGCTATGTGCCTATGTTATGGCTGAAAGATATAAAAATAATTGTTCTGAGGAAGCTAAATGAGAAACTTCCTTACCAGATGTCAAGAAGGTGTCTTTGACTCTTCTTTTCTATCTCCTTATCCTTTCTGATTGTTGGGATGCAGACATACTTGGGCAGTCATCTTGGAGCCGGTGGAAGAGACCTGTACTTTAAGAATTAAGGAGAAAGTCAGAAAGGACCTGGCTCCCTGATCATAACCAGCCCTGGATATTCTACCTCCAGACTTCTCTTACTTGAGGCAAAAATGAACTCTATCTCGCCTATGCACCATTATTTATTTGTTTTTTTGGTCACATGTGGCCAAAACAATCATAACTAAAGAAATTCAAGTGGAAGTGTTGAGTATTTAAGTTAGATGTAAGAGGAGTTGAATCCATTTACATTAGATATGAGCTAGCTGTGTAGCACTGAGATATAAATAGCACATAGATTTGTCATGAAATGGATGAATATTTAGAATCCATACAGACATCATTATGATATTTCTTAAACCAATGAAATAAATACACGGATGAGATTATCATGTACAAGATATATGAAAGATCAGGATGTTTGCATTATGTTTTCAATTTCTCAGATAGGTATCAAAGCTAATAATAATAAAATATATACTAAGGACTTAGTATATGCTGGGTACTTTTACACATATTGTAGGCATTTCTTTGATATATACAACAACCCAATGAGTTAGGTATTACTTTTATCTCCATTTGAGGAAGGAAACTGAGGTTCAGAGAGGTGAAAAACCAAAAATTAAAGCATTTGTAAGCATTGGAAGTACAGCTGAGGCCCAGCCTCCTGACGGTGTGTACATACAGGCTTGATGCCTCTGTCAGAGAATGCATAATTCTGGTTTATCATGATTACTTGTTCAGTGTTGGTTTTTCTTTAGTTTGTCATCTTCTCCAAGCTAAGAGATAAGCCTTATGCAGCAGTAACATCAGAGCCAGTAATGTGCCTTGCACTCAGGAGTCACTGAGTAAATGACTTTGAGTGAGCAATGGGGTTAATTGAGGCAAGTATCTCAATTCTCACTTTCTTAACACAACCAAAGCAATGGGTTCTAAAGCCATTTCTATTTTTAATATTAAACGCATTTCCAACATTTACATTGTGTTTGTTTGTTTGCTTGCTTGCTTGTTTGTTTTAGGCCATAGTAAATCTATTCGTTACCATCAGCGAACTAACAAGTGACTCATGTACTACGCTGCTTGACACAATCAAAAATTATCTTGGGGTTTTCATTTAAGAACATAAATCTATGTACATTAAGCATTAAAGTCTGATTTCAATTAAAGCATGCAACTTGAGTACGAGATAGTGTAGAGGAAACGTTTGCTCCAACGAAAACCCTGTCAGTAGTATTTCTATGATGCTGATTACTTTTAAAATGTTAGAGCAGCCTTTAGAAGATCATACATTCAGTTCTGGTTTTGTGGACTTGTATGACATTGGCTTTCTTCTTCTTCTGAATCCATTTATTTTTTTGTTCTGCCTCATGTGGAGGCCACTTCATTAATCCAGCCAAGATCCAAAAGATGCTGGGATTTTTGCTCATTTTTGCCCATTTATTCAGCTTTACACCCACTTCCATGCATATAGCCACAGCATCACACAGCTAGATTTTTGGAGATGCCAGTAAATTGCACAGTTGCTTCATAGTAAATAAGAGGCCACATACCACACTCATCACTTCCCCCTCTGCCTTTGTTCACAGAGTTGCATATGTGGAAGCAAAAACAGCCGGTCTGTGTTGTCAAAAGTCAAATGCTTTCAAGCAGTTGCCCTGGCTCAATTCCTACCTCCTAGCAGATGTATGAATATTATCCCAGCCCTCCATTACAAATCAGAAGCTGCATACTGCCAAACAGAGCCAACAAATTCCAAACCCAATTCTAGAAACTGAAGAATGAAAGACTCACAAAATTAAAATAAGTCCAAAATAGGGTTCCCAGCGAGATGGTCGAAGCCTTATCAAGGTTCACCAAACTCATTCCACGTATAAACACCACTAACCAGTGCCAGGGGCTAGGGACACACTAGTGGAATAAAAAGGCCTCCCATGACCCTTTCAGAAAATCCTAATAAAGTCCTCATGACCTCCATTTGCCAAAACAGAAGCATGATGAATAAATGCAAAGCCCTATATGCACTTAGACTAGCAACATTTTCAAATTTGAGCACTAAAGAAAGAAGAAGGAGAAGAAGAAGAAGAAGAAGAAGAAGAAGAAGAAGAAGAAGAAGAAATGGTGGTGTCTGTGTGCCTTAGTCAGTTAAGCATTTGACTTGGTTTCTCCTCAGGTCATGATCTCACAGTAGTGGTATCGAGCCCCTCATCAGGCTCTTCATGGGGCCTGGAGCCTGCTTGGGATTTTCTCTCTCCCTCTCTCTTTGCCTCCCCTCCCCCTCAAAGAAATAAACATTTAAAAAGGCAAAATGAAAAGAAAACGTTCACACGGCAAGATTTCCATTTTCCTCCTGTAATGAGTTGTTGAAACTTGTGAGATCCCCAGATAAAAGACATTTTACTTCATTCAGGCCTGGACTCTTTTTTTTTTTTTTTTTTTAACTTTTCTCCATTTGGATATGGAATATACACCACCAAACCTCCACTGGTATCATCACACACATATTTGAGATTCCCCAAGAGGACCCCTTTCTAAAGTTTTCTTGGCAGATCCATACCTAGCCTATAGTAGCAGAAATCCTGTTAATGCAGGCTCTCTCCCAAAACTACTGTCTTGATGCAGTACTCACTACAGTTACAAAGTCTTCACCAGCCTCTGAAAAATCAAAATCATGACATATAGAAAAGTGAGCCTGGGTCACATCTGGAGAAAACAAAACTAGAGGAAGGGACCTCTTACTAAGCACCTACAATGCACCAGCACCATCCTAAGCATTTTACATTCTATTAAGTAATTTAATCCTCTGACCAATGTCTTAATATAGTTGTTATTATTATTGACTTCTTTTTTTTTCACAGATGAGGAAACTGAGTCCCAGAAAATTTAAGCTAACGCCTAAGATCACAGCAAGTCGTGAGTGGTATGTCCGGATTCAAATGCAGGCAGTCTCATTCCAGTGCTTTTTGGAAGCACTTTTTGGAAGACTCCAGTGAGTCTTTTCACTACTACCTATGCTACCTCTCTTTACTAATGACAGCTAACATTAGTTAAGCACTTTCTAGGTCTTTCCTAAGTGCTTTGCGGAAGTGGGATCATAAGCAGCCATCTCTCTTCAAGCCATCTCTCATCTGCTCAGCAGACTGAGAAAGAAACTTCCTGGAAAGTCAAGTCATGTTAAAGTGGTGGAGACTACTGCAGACACCCATGTATCTTTGCAGGATGGACTTTAGCAATAGAAAGGCAAAAATATAGGGGAGCTGTATTAAAGAGGTATCTTTGGTTTGTATCACCCAAACTTTCAGTTAACCATGTCCCTTACAAAGCTAAGAAAAATAGTACTAGATTGATATTTCAATTTACTATGATTTACTATTTTGTTAATAATTGCTTTATACTACTTGGCAACCCCTTCTTGTATGCCCAGTTTAATATTTAAATATGAAGAGAAAACTACTTTGGGCCATCTGAAGGAAAATTTAATCTGAATGCAACGTGGTTCCTGTTCATTGCTTTTTAAACTGAGTTTATTCAAAAATGATTTCAATCATTGAGTTCAGAACTTTGATTAAGTTATAATTGGAATGAGGATATGGATAAGAAATCTCAACACAGGGAAAAAGAGGTAGGTCCATAACTAAAGATGTAGCAGGATTAAAAATTGCTCTTAAGGAAAGAAAATGGTTTTCATTGCTTTCACTATATTAAACACATAGTAGAAACTTGCTGAGTCCATGACACTAGGAAAGTTGAGAATGAGAACAAGACAGGAGATGAAATTGTTCTGCATGAGAAATAATAGCAATGTGAGGATTTGAATTTGGTAGTCTAGTGGAAATAGCAAAGGATATCAGGTTAGAGAAAGAGGCCCAAGGAGATGGTGAGAAGCTGAGGTCTAATGAAGCAAGAAATCCCCTATGGCATAGAAGAGATGATAAATTTTCAGGTTAGTGGTTTCTATTTGAATTTGAAATTTTCTTCTTCCTTGGGCTCTAATTACCCTTTGCTACCCCTTTGGTAAGTGTTGGTAATATGCAATAACCTTGTGTAATGATTTAGGAAAATGAAGGGAGAAATCAAGCTGTCTGGGTCTGGCATGATAGCAGCTGCAGAAGTTTAGAGTGACGATGAGAAAATGGTGAAGACATGAGGCATCTGGGTGGTTCAGGTCATGATCTCCTGGTTTGTGAGTTTGAGCCCCACGTTGGGCTTGCTGCTGTCAGCACAGAGCAGGCTTCGAATCCTTGGTCTCCCTCTCTCTCTCTGCCCCCCCACCCTCTCTTTCCTATCAAAAATAAGTCAACTTAAAAAATAAAAAGAAAGAAAAGAAAATGGTGAAGCTGGATGAAGCGTTCTGTAAGTGGAGCATTGTAAGCCCTGTGCAAGTGACTGGAGACATAAAGGTGGCCCCAGAGACCCAGCTCAAGCTCAAATAATCTGTCTGAGAGTCAAATAAGAAAGGAAGAAAGGAAGGGAGGGAAGAAAGAGGGGAGAAAGGGGGATAAAAGGAAGAGAAAGAAAGTTATTTTGCCTAGGAAATTTTAATTATTTTGACAAAGGGGCTACAAAGAATGATACACACTCCCCAAACTCATGTCCATCCCCATGAGCAAATATAGAAAGCACCTAAAAAACACCTGCAACTCACAGAGCAAATGATTCCCACAGTAGTTACTGCATCAAAACAGAGACCTAGATCTCAAGCTAGAAATACAATAATCACATTATCATATTTTCTCTAATAAAAACAGTGACCTCAATCTACTGGTTTTATTCAAAACAGAGTGGAAACAATTATTACATTAGGCCTATAATTGTTAATTTTTGTCTGCCAGTAACAAAGCATCATGTACATGAAGGAAACAAAACACATTTTAAACAGAGTTGACACTTTTAAACTCTGGCTGTGCACCAGCTTTCATTTAGTGACCAGGATCCCCAAAATCACATGCATACATGGAGTAACAAGAATATATTTTTGAACTGATGGTGGGGACCTTTTACACATGTTAGATAAAATAGAGTCATACAGCGCAAACAATTTCTATCTAGGAGATAAGAAGTACACAGTGTTATATTTATGAGGTCATGAAACTAGGGGATATAGACAAAAATCCAGCTTTAAATCATTGATAGTAAAAAAGAAAAGGAAAAAAAGAAATAAAAGGAAAAGAAAAAGAAAAAAAGAAGGAAAGGAAAAGAAAGGATGAAGGAAAGAGCTTATTATCTGTAAATGTTCATTTTTCAGGGCTCATAGCGAGGTAAAGCATAGGCCAAATTAATACATAAAACTACTATGCCATAACAAACAGACTTTTTCAACTCTCTGTATATATTAAAATTGAATATCTTAGACTTCACCCACACCCCAGATGGATGGTGTTTAAGTCTGTTCAGGCTGTTATAACAAAAATATTACAGACTGGTGGCTTAAACAGCAGACGTTTATTTCTCACAGCTCTGGAGGCTGGAAAATCTAGGATCAAGGTGCCAGCAGGTTCCATGTTTGGTCACTTCTGGTTCACAGATAGCCCTCTGCTGCTGTGTCCTCACATGGAAGCAGCGGCAAGAGAGCTCTCTGGGGTCTCTTATAAGATACTAAATCCATTCGGGAGGGTTCCACTGTCATGACCTAATGACCTCCAAAAGGCCGTGGTTCCTAGTACAATCACAGTGAAAGTCAATATTTCAACATATGAATTTTGGAAGGACACAAACATCCAATTTATAACAGATGATGACACATAAATAGACATGAAGTTGTCAGTCAGTTTCTAGTGAAGGAACACACAGCTGAGTCAAAGGCCGACCTACCGGGGATAGTGTGACTGCCCATCGCACGGAGGTAAAACTGATTATGTCTGTAATTTAGCAAGGAACCAGGCCTTTCCTAACTCAGTGAAAACACAAGCCATTCGGCAGATATTATTTTTCTTGGAATTTCATGTTATTTAAAAATGAGGAATTATCTCCAGTCCTGCGTCCTTGCCCCTCCATTACTGTAGTGACCGAATGTCACTGCACACTCAATTTCTGAATCTTGAAGAGAGTGTTGAGTACTCATTTCATCAGGAAGACACATAGACACTTTCTTTTCTGGGCTTCAAATATCACATGCTAGCAGTTTTGGATTCATCAACCCTGTTTATAAAACCTATGTCTCACACCTCTCTGTACACATGGTAATTTGGAAATGAAGCATTAGTTCATAATAATTTAAATTTTGTTTTACAAATCCATAACCAAAAATGCTAATGCTGCAGACCTTGTCTCTTCTTCTGTTATATTCAGGACCAGTAATGTATAGCCACTTGGAATAAAGATCTGGTAGTTTTTTGTATTAAGTTGAACGTAGACTATCCGATGACACAGACATTCTACTTCTAGATTTTTTTACCCACAGAAATAAAATATACATGCAGTTCCCCAACGACTTGTTCACAATAATTATAGTAGCTTTATCCCCTATTCCAAAAAGTGTCAACAACCCAATACTATGTGCTACATTCATACAAGAGAGTGCTACTGTAGAATAAAAATAAGCAATTCACAGAGACACATTAATAATTTTGCAGAAAAAAGCCATACCCAAATGAGTACATACCATATGACTCAATTTATATGAAGCCCTTCAGCAGGAAAAATTAATCTATGGTAAAAAACATACGAAGAGTATATGTCTCAGGGGATGGGTTGTATTTGGAGAGGTAAGAGAACTTTCTGAGTAATGACTTTTGTTGATTACCTACCTTTTTCCCAATAACATATTGTAGTTTTTATTTTTATTTGCTTACTTAACTTACTTTCTTACTTACTTATTGTTATCTCTCTCATTCCTAATTCCAGAGCGCGATCTCGGTAATTACTGAAATGGTAACTCAAGCAGACCAAACATGACTAAAAGAGGGAATTATAATCCATGCTTGGGCAAGCACCTTCTCTCTTGACCTTCCACTGGACACAAATAAATAAACATTGCCATAGATACTTCCAGCAGCTGTTTTAAGAATATGATGGGAACCAATATAAAAATGAAGTCCACAAGTAGGATGATAGCACAGAGATGTAGAAAGAACTTGGATTTTTGGTCACAGCCCTAACCATTAACTCAGCCAGTTCTGGAGACTGCCCTAGTCTGTACTTCTTCACATTGGAACCTTTACATGTTCTAAACTGTAGAGCAATTTGAGTGAGATATTCTGCCGACAGCCAAAGCATGCTAAATGGAATGGCTCCATTTTCCATTTGCGATTCTTGTTAAATTATTTCACTAAAAATATTCTAGAACCTGGGTTTGATATCTTATTTTGCCTCATGCAAGATTTCCTCAACTTCGAGGAAATTTACACACTCCAGAATTTTCAATTATGGCCTGACCCAGCCAATCTCTAGCAAAGAATGGGGGGAAATTTATCTCTATAATCCCAAAATAGCTTCTAAATGCAGTTTTCCTGGCCTATGTAAATGATATCTCCATACTTCCATTTGCTCCTGCCAAAATCTCTGGAAATATCTTTGACTTTCTTTTATATCCTCACAAACAACCCATCAGGACATCCTTCCAGGCCTGCCTTCATAATATTTCCATACTATTGTTATGTAGATGAATGTTCTTATCCTTAGGGGCGATACACTGAAGTATTTAGGAATGGCATTTGTGTTTTTCTGTAAAATACTTTTAACTGAGTTGGGCTAAAAAAGAAAACAGTTGAATGTGTATAAATGTATACATACATACTTACATATATTCATAAATGGTTGGCTGGATTTATGACCTGGTTTGTCTGACCTTGAAGCCATTATGCTAAATACTTAATAAAGAGCTTTCCTGGTTTAGGTGAGATATAATGAGGTTAAGAATTAAAGTAATAGAACTATGACTGGAAAGGAGAGGATTGATTTGTCATTGGAAAATTTTGAAGAATAGTTAGATATGGAAATAAAAGACAAGTTAATGTTAAAGTTGGTCTTAATGTTTTAAATCAGAATAATTATAACATTGTTGGCAGAGATCACAAAAGTGGAAGGATTAAGAGCATGGGGGTGAGGTTGATAATGATTTAAAACATGTTTCTCAAAATATTCATTCCCGATGAAGTGAAATATAAATTACATCAGGGCATTTGGAGAGAAAAGGTGAGATTGAAGAAATGGATGAGAATAGTTTGAGATATATTAATAAGTTATATAAAGAAAGATATAAAATATAAAATCACTATTGCTCAGATAATGTACCTGTGCTTATGTGAAAAGGAAAACCACAAATTTCTTCTCTGAAAGATTATTTGTAAGATGTATGACCTTACAAATGGCATGGATAGAACAAATGATCAATATAGTATTTGTGGTTGATGATGATGCTTTTTGTGAAGAAATATCTATATCCAATATTTAGGACAAAGCTTTACATTTTTTCTCCCAAGAAGTCTAAATTATAGCCATAATTTCTGGGCAATAGATCTGTAGTGATTAGGCTTAAATGTTTTAGATTTACAAAGTTAATGTATTGCTCAGCTACAGTGCTGGGTCATATTCCCTTGGCCATAGGGAGTGAGAATGTACACCAAATGCTGTTTCTACATACACTGGTGTCAATGTGCCCTTCTTAGTCAAATGTGACATACATTCTGGCTATTGAACTTGCTTGCCCAGTCCATCTGCCATGATGGCAATGTGCCCATTCACAAGACGCTCTGCCAGGTTTATCTGGACAAAGGTGTAGCCAAGGAGAGGCTAGAAAGGGAGTTTGTTTCACATGCAAATGGCCATACAAAGGGGAAAAAAATGTGCCTGGTCTCTGAAGCCTCTACATCTGAATTATGAACACTAAAATCATTTCACACCTCTTGATCAGGATAAATTCTCACCTTCAAAAGGAAGATCCAGTTTGTTCTTCAAAGTGTTAATCCCAGTCTCTTTATTTAAACTGTAGGAACTAACTGCTAACCCTTCAGCACTTCATTTTGGACTTTAAGAGCAGTAACTTCTTGTAAGAGGACTTACTATAATAACTGTATAATAACATACTATATATAATAACTTACTATAATAATAACTATAATAAAATAAAAGTTATGTAAAATTAGGATTGTTGTAGAAGAGTAACAGAAAACTCAATAATCACAGTCTTCTTGACAGTGGAAGGAGATAGTGTTTAACTTGGGTATTCTACAATCTTTAGCTTGCTCCTTGTGCTATTTATAATTGTATTGGTTCCTCACCTTATTTTTCTATCGTATGAGGTCATAGGGACTCCACCACCATAAATAGGTCACACAATTTCCAATGAAAGAATAACATTCACTTGAGTAATGTTTTACTGAAAAATCTAGTTGTCTGAGAGATAATCACCATTCCCTTTTCTATCAGGAAAAAAAGAGGTTCTTTATGGTATTTGGATATAATAATTATGTAGGTGGCCAGTTACCGGAAATAAGTCATTCTTGCTGGCTTTTCTATGTTTCTATGTTTTCAGTATTACATTCTATAAATTTAGTTGACTAAATAGCTACAGATTTCTGCCAAATTATAGGTTTTACTTATTTAACCACTCTTATTTAACTATTATTTTACTGGTGACTATAAAATTCACCAGAAGCTCTTAGTGCACCATTCAGAACCACAGAAAATGCACCTTCCACATTCTTACTAGCTAGCTTCTTTTCATCTTTCAGAGAACCTCTTCTGACTTAAATGGCTTCCTTTATTATATTATTATATCTTACTGATTTTCTTCAGAGCACTAATTATTATTCAAGCATATATTCATTTGTTTATTTACTTGTTAATTATATCTCTTGCAATGGATTTTAGCTTCCATATCTAGGGTTGATACCTATTTTAATTCACCAGTTTATATGCAGCATCTAACCCAGTGTCTTATGCTCAATAATTATTTCAAATGAATACACATATGAATAAATATGATCTTATATTAAGAAACGTTAATGAGGCTTCTGTCTTTCATTGTTCAAAATTGCTGTATTACTTCAGGATTCTTAGTTGCAGACAACAAAGTCCACTCTAGCTGACTTATGCAAAAGAGCCCTTATTATAGCCTCTTACTAACTCAAAGAACTTTGGAAAAGTCCGGGGAACTGAACTTGATGCTAAACAGTCAAAAATGACCCAACTAGAAGATAAGCCTAACACTATCACCAGAGATGTCACTGATGCTACCATCTGCTGTTTGACAGTCATGAAAACCAAATGTTCATACATTCACATAGCAGAATCTTCTTAACAGGCCTTAATAAAAGGCCTCCAAGACAATTCTCATAAAAAGAAACAACTAGCCTTTGTCCCAGATGTTTATTCTTGCCTTCCTTCTCTCATATATGTGTATCTATTTGGTGGAAGACAGTCTCATTGGAATCCTGACACATTGAAATCTAATAAATATGGTATTTATTTATTTTTGTAGACTCTAGTTTAAAGGAAGGTATGCTATTAGAGAGACAACATAGGTTGAGGAAGCCAATATACAATATTTTCCACAATCTCTGTGTTTTGGTACAGAAGAGAAGAGGGTGTAATGCAATCAGAGAAGGGGAAGAAAGCCAATGCAGCTGAGGCACACTAGGGTGACTGAGTACGTACACCTTCTCACTAAATTCTCACCACCATCCTGTAAATCAGGCAATCAACTATTTAAACCCACTTATTTGACTCTAGAACTGAATACCTAAAAATTTACCTATATTTCTTTTATTGTTACCACTGACTTGAACAACATGAACACTTAGCAATTATTTCCATGTTATATAAAAATGTAGAGACAAATAAATGTCTCGGGACATTAATAACTTAAAAAAAATTCCAATAGTAGAACTCTTTTCCAGGCCCTTAGTTGTCCTTTATTTTAGGATCTAAATTTTTAAATCCCCATTATTATCCATTTGTAACCCCTGAGTAGTCTCACATGATTCCAGAAAATGAGCTGTCAATGTTAGTTCGTCTTGTGGGAAATGGTCCAAAAGTATCCTGTTGGTCTACTTAAACTCAGTCATGCATAATTTACTGGATAATCACTGGTGTCCTAATCAATATCTCTATCTACCTACTCACTAATCCAGTTCAAGAACTATGTGATTTAACATGCAACAGACTCAAGACTAGCCCTTGGCAAAATTGAAATCTGTCTGTGGTACCTTCACTTTTCTCTTTACCAACTATCTTCCCCAAACTCAGACTATTGTTCTTATATAACTTAAAGAAAAGAAAAAAAAAAGGACTTCAAAGGGATTTTTTTCAAGTCCTCTCTCTCAAAGTGAGGAAATCAAGGCTTAGAAAGAGTAAGTAACTGGCTTAAGGCCCTTAAATTAAACAATGACAAGGTCAAAGCTAAAACCTAATTTAGGGCCTTCTGATTCCACATTCCATAACACTGCTGATGGTCCTACTCTAAAATGTTCCTAGGATTGTCTGTGAATCCTGGCTGGCTTCATGATACAAGTTGCTAGTTAAAAAAAAAAAAAAAACACTCTGCCAGTGGGGTGATGGGATAAGTAAATTTCTATCCATTCCATTCAGTTCCAGCTAAAGAAATACACATTTGTCTTTAAGCAGCCAGGAATACTAAAAAAAATCACTGAGTTTCTAGTCTAGTTCTGGAACTAACCAGCTCTTATCTTGGGCAAGTAATTTCATCTCTCTGGGCCTTAAAAGCAAATTATTTATAAAACAAGATGTTGTAATTGATGGCCTCTAAATTCTCTCCCAGCTTAAGAAATTCACGAAACAGTAGCCTGCTGCTGTATTCACTACAAATGTGACCTCAGGCCAATGATGGCAAATTCACATGTTAGGTACAACAGCCATTTATCCCATACTATCCCAAGACAGTATTAGTTAATGCCTGTCGTATCCATGTAATCAAACACTTTCACTCTCAAAATTACTTTGGTTTTAAAGACAAATTTAATCACTTTATACATACATGTAGGAAAGATCAATGCTGGGTCAGACTGAAATACTTACATATCAGTCAGAGTACTGATAATAATAACAACGATTTCTTTTTTTTAAATTTTTAATGTTTATTCCATTTTTGAGAGAGAGAGAGAGAGAGAGCGCGTGAGCAGGGGAGGGGCAGATAGAGAGAGGGACACAGAATCCAAAGCAGGCTCCAGCCTTTGAGCTGTCAGCACAGAGCCCAATGCCGGGCTTAAACTCACAAACCAGGAGATCATGACCTGAGCCGAAGTGGGATGCTTAACCGACTGAGCTACCTAGGTGCTCCTAACAACAATTTCTACACTTACAAGAACAAGCATGATGTCTTGGAAACTTTTTCTACATTATTTCATGTTATTGCTAAGAGGATGATCTCTTGAGTCAGATTGCTGGATTGACTTACTAACTACCTAAGTTACCAAAAATCTGTTTCCTTACCTAAATAAATACAGACAGTGACAGAGAAGAGGTCTTGTTATAGGATCTAAATTAGAAATTCAGAGCAAGCGCTTCAAATAGTGCTGGTAAATAGAACTTATCAATATACATTAGGTATTATTATTCCCAAACAAATATATGAGGCAGATCACACCTGACCTATTTTTACAGACTCTCATCTAAGCTTTCTGAAAGGTTTAAAATCTTACCTAAGAGGTGACATATTTTCCTTCATTCAACTTTCTAATGAGCTCAGCTCTTTCTTCTCATGGGCTTATAGATTACACCCTCATTGCCTCAATCATTCTTTCTGTCATTTTCCAAATGGCTGCCTCCATTACAATTTAGAGTCTCAGTTTAAATGCCCCTTCTTCAGAGAAGTACTTTCTGATCCATCAATACCAACTGAGCTACAAAACCCAAGTCCTATTACTTTCTGTTACATTGCTCTATTCTTCTTTTTCACAGCATGGATCTCAATGTTCAGTTATTTTATTTGATAGGTTGCCAGTTGGTACACATTTTCTCCACTAGACTAGACACTCAAGAAAGTCGAGAGTCTAGTCAATCTTTTTCATTATAGTATACCAAATATTAAAACACAGTACCTGGAGCATAATAAGCACTTTAATAGTTTTTTTAATTTAATGCTTATTTATTTTTAAGAGAGAGCGAGAGAGAGGAGCAGAGAGGAGAGAGAGAATCCCAAGCAGGCTCTGTGCTGTCAGTGCAGAGTCCAACACAGGGTTCGATCTCACAAACTGTGAGATCATGACCTGAGCTGAAATCAAGAGTCGGACGCTTAACTCACTGAGCCACCCATGTGCCCCAGCACTTTAATGAATTTTTAAAAGGAGTTTGGGTGTGCGTTTGTTCAGTGAATAGACAAATTGTAAGTGCCTAATTCAGGATTTACATCTACGTCTACTCATCTCACGTTCTGTCCACACTATGCAACATGCTTTGGCAGCTCCTTCCTCATACCGCACCTCTATGTTAGTTGATTAACTCAGGAAATCTTGTGGGAACATTAGAAAACCACTAGAAATAAGCTTGCTACTAGATTCCTTAAAACACAATTCCTGGGGCGCCTGAGTGGCTCATTTAGTCCTCTGACTCTTGTTTCGGCTCAGGTCATCAACTCACAGTTTGTGTGTTCGAGCCCCATGTCAAGCTGTGTACTGACAGTGTGGAATCTGCTTGGGATTCTCTGTCTCCCTCTCTCTCTGCCCCTCCCCTGCTCACTCTCTGTCTCTCTCTCTCTCTCTCTCGAAATAAATAATAAACATTTTAAAAAACCCACACAATTCCTAGTTAATCCTCTAGTCTGTCTACAGATAGGACAAGAAATAGTTGTATTAGTTTTAGCCTCGTGAAGATACCATTTTGTAGCTCAGTATCAGTTAAATAATTTCTAGCCCAGGAGAATTATTCATCCATTTATAAAGATGTGTCTTCTTGGGATTCAATTTTCCACTATATATATAGCTAATATGGTTAGGAAAAGAAAATGATTTAGAGGCAAAGAAAGAACTAAGAAATAAGAACAAAAGGAAATTCTGCAAAGGTGGGTATTTATCACAAGTATCTGGGAATAAATGAAAGAAATTAATTTTTACTAAATCTTACTTGAGATTTTACATCTGTGCAAATGATATTATGAATTATAATTTTCCTTTGTTTTATTCTGATTTGTTTAGGTTAGGTTAAGAGATAATGTCTGTATTAATATTGCATTGATATAATTCAAGAATCATTACTATATGAAAGACAAAATGAACTAAGGCAATTATATCTGAATAAACAATATTTAATGACCAAAAATAAGTAACATGTGAGATGGTCATGATTTTACCTCTTTTTAGCAAAAGTTACTTTTGTTCCTTTATTTTTTTAGTAGGCAGTTGGCAACCTAGTTTCATGGTCTCCCAGGGACTGGGTTCTTTAAATAAAGATTAAATTAGATACCACAGCTGATTCCAGTGTTTAAGAAAATTTATCTCTACATTTTCCCTAATTTTCTACATCATACTTAGTTTAGATCTTAGCATCTTTAATGCTGTACATTTTATATTTTAAACAGATAATTGAATAAAATTGCAACTAAGAATTAATTAACTCTTTGAAATGATCTCTCTCCTTCCTGCTCTTCCATGAATCATACACTGGAAGAAACATCCTTTGCAGGATGGGAAGATGAGCAGGAGAGACTGTTCAGTCAGTTTTCGCATTAACAGACAGGCCAGTTGAAATTACTTCCCAGACTTGATTTGGCCTGCAGCCAGATGGTTGATACTGTTAATAGAGAAAACATCTGTTTACCCTAATGTGTTAGTTTACTGTGCTTGGAGGCCATCAACATGAGCTGCTGTGCACAGGTCTTATGAAAGGAGTGAATAATTTTTTTTTCATTTGGAAGTCAATAACACATAGAGGAATCTTGTTTTATAGTCCCCATATTAGGCCATGCTCAGACCCTGAAGATAAAGAATTACCGATAAACCCGGGACTCCACAGTTTGCTCATTAATTCCAAATAAGTATTTCCCCTCTTTCAGTCCTGAGTGAAATCAGAAGATATTCTTATGCAATTAAGATAAAGCAATTAATAAGAAAAACATAGACATTACACATGATTAATCAGCAAATTCAACAAAATCACCTATTATTTAGTTTTTCTGTAATTGCATTAGAGCAGCAGCCTGGACTTTTTTTGCATCTAAAACAGAAATGCCTAATTTAAATATTTACAGAGGCCTCCTTAAACTCACTGATGGTACCAGTAAGTCATCACTGTGAATTGATGCCTCATTGCCAACTATATAAATGTGTGAGAAAAAAAGACAAGGAATTAGATTATCTCTTCAAAAATTTGGAAATACCATGTTCCAAGAAATTCTTATGAAGGTCACAATGTGACCAAACTCCTGCAGTATCTTAGGTAATTATGCAAACCTTCATAAATAATTATTAGTTATTGAAGTACAAGGAAAACAAGTTTGAGCTTATATGGAGAAGGTCATCACTTAAATGTAGACTGTCTCATTGCTTTGTGGGATAGGCTAATGAAAAATGTACTTGCTCACCACAGCAAGAATCAGGGCATGAACTAAAGCCATAAAACTTTTATGGAACCTGTCCACAGATACCACATTGCTTTCTTTGCCTTTCCTCTTTGCAGTACACTTGATAGGAAAAAGCTAAGTGCGGTACCAACATTTCAAAAGGATTGCTCGAACTTCAGTTATTTTGCTTTGGAGCTGAAGCAAAGAGTCCTTCTGACGGTTTTACTGACTGCAGGTTTGGTGGGAGGTAAAGCCACGCTTCATGTAGTGTTGCAAGCATGAAGTATAAATCAGGTTTCATAAATATGCCCATTTGGTGTACTCAATTGACTGTAAAATAATTATGCTCTGCTGTGTAATTGTTGTGCTGTGGAAGAAAGCAGGACTTCTAATCATTTAACGGAAAATGATTATGCGACCTGAATTAAGGCTGTATTTTCTCCCACCATCTTCTGGATAGCAACAAAAGCATTTTGTAACAACTTCATCCAAAATCTACAGGATGCAAGGCTACCTAGGTATTAGTTGTTGTTTTTCTTTGTGTCTTTTAATAATTGTTTCTGGGTATCTATTTGTCCTCTTGTCCTACAATTTTAGATCCAGGACATAACTGTAGCACATTTTAGTGAAAGTATCAGAAATTTCTTTTACTTTAGCAGCATTTTACTGACCAACCAAAGGGTGAGATGCAAGGTAAGGGGAGAAAATATTTAGAGAAGCTAAAATATTTTGTTTAGTCCTATTGTTCTGCTTTAAAAAAAAAAAAAAAAAACACCTTACATTGGAAACCTGGCAGTTTATGTTTCAAAGTTTATGTTTCACCTGGGAAACTCTGGACATATTAACAGTACAAACATTTCACATACGCTTTGAAATGTAGGTCCAATGATATGGGTAGCATCCATTTACCATTCATGGCATAGACTAACAGAACTATTTAGGCTCTGTGTCCTTTGTTATGTCTATCGAACTAAGGAAAAAAAATTATATTAGAAAGTAAGCGAGGGTTTTCAATTGTAAAATATTCAGCTCTGTGCTCTTCTCTGTTTATAAGATCAATAAGTACCCGTTGTATAAAACATACGGCAAGTTACCCACAGTCTTATTGTTAATACTTCTATTTGCCAAATGTACACTTAAATATGAAAATATTTTTCCCGTGTCAAATCGTCAAGTTCTGAACATGTGCCAGTCAGTATGTGGTCATGTTTCTCAGTACACTGAGCAATGGTCTGGAAGTGAACCAGGGGGTAGCATGTCCTAGTTTATAAATGCTATAGTCTGGGTGTATTAAAGTCCCTTTAGAAACATTATTTCATTCTTTGGCCTTTCATACCTAAATTTGCTATATGTTTTTATATTTTTCACATGAATCTAGAATCATGAATCATTTTTCACATGAATCTAGAAGTAAACTAGGAAAATAGCAACATGTGACCTCTTCTGTCCATCACTGTTAGTTTCCTTTTTTAAAAAAAAATAGGATTCTCCCCAGCTTAAGTTTATCAATTCTATTTTGTGATCTCTATTACAACATGTTACCAGTTGCAACCAATCTAATATACAAATCTCAGGGCTTTCACATTTATTTGTTCCATATACGGAAAACCTATTTCATAATCTTTTTCTTATTGACCTTAAATTTTGCAGTAGCTGAGGAACTTTGGCATGTCTAGGGTGAAGCCAGTATTTTCATGTCTAGGTTTCTTCAAAGACCATCACAATCTATGGGATGGTACTTTGAAGTTTATCATTTTTCTAGTCGGCCTTTGAGTCTTCAGGGGCCAAGCGGTTAATATTTCTTTAATCCGGAGCCAAAATGACTTCCTGCTCCAGTGCTGGCCTCAATTATGGTGCTAAAAAATTATCTTCTCTTAATTAAAGGAATCACAGTGCTGTCTTAGAGCACAGAACATTACTTTTCAAGGGGGGATGACCATCTTCAGGTAGACATAAAATACTTTGTTTTTGTATCATTTCTGGCCAGATTTTTGAAATAAGGATAATTTCTGGGCATTTAATATGTAAATAACATAGTAAATATCTAGAAATAATCTAATTAAAAAGACAGAGGCTAAAGATTCAAAAGAGGATGGAGTCAACATATCAGTTCTAAAAGTAATAATTTACTTAAATTGTGCGTTTTTCTGGAAAAAGAAGATAACACTAGACTATATTTCAGGAAAGTTGATTAGAATTACTTGGTGATAATGCAACATTGCTCCCTCATGTAGACATCATTCAAAAATTTATAGAATGCTTACAATATGCAAAGTATTATCTGGTTGAATGACCAATTTTCCTCATATATTATTCCCTTAGGTGAAATACTTGTCTTTGGAGGCAACTTCATTCTTATAATCTCAATTCTTCAGAAAAGTTCTATTAAGTGTATTCAGTATTTCTGTTAGGGCAGCACTCTCCAATGAAATTTCTGTGATAATGGAAATGCTCTATAATCTATGCTGTTCCATATAGTAACTACTGTCACATGTAGCTATTATGCATTTGAAATGTGGTTAGTACAACTAAAGAACAGAATGCTTACTTTTGTTAATTATAATTTAAATTTAAATAGTCACATGTAGCTAGTACTGTACTGAATAGTGCAGACATCCATACAAATTCTCAACATATCATGCAGGCATGATCATTAAGAAAAGTCGATAAAAATATTTTTGTGTGTGCCTACAAGAGATCCATTTTAGACCTAAAGACACCTGCAGATTGAAAGTGAGAGGATGAAGAAACATGCATCATGCAAATGAACAGCAAAAGAAAACCAGAGTAGCAATACCTGACATTGGACAAAATAGACTTTAAAACAAAGACTGTAACAAGAGACAAAAGAAGGGTACTATATAATAATAAAGGGGACAATCCAACAAGAAAATACAGCAAGTGTAAATATTTATGCACCCAACATAGAAGCACCCAAATACATAAACCAGTTAATAACAAACATAAAGGTACTAACAGATAATAAATAATAATAGGGGACTTTAACACTCTACTTACATCAATGGACAGATGAACTAAACAGAACATTAACAAGGAAGCAATGGCTTTGAATGACACACTGGAACAGATGGGTTTAACAGATACATTCAGAACATTCCATCCTGAAACAGCAAAATACACATTCTTTTCAAGTGGATATGGAACATTCTCCAGAATAGATCACATACTAGTCCACAAAACAAACTTTGACGAATTCAAGTAAATCAAAATCATACCATGCATATTTTCTGACCACAACATTATGAAACTAGAAGTCAACCACAAGGACAATTCTGAAAAAAACTACAAATACATGGAGCTTAAATAACATGCTACTAAACGATGAATGGGTCAACCAGGAATAAAGGAAGAAATGAAAAAGTACATGGAAACAAATGAAAATGAAAACAAAATAGTCTAAAACCTCTGAGATGCAACAAAAGTGGTCCTAAGAAGGAAGTTTATAGGAATACAGACCTACTCAAGAATCAAGAACAATCTCAAATAAACAATCTAAACTTATACCTAAAGGACCTAGAGAAAGAACAACAAACAAAACCTAACACCAGTAGAAGGAAGGAAATAATAAAGATTAGAGTAGAAATAAATGATATAGAAACTAAAAAATAATAGAACAGGTCAATGAAACCAGGAGCTGGTTCTTTGAAAAAATCAACAAAATTGATATATCTTTACCCAGACTTATCAAGATGAAAAGAAAAATGACTCAAACAAAATAAAAGAGAGGAGAAATGACAACCAACATCATAGAAGTACAATTATAAGACAATAATATGAACTATGTCAACAGATTGGACAACCTACAAGAAACAGATAAATTATTAGAAACATATAAACTACCAAAACAGAAACAGGAAGAAATAGATAATTTGAACAGACTGATTACCAGCCAAGGAGACTGAATCAGTAATCAAAAAACTCACAACAAACAAAAGTCCTGGCCCAGATGGCTTCACAGGCAAATTCTACCAAACACTTAAAGAAGAGTTAATAACTTTTCTTCTCAAACTATTGCAAAAAATAGAAAAGAAAGGAAAACTTCCAAATCCATTCTATGAGGCCAATGTTACCCCAATACCAAAACCAGATAAAGACACCACTAAAAAAGAAACTACAGGCCAATATCCCTGATGAACATAGATTTGAAAATTCTCAATAAAATACTAGCAAATCAAATTTTACAATACATTAAAAAAATTATCATCACGATCAAGTGGGATTTATTCCTGGGTTTCAAGGGTGGTTCCACATCCACAAATCAATCAATGCAATACATCACATCAGTAAGAGGAAGGATAAGGACCACATAATCATTTCAATAGATGCAGAAAAAGCATTTTATGAAGTACAATATCCATTCATAATAAAAACCCTCAACAAAACAGGGTTAGAAGGAACTTACTTCAACATAATAAAGCCCATCTATGAAAAACCAACGGTTAACATCATCCTTAATGAAGAAAATCTGAGAGCTTTCCCCTAAGTTCAGGAACAAGACCAGGATGACCAGGATGACCAACATAGTACTAGAAGTACCAGCCACAGCCATCAGACAACAAAAAGAAATAAAAGGAATTCAAATCAGTAAGGAAAAAGTAAAACTTTCACAATTTGCAGATGACATAATACTGAATATAAACAACAAAGACTCCACCAAAAAACTGCTGGAACTGATAAACAAACTCAGTAAAGTTGCAGAATACAAAATCAATGCACAGAAATCTGTTGCATTTCTATACACTAATAATGAAGCAGCAGAAACAGAAATTAAGGAAACAACCCACATTTACAATTGTACTCAAAATAAAAAAATTAACAAAATATCTAGGAATAAACCTAACCAAAGATGTGAAAGATCTGTACTTTGAAAACTATAAAACACTGATGAAAGAAATTCAAGACAACACAAAGAAATGCAAAGATATTCCATGCTCACGGATTGAAAGAACAAATATTGTTAAAATGTCTATACTACCCAAAGCAATGTACATATTTAATGTAATCCCTATCAAAATACCAACAACATTTTTCACGGAGCTAGAACAAAAAACCCTAAAATATGCATGGAACTGCAAAAGACTCTGAATAGACAAAGTGATCTTAAAAAACAAAAAAAGAAAAGAAAAACTGGAGGCATCACAGTTCTGGACTTTGAGTTATATTACAAACCTGTAGTAATCAAAATAGAGTACTGGCATAAAAATAGGCATATGGATCAATATAATAGAATAGAATATCCAGAAAGAAACCTCCAATTCAAAGTAGGAAAGAATATCCAATGGGAAAAATGCAGTATCTTAAACAAATGGTATTGAGAACAATGGATGGCTACATGCAAAAGAATGAAATTAGACCACTTTCTTACACCATACGCAAAATAAACCCAAATGGATTAAAGACCTAAATGTGAGAAAGGAACCCATAAAAATCCTAGAAGAGAACACAGAGTATCTTCTTTGACATCAGCCATAGCAACCTCTTTCTAGATATGTCTCCCAAGTAGGGAAACAAAAACGAAAAGCAAATTCTGGAACTACATCAAAGCAAAACGCTTCTGCAGAGCAAAGGAAACAATCAACAAAGGTAAAAGGCAACCTACAGAATGGGAGAAGATATGCTCAAGTGACATATCTAGTAAAGGGTTAGTATCAAAAATATATAAAGAACTTATAAAACTCAACATCCCTCCAAAAACTAATCCAAGTAAAAAATAGACAAACAACATGAACAGATATTTCTCAAAGAAGATACCCAGAATATTAACTCACCAGCAACCCTCCAGTCATTTCTAGTGATGAGGGTAATGGATGTTAAGTCCTCCCTGCTCTTTCAGTGCACCCTACTCTATGTACACATTCTTTGATGTTCCAGGGAAATCATAATTATAGACGTGTGATATCATGGACATTGAGACCTCAAGATGTCAAATCTGAAGCAATCAATATTCTTACTCTACCTGTTTTAAACTTTTCTAATGTTCTCTCTTGGCCATCTGTTTTCTGTCGCCGTGAAGGGACTCCCACCAATCCATGTCGCAGAATTGGGTCACTTGATGAGCAAACTTTTCTGCTCACAAACATTATGACTTTGTCCTTGGGAGACAAGTTTTCTAAAAACGCTTGGATATGAGCTCATTTCTCTTCTTCTGTGGTGACAATTATGTTTTGTTTCATGGTACTTACAGCAACAAGATCCAAAGTACCAACATATACAATCATTGGCTCTTTCAAATAAAATTGTGCAAGTCCACGGACAGCATATGTCCACGTTGCACTTGTCATAATAGTCTGCCTGTCTGGGTGCACATCTAATAAAATCGTTATTATCTGGGGTCAAATCCCATGTCTAGCTTCTTGTCGACTTCATCTAATACCAAGTAGGTTATGCTTCTGAGATTGAAACAGTTACTCATTTGTAAATCATTCAGTCTTCCAGGAGTTACGATAATATCTACTCCTTTTTTCAGTTATTGTATTTTTCCATTTCTATCTCCACCACCATATATACAAACACTTTTAAGGCCTTTATATGAATACATAGAACATTCTGCTTCTACGTGAAGACCTAATTACCTAGTGGGTGTAAGAACTAACATTCTGGGTCCGTTCTTTTTTTTCTCTAATTATGGGCTGTAAATCAAGATGGATAATCCAGGCACTAAGTAGGACAACGTCTTCCCTGTTCCAGTTTGGGCTACTCCTATAAGATCTTTTCCTTGTAGAACTATTGGCCATGCCTGCATTGAAAAACATCCTCAAATTTACAAGTAGGACTGGGTATATGACACTTCTGACCATCTTTCAAGTCATCACACATTATATCAAAATTTTCTTTCCTCCAAGTGTCTACTTGCACTTGGACGCTGAACTTGTTGTTTCTGACTCCATGTAAAGTTTTTCTTAACTGGAGGTAAATCTTCCCATTCCCTCCCTGCATTTCAAAGCATTTTCTCCAATTTGATCCCAATCAGTGAATAGCTGATTCTCTGTAACATTACTATCTGTCCTTACATGTCTTCACACAGAAGGTTGGAATGCAACAATATCAATTCTGGGCTTTGCATTGTAATTTTAGTGTTTTGTTTTGTTTTGTTTTTTTAAGAAAATTATCTGTCACTATTTTGGCTTCTTCTTCATTGCCTTGCTGCCAAAAATTTTGACCTGTGCATGGAGATAATCTTTGATTATCTGTATTTTCCTGTTTGTTGTACTTTGGAGGTCTTTTTTTTTTTTTTTAAGAGGCTTTTTTTTTTTTTTAAATTTTTAATGTTCATTTACTTTTGAGAGAAAGAGAGACAGAGAGCGGCGCGTGGGTGGCTCAGTCAGTTGAGCATCCGATTTCGGCTCAGGTCATGATCTCAGGGTTTGTGGGTTCAAGTCCCATGTCAAGCTCTGTGCTGACAGCTCAGAGCCTGGAGCCTGCTTAGGATTCTTTCTCTCCCTCTCCCTCTCTGCCCCTCCGCTACTTGCTCTCTCTCTCTCTCTCTCTCAAAAATAAATAAACTTTAAAAAAAGAGAGAGGGAGAGACAGAGCGCAAGCAGGATGGGGGCAGAGAGTGGGGGAGGCACAGAATCTGAAGCGGGCTCCAGGCTCTGAGCTGTCAGCACAGAGCCCAGTGCGGGGCAGGAACTCACGAACTCATGAACTGTGAGATCACGACCTCAGCTGAAGTAAGAGCTTCACCGGAGCCACCAAGGCACCCCTGGAGGTCTCTGATTTTCGACGCGCCACGACCAATGACAGCGCTGACCCACACGTGCTTCAATCCAAGGCAATGCGGCGGTTCGCAGGGTTTCCTCTAGCCGCCACCTCTGTCGCCCCTAGGGGCACCCCAGACCTCATCAGTTTGGATCCTCCGCAGGCTTCCTTTCCGGAGCCTGGGACACCGCCAAGCTTGGACGAGAAGCAACGACCCAGGAGGAGGCGGTGGCGCCTACTTTTTGCCTTGATCTGAACCGGATACCTGAGCAAGATCCCGCTCCTCCGATGTCGCTCCCCTCGACTCTGCAACACTCCACCGAGTCGTGGCGGGTACATCCCAGCAGGAGCTGCTGACAGAGCCCGCTCGATGCTCTGTCAGATAACATTTTAATTCAGAAACCCTGACGACTCATTCATTATGCTTGGGTGAATTTTCATAACATAAAGAGAGATTTACTTGTGGCAAAATTTAAACTATATATGCTTAAGAGAAACTGCCTGAGAGAGACTGACACATGGCTTGTCAATGTAAAAAGTCAGTTTTTAATTGTTCTCCTCCACCTTCATTGAACATCAGATACAACCTCAGGGTCTTTGCACTGACTGTTTGCTACACTTTTATCTCCTTATCTCCTTCAAGTCTGCACCAATATTACCTTCTGAGTGAGGTCAACTCTAACCACCTTTTCAAGAGCTAATCTCACTCGTCCCTCAAAATTTCCAAATTCCCATATCCTGCTCCATTTTTCTCCACAATATTTATTCCTTTCGAACATACTATAAAATTGATTCAATTTATTCATCTGGTATCTTATTTTTGTGTCCTCTAAATAACCTCTAAATGAGATTCGTAAAAGCAAATAATCTGGGTCATTTTTTTTTCTCACTGATGTATCACCAGCTCCAGGACATAACCAGGCAATTTGTAGCCCTTAATAAATATTAGCTACTGTCCAAAAGACTTACTGAATTGTCTAATTCACTGATTGGGGGTATTGAACTTTTCTATAGAGGAGCATAAAGTATATATCTTTACAGGATATACAGACTTTACAGGATGCATAGGCTTTCTGTTGCAAATTCTCCAAAAAATGTAAAAGCTTTCTTAGCTGGCAGACCATATAAAAACAGACTGTGGGTCAGATTTAGACCATGGGCCATAATTTGCCAAACTTCGGCCCAATTCGATGTAGAGACGCAACAGAAAAGGACCCACAAGATGATTAGCCCTAGAATTGTTTGTATTTGATATTGTGAACATTTTTGTGATTATACGTGCTGTGGCAACTTCCTTTAACTAAAAACGAAATACTATTGTGGCAAATTCAGTCAGAATGGCTGGAAAGCAATCTAACTTGGCAACCTGTATCCTTTTCATTCCCCAGTCCACCAGAAAATTGTTATTCTGTCTCTTATAAAACATTACTATTAAAGTAGTGTTTAGTCCTTAGCTTTTTTTTTTTATAATTTTTTTTAACGTTTTATTTATTTTTGAGACAGAGAGAGACAGAGCATGAACAGGGGAGGGGCAGAGAGAGAGGGAGACACAGAATCGGAAGCAGGCTCCAGGCTCTGAGCCATCAGCCCAGAGCCCAACGCGGGGCTCGAACTCATGGACCGTGAGATTGTGACCTGAGCTGAAGTCGGACACTTAACCGACTGAGCCACCCAGGCGCCCCTAGTCCTTAGCTTTTTAATAGATCATGAACCCCACTTAAGAAACCAGTAAAGGTTATGAACTTTTTTCTCACCACACATATGCATATACCCATAATTTTGCATACTGATTTTAAGGGTTTATGAATTAAGCCCTTTTCTTAAGAATCTCTTCTCTTTTTAGATTTGTTGTCTCTGTGGCTCATAGTTGCTTTGTGTATTTAAAAGAATGTAAACATTTGCTTTAAATGGCCTTTCTTTCCAATTTATTATTAAATAGCATAGTAGAAAATGTCAAAGAACTATAATCAAACATGGTACCTACTAACTCATCAAATACTTAAAAGCATATGTGACCTGAAATGATCTATCAGGCAAATAATTCCTTCAGTAATCATGGTTTCATTTTAATGGGGAACCAATTTTTTTTGTCATTGCTTTTATTTGTTTTTACTAATCAAGTCCATAGCATCTTTAGACTCCTCTAGGTTGGTAAGATCCTCATTCTTTCATTTTGAGAGTTGAAAGTCTTAGTATAAACAAAAGCAAGAGCATTACAAGTGTCAATATTCTTTTGTTATTTTACCGGTGTCACCAAGAAGTCTAGGAGCTGGACTTCTCTCTTCTCTAGTTTCCTAACTTGAACGATTACTACTTCCATAACAGCATATTCTATAAAAGAGGTGTGCAAAGATAGCCATGTGACCAATCTCTGAGTTTTCAGTGTTGAGTTCAGGTCTATATCCATAGATATCATCAGAGCCACAACGCTCCACTGTGGGTAATGTACTGGCAGGCCGAGAGGGGCATGTAAACTGATTGGTTACTGATGATATTTAAGCATTGCTTTCCCCAAATAAATTACTTCCAAAAAAGTATTTAAATAAAGTTGTTTGTAGTTATAACTCTAATAGTAATTCACTGCCATTTAGTGGGAATTCATGAGTGACCAGGAAAGAGTGAACTTGCAGGGGGGACTGAAAGTCCTCCAGTGTGACTCCATGCAAACATGTTGGTCATGAGAGTATCAGCCGTCAAGTGTATCTCTGCAAAAAACAATAAATGATGAGGGCCACTAATCTAGAGAAATTATCCTTCGTTATAGTATATATATACTCAGCGTCCTTATTAAGGAAAAATGCCACACATATTCACTAATGTTAATGGACATCCTGTTTAATAATTCCCAGAGATATAAGAAGTAATTTGACTGCTTAGGCTCAAAAATATATGAGCTAAAAATTATTCAGTTACCTGATTAATCACAGTCTATTTACTGAGGCTTTGAGGGAGGAAATGAAGATAAAGTTGTGGCAAAGCACAGCCAAGATTAACAATGTCAAGGTCAAATTCACATGTGTTGCTTGGAAATGACAGAAGTTACAATAAGAAGAAAAACTATAAGAGAACTAGGATAATGATAATCTATAAACAGATTTAAATAGGAATGGATTGCTGTCAGAAAGAAAGAGAAAGAGAGAAAGAAAGAGAGGAAGACAACTGATTTATGTATTTGATGATTCATAAATCCCATTGCCCTTTGGGAAAACATTTCTTAGTCTTCTTTTGTCACATTTTTAGATAAAGAAAAAAAGAAAATATATCCCATTAGCCAAATACTAGATAACATTAACAGATCAGAGTTTGAGATCCATAGCAGTCACAGAAGGGCCCAATAAATTATGGGTAGGATGACTCTAAACAAGCTATCTCTTCTCTCTTCCAAATATAATAAATTTTTTAAGATCAGAGTGTTTATCACATGAAGTTAATAAAGTAGAAAATGACACTATTTACCTTCATCAAATAATATGTCAAGAATTTACAGCTCAGCTCCTTGGAAATCTGTCTTTTTTAGCCTGGTGTTTTGTGTAACATTTTAATAGCCGGAAGCAAATGGGGAACATAAAGCTTGTGAGGCCAAGAAAAGTTTTTAAAACAATATTTACATTATTTACTGATTTCTTGTGAAATATTATTTTTATATTTAATGTTATAAAAATTACACATACTATTGAGCCATTGGAAGTGGAAGAGTTGCATGATAAATAACTAGCTAAACCACCAAAAGAAGAGAGAATTGGCAAGATAACGTCAGGAATAAGAGTTGTCATTACTCCAGATCTGTCGACAGATTACTGCATGTCCCCAAGAATACCAGGCTAAAGGTCATAGCTCAAAGAATGACAGTTTTTCTGAGCATAAAAGGAGAGAATTTGCCATTCCAAATGATATTAATGATCCATTTAGTCTAGCATCCTTTCTATGGAAGTGGTCATTTGTTTGTTTGTTTGTTTTAAAGGAGACAGGGGAGAGGAAGAGAATTCTTCCAACCCCATTTTTCCATTGTCCTATAGGAATGGATTCTATCTAAACTCAGTAAGAGAAACATGAATTAACTGCTCCTACCATGAGTTGGGAGCTATCCCTTGTTTTATCTGGCATTGTTGCTTACAGCAACAACATAAAACAAACACAAAAGCAAACAAACTTAATCTCTCTTAGTATTATATCAAATCATATAATTATATAATGTTGAACAAATTTCAAAAAGTCTTACAGTTCACAAATATTTTAAATCATTCTTTAGAAATTATGTGGCGTTTTTTTAAGTTTATTTATTTATTTTGAGAGAGAGAGTAGGGGAGGGGCAGAAAAAGAAGGAGAGAGAGAGAATCCCAGGCAAGCTCTGTTCTACCAGTGCAGTATTATCCAATGCAAGGCTCGAACTCATGAACCATGAGTTCATGACCTGAGCTGAAGTTGGACACTCACCTGACTGAGCCACCCAGGTGCCCCAAGAAATTTTTAAGCTTCAGTCTTTTTTGTTGTTAATCCTCATTACCAGTTTGAGTGGTAAGTGCTTTTCAATATCAGTTTTATAAATGCAGACACCGAGATTGAAATAACTCAAGAAAGTCTTTACATGTAAATGATATTCTGGCAAGTCCATTTATACTATATTGTTTCAGGATTCTATTAACAGCCACATGATGGCTAAATGCCCACTCAATGGCATTGTAAGCTTCATATGGTTAAAAATCTCTTGAGGTTACCCATCCCCCCCCCCCAATGCCATCCTGGACATTCATTCACTCTTTTGACATAGCTGAATTTTAGAAGCTCCTTATTTGGAACTATATCTAACCCCTAATTTTAATGTTATCCCTTAGTGTGATTATGGAAGTTTTAACTTGCTTTTAAATAACGTTATTGTGGGGCGCCTGGGCGATTCAGTCAGTTAAGCATTCGACTCTTGATTTTGGCTCAGGTCATGATCTCATGGTTCCTGAGTTCCAGTCCTGCCCTGAGGATCCACAATGGCAGCACAGAGCCTGCTTGGGATTCTTTCTCTCCCTCTTTCTGCCCCTCCCCTGTTCATGCTCTCTTTCTCTTTCTCTCAAAATAAATTTTAAAACTTAAAATTTTTTTAAATAGTAAATAAAATAAAAAATAAACAAAGAATGTTCTTGTATATTTGAGCTGCCTATATTGGTAAAGCAATCAGGAATTTTCTGTAAGATTTATCTTAATGTGTACCTTTTTAATATAATGAAATATTTGATCAGAAATATGAAATTATTTCAAGATGTGGGTAGATAAATAGCCCATCTATGTATCAACCATACACTTTAAAAATAAAGTATTATATAAAATAATTAGAAGCCTCTAAATAATTTTGCTTAAGTTTTTCTTCTCCTCCCCAAATTATCTACTCTCCTGTATTTCATGTTTATCATTTGTATGCATTCTGTCATAATTTTAACATAAGCCTATTTATCTGTAAACAGTATTGATTCTTTTATAGGCTTTTGACTATTTTTTAAAAGTATATAAATGATATCATACATTATCATCAATCTCCTTTATTGGCTTAATATTGTGTTTGACATTCCTTTATATTAATATAAATATAAATCACTTATTTTTGTTTATGCATAATATCCCATTTTTTTCTGTATAACATATATAGTTAAGAGGACACTAATCATGATTGTACATCTCAATGAATTTTCAGAAACTGAACAAATCCATGTAACAAGCATCTACATCAATGTCAGAAGATTACCACATCCAGAAAACACTTCTTGTGCCCTCTCTGATCACATATCCCCACAAAAGCAACCACTATCCAGACTTCTACCAGGACAGTGTAGTATGACCTGGTTTTGAACATTATATGAATGAATTAATAATGTATATGCTCTTTTGTGTCTGGCTTCTTTTGCCTAACACATTGTTTGTGGGATTCATCAGCATTGTAACTGAAGTTTGTTCATCCTTTAGATTTCTTCTCAGAAATGGCTAATCCTTTATGTCCACAAGTACAACAATTCTTGTTATCTGCGGCAGTTATGTTCTATAAATTTGCTGCAAATACAGAATTAGTGAATGTTGATTCATGACTCCTAACAGAAATACAGAGTTAGGTTATTGTGAGTCCCCAGTCTCAATATTTCCACCACCCCATCAATACATAATTTCAGTTTAAAGACAGCTTATTTAATCTATTTTGAATTTTTAACATTGAATTTACAGCAATAGCATTATAACTCATACCTGAATGGAACTTATCTAACATACATCATAGCTTTCTTCTACTTTGGAACAAGAGATGGCACTTTAACACTACCCTTAGAAATTATTTCAAACAGCTAAATCACTAACAAAAGCACAAAAAAGTGAAAAACAGAGCACTAGACTGTGAAAAGTATGCTCTTTTACAGAAGGAGAGCTGAAACAAGGCAGAGTGTCACTTTGTCTAACTTCAACCAGGAAATTTTGCATTAGGCAACTCAAATTTTTTGCTGTTCTGCACATGTGCATATCCCTGAAAGACTATGAAAGCACTATGAGTATTGATTTCAGGGTTAGAAATACATTTTACTGACTAGACAAATTTACAAATACAGAACCCACAAATGAAGATCAACTGCATGTTTTTTTTTAATTCTACTTCCCAAAGGGAAGATAATTTTTCTGGGTATAGAAATCAAAGACTCAAAAATCTATAATTATTGCTGTATGTCATCCAAACTTTTACTACCATATTAGACACCTGAAACCAGTCCAGACCCCAGTCTTTTTATATTTGTTTTTTTTTGTTGGTTCAATGTATGGGATTTTGTAGGATTCTGGTTTAGTTTACCTGCAACTCCTATTTTACCGTTGCAAAATAAAGACATGTCATTAGTAAATATCTAATATAGCTACTTTTTTTGTAATCCTGCTCAGTAACTAAGGAACAAGTTTGGGTGTTTTATTGTTTTTTGGTTTTGGCTATCATGCAATGTTTCTTCTTGTTTCTTTGTTTATTGGCTATCTTCCTTCTGATTCACTCTTCCTTTCTTATAATTAAATAAATAACAAATTCACTCTTTTAAATTTCATGCATTCTTCTCTTTTAAAATTTATTTCTCTTTTATATTTTTTCCAGTAGAACACAATTTTTTGTTTATTTTTTCTTCACTTTTTAGGATTCTCTGATTCCCTATTGATATCAAGTTTTCTAATTCACAAACCATGTTTTGGTTTATATTTTGAAACATCTTCTATCACAGATCTTGAAGTTATTTTCCTGATATCAAGGGCATGAGCTAAATATCACTGAGAATTAATACCACATCTTAAAATTTTTCCTGTTTTGTCTCAACGGACAGCTTGCTTGGATTATACAGCTCTATTTCTTAATCTATTTATAGTCATAAAATCTAGGTTGTTTACTACTGATAGATAGTATGAGATCCATCAGCAATTGTGTAAGTCAATTTTTAGTGCTGACCTCTAACCTTAGTGCTATAGACTGAATGTCTGTGTCTCCCACAAATTCACATGTTGAAAACTAAGCCACAATGTGATGGTATTAAGAGGAGGGCTTTTAGGGGCACCTGGGTGGCTCAGTCAGTTAAGCCTCCGATTCTCTATTTCAGCTCAGGTCATGATCTCACAGTTCATGAGTTCAAGCCCTTCATTGGACTCTGCACTGACAATATGGAGCCTAGTTGGGATTCTCTTTCTCCCTCTTTCTCTGTTTCTCCCCCACTTGTGCTCCCTCTCTCTCTCTCTCTCTCTCTCTGTCTCTCTTTCTTTCTTAAAATAAATAAATAAACTTAAAAAAAGAGAGGAGGGGCTTTTGGAAAATTATAACATCATGAAGATGGAGCCCTCATGAATGGGATTAGTGCTCTTATAAAAAAGATTCCAGGGAGCTTACTAGCCCCTTCCACCATGCGAGGCTATAGTGAGAAGCAGGAAGCCAGTCCTCACCAGACCTTCAATATATCAGAGCCTTAATCTTAGATTCTGCAGCCTCCAGAACTGTGGGAAATCAATTGCTGTTTAAGCCACCCAGTCTATGTTATTTTTGTTATGCCAGCCCAAAAGGACTAAGACACTCAACATTCAGATATTTCAAAGGCACCTCCAATTCTACATATTTCCTCCAAACTTATCTCTATGTTTATTTCCAGTTATTACCCAAGACAAAAATTTGGAGTTCTGGACATCTCCCTCTTCCTTCATTTTATCTATAACCAGTGCCACAGATATAGATATAGATATAGATATAGATATAGATATAGATATAGAAGATATAGATATAGATACAGATGATATAGATAGATATATTTAATTATTATATGTTATGTTGCTATTATATATAATTATATATTATTGCTATTACATATAATTATATATAATATTGCTATTATATATAATTTTATATATTATTAATTACATTATTGTATATATTTATTGTCATATATATACATATATGTGTGTGTATATATATATATATATTTTTTTTTTTAATTTCAGTTCTTCCCTTTCTTTACCTAAACTTCTACCACTAGCCCTAGCTTTCACCATTTCTTACCTAAATTTTTGGCGAGGTCTATTAATAACTTACTCATTTCCCAGGAATTGCTGTTTACTCTCTCCTTACTGTTCCTGAAGCTCCAGATGTTCTGATACCACTAGTAAGGGCACACAAATGCCACATCACAAGCCCTTGTATGCTCTTGCTGGGGAATAAAATGGGCCAGCATCTCTTTTTGTGCCATGTCAGTACTACCCTCTACTCTAACTCGTTGTGGATTCAAATGTAATTAGCTACTAAGAGCTATTTATTTTTTGATTTGTCTATTGAGAATACAGTATAATCTATGAGAACAGACCTACTTATTTCAGAACTACTTTATCACTTTCCTTTCTTCCACTACACCATGTGTCACAGTCTATATTAAATCTATTATTTTTTAACTATTTGTCTTTACCACTACTGTATAATTTTCTTGAGGACAAAATATTTCCCATTTTCATTTCAGTGGCCTAATTGATGAGCATCAATAAATATAGAAAAACGTCAACTGACAATGAAGAAAATGAGACTGGCAACTTCATAGGTAACATTTGCTTTCTTGTCCTCTCCCACACACCCAAATATAAACAAAAATCGAAAGTCAGCTTCCAAGGATAGCTCTTGTGCAGGTTTTCTTTTGTGTAAAAGTCCCAGAGATTTAATGTTCATATATTAGGACTTACCCTGTCTAATCAGACATTAAACCAGAGAAATAAATTTTAACAGTTTAGGAGGGAGTCTTTATTAATCTGGTTGCCAACATATTACTTATTTCTGATCATCTCTATACAAAGTAATAGATCTTTACCTTTAAAATTTTTACTTTAAGGCATTAAGCCTAAATTTGTATTTATTGGCTTTTTCCATTGTTCCAAGTTGTTTTAATCCCATGGTTTCTCTGGCTTTAAGTTAAAGCCTTATAATGGATCACTAGGTTTCAATTCTGTCCAGTTAGCATTTATGTAGCTCTGGAAGTTGATTTATGTTATTAGAAATCAGCAATGTTCCCAGACATGGTAAATGATTAGGGGCAATAGCCATAGTTGTTCTCTCATATAAAAGAATAAGAGTAAAACTGCAGAAGGCAAGATTTAAATAAAATAACTGGAAGGACTCTTACTGAGAGTTGTATGACAAAATAGATTTTTATAAACAATTAATGCTATAAACTAGAGTCAAAATTCTGAAGATAATCAAGACTTTGGGAGATTGACAGTTTTATGGAAAATTATGAAAGTACATCTTGAAAACAGTTTCAAGTTGTGTTCATCCTGAAAATGTATTACCTGGAGACGTCCATCTCCTCAAGTCTTGGGAGATTTTTGTTGCCTCCACTTATTTTCTTACCTCTCCCCCCAAAGAATTTTCAACTCTTTCCACTTCAACTGGCATATATTCAAATTAACCTGGCAATAGTCACCACTGATTTCTTTCCACTTTCATATGACTTGAAGACTCTGCTACCCCTGGCATCTTTATCATCTCTTCCTTAAGGAACTCTCATTTCCTAGCTGTCCATGACATCAAATTCTTTCCTTTTTGATTCTCATTTTAATTGTTTAAAAAGTATATTGATTTATTTTTGAGAAAGAGAAATACAGAGAGAGAGAGAGAGCACAGAGTGAAGGAGAGGCAGAGAGAGAGGGAGAGAGAACTCCACGTAGGCTTCTCACTGACACAGCACAGAGCCCAATGCAGGGCTTGAACTCACGAACCATGAGATCATGACCCGAGCTAAAATCAAGAGTCAGACACTTAACTGACTGAGCCACCCAGATGCCCCAACTCCTTTGAAATGTTTTGATTCATAGGGTGCTGATACTTATCACTTCTACTGATTTTTTCCTTGCCATGTCCATAAATATTGGTATTCATTAATATAACCTTCTCAATCCCTCCTATTTCTTCATTATAATATTCTCACTGTGAAATAGAATTTACTTACGCATCTTCAACTGTCATAGCTATGCTTGAGCCTGTCCTGTCACAAAACACATAGCTATATTTAAACTGTCCACAAATTCTCAGCCAAATGACTCACAGTCAATTACAATTCAGCATACCAGAAATTAATTTTCCATCTTTTTGGGGGGAGGCATAACAGTGTGATGATTAAGATCTTGGTTCTAGAGCTATACTCACACATCCTGCTTTTCCATCTACTTCCTTATTATCATCTTGAGCAAGTTTTTAGCTTCTCTGAATCTCAGTTACTATCTCTGCAAAGAGCAGAAAAAATAGTACTAACTTCATAAAGTAGTCGTATGGTTTCAATAAATTAATAGAAATTACTTAGTAGAATACATATTAAGAGCCTGATAAAAGAAAGCCATTTTCACTTTTATTGTTTTTATTGTTAAGTTTCCTCCCTCAGTGAAGATCACCACTATATGCCCATTTGCCCAAGTTGAAACTTTGAAGCAATTCTACCAACATCCTCATGGCCCAGATATTCAATTCCTTGCTAAATACTTCCTTTTATCCTTTTAAAAATCTCTTGCATCTATCTTCTAGCCATCCTATTGTTAGTACCATAATTATATCACTTGATGTCAGAACATTTTTTCAAAACCTCCTAATCAGGGGCACCTGGGTGGTTCAGTCAGCTAAGCATTAGACTCTTAGTTTTGGCTCAGGTCATGATTTCATGGCTCATGGGTTCGAGCCCCACATCGGGCTCTGCACTGACAGTGCGGAGTCTGCTTGGGATTCTCTCTCTCTCCCTCTTTCTCTCCGTTCTCTCTAATAAATAAATAAACTTAAAAAAAAAACTTCCTGGTCATATTCTCTGTCCCCATTCTCTCTTCCTTGAGTGTACTATTTCTCAAAACAGAGCTGATTCTATTGATTCTATTACTTCTTTCAAAACTGGTGTCTATTGATTGCTTTTAGAATAAATTCCAAGTTCATAGCATGGTGTAAAGATCACAATCCGATCCATTACTAGCCATCAGCCTCTATTGCTATGTCTCCAGTCCTAGTCACTTAAACACCCTTGTAATTCTATGTGCCTGAACCTTCAGTCTAAACTGTTTTATCTACCTGGTAAAGTCTTATTCATTCTTTAGGGCTTATTCAAAATACCTCTTCTCTATATACCTCCCTGACTCTTTTGATCATCCACCCCTCCTCCCTCCTTCCCTTAGACAAATTGCTTGCCTATCTGTATTTTTCATCTTATTAAATAGGTTTTCACATTATATCATCATTATTTATTTATCTATGTATTTTACCCTTAGACTTTGGTCCTCTTAAAGGACAGAAACAATGTCTTCTAGTTTAGTAACTAGTAGTTTGGTACTATATTAGTTACAGCTGGTTAATTATAACAAAAAGTTTTACATTTAAATAATGTCTCAAACACAATACGGGTTTGTTTCTTGTTCAGAAACAATTTCTATGTCAGTAGAAATGTTCTTCTCCACACATTGATTTAGGGACATGGATTGATGGTGTGTCTGGAATCTTCAACTCATGGCTATAAAAGCTGGTCATGAAAAAAGCATCCAACTGACAAAAAAGGAAGAGCATATAAGCCTTAATAGAAATATCTTCTTTGTTGAAATCACAAATCACTACCGCTCACACCATATTGGCTAGAACTCAACCAAATGGCCATACCTAACTGTAAAGGAGGCTGAGAAATGCAATCTGTCTGCCAAGGAAGAAGAGAACAATCATTCTGGTGTGGAGCTGCTAGAATTTAGTGCCACAGACATATGGCAGACACAGGGAAAGAAAGTGAATTGAATGGCAAACTAATTCTTGGAATCAGAATTCTCTATGGAGCTTTTTTAAAATACCAATGCCTGAGCCACTATCCTAAACCTTTTATATCTAATATCCAGCCAGAAAGTTAAGGAGTCTGTATTTGCACAGATAATTTTGCTGTATACGAAGGGTAATGATTCTACAGGTAAAAACTAAATAGACTACTGAACAGCCCTGATAACATACACAGATGGGAAGAATTCTTATGGCACAGACTAAATTAGAAGATTTCTTAAAATAGGTTAAATACTAAATAGAATAAAATGGTTGACCTATCCCATTAAAAACTCAACAAAATAAATGTTATACTCAACCCTTTAGAAACTCTACATTGTTTTGCACATTTTCTTAAATTTCCACCTATAGTACACACATATTACATATGATCAACTAAACTATAAACTCTCTGAGGACTTTTTTTTTTAATTTCCTTTTGTCCTCTAAGAGTATCTCCAGCAATAATTAGTACTTACTTGGGATCAATAAATATCAAAGGATCAAGTTCTATCATTTGTCCTTTGTTTGCTAACAGGCTTGTGTAGAAGACTACGCATCAATTAGTGAGTGACTTGAGAAAAAGAATGAGCAGCTTTACTTTTTATACCTCTTTGGTTACATTATTTATGTACAAATGAGTCTTCATGTTTGCTTCTGCTCTAATCTTGTATGCCTCAATCACTTCGGGCAACTTAATTGGTTTATAACCTGTAATCAATTTATCCGTTCACTATCCAATGTGAAAATATTTATTCACAAGTTGCAATAAGTAAAATCATACAGAACACCAGACTGTGCTATACTACTACTCTGTTCCCTGAATTCTCTGGCTTTCTGTCAGTTACCTCCAATAAATATGGAATCCAGACAGATATGAACACACAAAAATGCAATGGTTTTTAAATAATAACTAAGTATAAGATAGTCTATGTGTAATCCAAATAATTTTGCTCACTATACTGAAAACCATGAATCAGTAACTGGTTTATTTGCAATAACAACAGTGAGTTATTTGAATTTTTGAAGTGATTATTTTATTTTTATTATTATGAGCTTATTTCAAAGCCTTCAACAGTATTTCTTCACATGGGAACATTTTACTCAGATCTATACTGCTATTTGGATTGGTCCCAAACTTACATAAAGATGGGGTAGGTCAGGTCCTTTGTGAAAACACTGTTAAAATATACTTGTTTCATAGAGATGTGGTATTGATTTGTCATTGAAACTTGAAGGGTTACATGGCAATGGATTGCTACTTTTTGTCTAGATGGTACTAAAGCTGTGGCCATGGAAGCACTTTTTATAAAACACTAGATGTTAGCAATAATGAAAATGCTAAAGGAAATTGTAAAAAGATTACTGTAATAGAAAGAGGAGAATCACATTTATTGTTCATCTATGTACCAGGCTTTAGGATACTACTTTGTTTTGTGTTGTTTTAAAACTATTGCAGTTATAATGAAATGGACCAAAAATATTATCTAGGGAGACCAAATCAACACTGTGTTGAAACATCAGAGAGTAGAAAAACTTTGGTCAGTTTCCTCATTTAAGATCCAGTTTTCAGCTTTGCACTTCTAGAAATGCAGCGATTGAACCAAAGAATTGAACAAGTTCACAGAAATTAGTTATGAAAAAAAAGTGCAAATGGCATATAAGTGTAATAATATGCTAAAACAATATTGTTTTCATTAACTATAGGTGCAAGCATACTATAACAAAGCAATTAGATGATTAAAAATTATTTTTCAGAATATCGTATGGTATGCATGGATGCAATATTGTTTCATATCTTACTGGTGCATGTACTTATAAAAACCATCAGTATCTACTAAAACTAATCATATGTGTACTCAAATCAGCCAGCAATTTCTTCTTTAGCTATGTACCCAACAAAAAATTTATGTATATAATCAACAATAACAACAAAATGTATAAGAATATTCAGAGGAGCAGGACACCCAGGTGGCTCAGTCAGTTAAACATCTGACTCTTAATATCAGCTCAGGTTATGATCTCCTGGTTGTGAGAATGAGCCCCATGTCAGTCTCCATTCTGAGTGTGGAGCCTGGTTGGGATTCTCTCAATCTCTCTATATATATAGCTAGCTGTCTGCCCCTCCCCCACTCATGCTCACTTGCTCTCTCTCTAAATAAATAAATAAATAAATAAACTTAAAAAATATATATTCAGATCAGCCAAAAACCGAAAACAATCCAAATATCCATTAATAACAGAATTAATAATAAGTAAATTGTTATATTCATACAATGGAATATTATACGGCAATCAGATGAACAAATAATTTACTACATGGAACACCACAGATAAACTAATAAACGTATAGTGAACAAAATAATTGAGACATAGAAGAGGACATACTGTATGATTATATTATATAAATTTAGCGACAGAGAAAATTCTTGCATGATAGTGAAAGGATAGAGTTTCCTTTGAGAACATGAGTGGTCTTCTTGTGAGCTAGTAATATTTAAATTTTTGATTGAGATTCTGAATATATACACATACATACAATGAAAATACAGTAAAATGTTTTCATCTGTGAACATTTATTGAGTTAAACACTCAATGATTTGCAGATTTCTCTATATACATCAATAATATGCTTTAAAAATTTTAATATCTTGGAAGCATGTGGAAGAGGGAAGAAATCCACATAAAACAAGACTGGCCTTGAATTGATAACTGTTGAAAAGAGGTGACGAATGTAAGCAGTTCCCTTAGATTGCATATGTTTGAAATTTTCATATTAAAAATACAATTGAATTTCTAGAAAACTATAGTAATCTTTTGAACTTCTGTTAAGCATTTATCTAAGTTTATATACACTATCAAAAGCACCACTTATTTAAAAAATGATGGATAGACATCATAGAATTAGAAACTTCTCTTTAAAAGATTCTGTTAAGATAATGAAAAGATAACACTAGCAAAAAATATTTTCTAATCATATATTTGATAAGGGATTTATCCAGAATGGATAAATAGTTCTCAAAATTCAAATAGTTCTCAAAATGAGACTATAGACAATTCTAGATAAATAGTTCTCAAAATTCAATAGTTCTCAAAATGAGACTATAGACAATTCAATTGAGAAATGAGAATAATATTTGAACAGATAATTCAGCAAAGGTAACATAAGGATGTCAAATAAGCTTATGAAAGGATGCTCAACACTATTAAACATTAAAGAAACATAAATTAAAATCACAAAAAGATACCACTGTACATTTATTTAAACAGCTTAAATTTAAAATATGGATCATACCAAATGTTGGTAAGGATGTGGACAATTAAATTTCATGTGTGTTGTTGGGTAGAATGTAAAATGTTCCTACCCCATTTGGAAAACACTTTGGAAATATGTTAAAATGTCAAATATATGCCCAACTTTTAACTCAGTATTTTCACTCTTAGGCATTTCATAAGAAAGGAGAAAGCATAAGAGCGTATAAAGACTTGTACAAAAATCTTCATAACAGGTCTGTTTCTGATAGTCAAAAACTGAAAACAACACAAGTATCCACCAACAGATAAATGGATAAAAAGATAGTAGTAAATGTGTACAATGGAGTATTCCTCTATTATTTAAAAAAATGAAGTGCCTATATATGCAACGTGGATAATCTGAAAATAATTATGGTAAGTTTAAAAAAAAGCCAGGCAAAATGAGTAAATTCTGCATGACTCCATTTATGAAAAAATATGGTAAATTCAGACTAATTTATAGTTACAGAAAGCAGAAGAGTGCTTGGTGATTGTGGGTAGGAGACAAAGACGGAAGAGAGGGATTATAACACAGCATGGAGAAACTTTGGGGGTGATGATTATGGTCACTATATTCATCATGGGGGTGGTTTCATGGGTGTATACTTATACCAAAACTTACCAAATAGTACTTTCTAAATATGTGCAGTTTTTAGTATGTCAATTACACTTCTATATACCTTTTAGGAAAAAGAAATAACTGCACGATATGTTACTTATTTTTCTAGTATGATCTTACACCACATGCATTTCTTAATGCAATAAAATAAAATAAAATAAAATAAAATAAAATAAACTTCAAATACTTAGCTATTTTACTCAATTACAATGAAGCCTGGCAATCTATACCTACTTCTTAACAATCTACACATCTTCAATGCCCATAATATTCAAGTCCATTTTTATGGGCCATCCAGAAAAAAAAATGGAACTAAATTTTTCTTATTTTAATGGTTCAAATAATTCTGTGGATGATTTTTCTCATGTCACTTTTTTTCTGTTAAACAAAGGCTTAAAAACAGGGATGTCCCTTGCCACTGTTATTCAACATAGTATTGGAAGTCTTAGCCTCTGCAATCAGAAAACACAAAGAAATAAAAGGCACCCAAATCAGTCAGGAGGAGGTCAAACTTTCACTCTTCACAGATGACATGATACTGTACATGGAAAACCCTAAAGATGCCACCAGAAAAACTGCTAGAACTGATTCATGAATTCAGCAAAGTTGCAGGATATAAAATCAACGCACAGAAATCGGTTGCATTCCTATACACCAACAATGAAGCAACAGAAAGAGAAATTAAGGAATCGATCCCATTTACAATTGCACCAAAAACCATAAAATACCTAGGAATAAATCTAACCAAAGAGGTGAAAAATCTATACACTGAAAACTATAGAAAGCTTTAAGCTATACTACAAAGCTGTAATCATCAAGACAGTATGGTACTGGAACAAGAACAGACACTCAGAGCAATGGAACAGAATAGAGAACCCAGAAATGGACCCACAAATGTATGGGCAACTAATCTTTGACAAAGCAGGAAAGAATATCCAATAGAATAAAGACAGTCTCTTCAGCAAGTGGTGCTGGGAAAACTGGACAGCGACATGCAGAAGAATGAACCTGGACCACTTTTTCACACCATACACAAAAATAAACTCAAAATGGATGAAAGACCTCAGTGTAAGACAGGAAGCCATCAAAATCCTTGAGGAGAAAGCAGGCAAAAATCTCTTTGATCTTGCCCGCAGCAATTTCTTACTCAACACGTGTCTGGAGGCAAGGGAAACAAAAGCAAAAATGAACTACTGGGACCTCATCAAAATAAAAAGCTTCTGCACAGTGAAAGAAACAATCAGCAAAACTAAAAGGCAACTGACAGAATAGAAGATATTTGCAAACAACATATCAGATCAAGGGTTAGTATCCAAAATCTATAAAGAACTTCTCAAACTCAACACCCAAAGAACAAATAATCCAGTGAAGAAAAGGGCAAAAGACATGAATAGACACTTCTCAAAGAAGACATCCAGATGGCCAACCAACACATGAAAAAACGCTCAACATCACTCGTCATCAGGGAAATACAAATCAAAACCACTATGAGATATCACCTTACACCTGTCAGAATGGCTAACATTAACAACTCAGGCAACAACAGATATCAGCGAGGATGCGGAGAAAGAGGATCTCTTTTGCATTGAGGTGGCAATGCAGTCTGGTGCAGCCACTCTGGAAAACAGTATGGAGGTTCTTCAAAAAACTAAAAATAGAACTACCTAATGACCCAGCAATTGCACTACTAGGCCTTTATCCAAGGGATACAGGTGTGCTGTTTCGAAGGGACACATGCACCCCCATGTTTATAGCAGCACTATCAACAATAGCCAAAGTATGGAAAGAGCCCAAATGTCCATCAATGGATGAATGGATAAAGAAGATGTGGCATATATATACAATGGAATATTACTCGGCAATCAAAAAGAATGAATTCTTGCTATTTGCAACTACGTGGATGGAACTGGAGGGTATTATGCTAAGTGAAATTAGTCAGAGAAAGACAAATATCATATGACTTCACTCATATGAGGACTTTAAGAGACAAAACAAATGAACATAAGGGAAGGGAAACAAAACTAATATAAAAACAGGGAGGGGAACAAAACATAAGAGACTCATAAATATGGATAACAAACAGAGGGTTATTGGAGGGGTTGTGGGAGGGGGGACGGGCTAAATGGATAAGGGGCACTAAGGAATCTACGTCTTAAATCATTGTTGCACTATATGCTAACTAATTTGGATGTAAATTTTAAAAATTTAAATTAAAAATAAGTAAAAAAAAAAATAAAAAATAAACAAGGGCTTAAAACTGGAGAGTACAACTTGTTTAGAATTGAAATCTTCCAGTGTGGCTAACCATTGAATTATTGTTATATAGGCATTTTCATTTCCTTTGATAAATCTTACTTACATGTGGATTGTCCACAATTTTATTCTCAAATATATCCTTACCCTCAAGTTTTGAGGAATAGCACATTATGCCCTTATGTACTGTCAAAATATGTGTAATTTAAACTTCACAAACTCTGAAGTAGTTATTATAACAAACTTTTTTCTGATGAAGAGCTCAGATTCAGAGTTAAAGCAATTTGCCTAAAATTACACACATGTTAAGTTGCTATGCAAGGACACAAGCCCAGCTATGACATTTTGTCATATTATACCTCTTACCAACAAATTAAAGTTCGGGCACCTCTAAGATGCTAGAATTTTAAAATTTATTTCCTCCTTCATATCATTTTCTCCCAGAATAAAAATTATTTTAAAGTGACCCACATCTAAGGGCACTTATATACTACTGCATAATGTTTTGCAGTTAGAAATTCAGTCATTGACATAGGTAGTGTGTTACAATATGAAAAAATTGAGATTTTCAAATCAGACATATGCAAGTTCAAATCTAGATTTGGCCACCAACAATGAATATATGAGTGACCTTAGGAAAGTTATTTCAAACCTCTAGATTTCTATTGCCTAAATCTATAATATTGCAAAATAAAACTTACCCCACTGACAACTGTCAAGTTTCCAGGTAATGTAAACAGAACGTGTAGCATGAAAGCAGTGTTCAGTAAATGGCTGTTGTAAAAAAACGGGATTGATGAGTAAAGATACTACTACTTTAAAGGGCAGTCATTAAATATTGCTACTACTTCATAATTTACATTTCTGAAGACATATTCTGAAAATACATTATAAGAACATTGAAGAGGGTGAAAACCTAAGCTGCATGTAACACGCATACACACCCCCCCCCACACACACACACCCACACACACACACACCCTTATTCTTTATAGTAAAACAAAGATATTTTCCAAAGAAATATTTGGACATTTAGAAGACTCTTCAGATGTGAATCACCACACTCCATTAAACCTACATATTTATTAAGTAAGGTTAAAAAGAGGATATATCAAGATCACGTTTTCACAACCTCTCCACCATCCAAAGCTACTTTGTGTGGCTTTGGGCAATTTACAGCCAAGTTTCCACCTATTATAATATGAGATAATAGAGCTAGATGTTCTGTAAGTTTATATTCAAACCCAAAAATTCTATCCTGACTATATTACTCTAATTAAATAATATAAAATTAGCACAGTTTTGAGTATTAATTTCATTCCACAACATTAACACTGTAGGATGATAAATTAATCTATGCCAACCACATTCACAGTCCTTATTTTTGTAGAAATATAATGAATCACGTTGACTGGCTTTTTCAGGTTAGTCGTTACAGGCTTACTACTGTGCTGGGCAATTTTGAGTTTCGTTCTTAATTTTGCAGTGCACAAGCTCAAAATTATCAATTCAGCCAAAAGAAATCCCAAATTCCTGGGATTAGATGCACTCTCTACAATTTAAACTCTGCAAGAATTCTCTTTTCCTCAGCAGCAATTTTTCTCTGTGGTAGCATGGCCAGTAGCATGCAAACAACCTTGAATAAAATAAACCGTCTCTGGACCCCATGTCCTCCTATAATCACTACCCCATTTCTCTTTCCATTGATCCCAGAGTCGCTTCCCTGTGTTTATATTATTTGGCCAATCAGCAATATTAGACACTGCTGGTTATCCTTTCTTTCTTGTAGCTTTGTTTGTTTTGTTTTGTTTTGTTTTCCCTCCATATATTCAAGATACCTCTTTCCTAGTTCTCTTCCTTCTTTACTGCCCGCCATTTCCGAATCTCCTATTCTGGCTTCTCCACTTCCACTAGACTTTTCACTGGATCTAGAATCCATGATTTTGTCCACATATTCATCGACAATTTCATTCAGCTCATGGCTTTAAATACAATTATGAACCTTTGCCCTCTAAATGCATGCATTCAGACTTGAGGTCTTACTCAAACTGCAGATTCATACACGGAACTATCTACCTGATATTTCTACCTGGGGTTCTAATAGGCATCTCAAAACTAACATATCTAGAGAAAAACTGTGTTCACCACCCACTGACCCTACTCTCAAGCAGTTCTGATGAACTTAACCGTTCATCATCTTTTCTGTTGTCACCCAAGTCATCGTCTTTCATCTAGATTATTGCAACGAACTTCTAATGGATGTCTCTGCTTCCACCCTTGCCCCTTTCCAATCCATTCTCAACAGAGCAAACAGAAGGATTTTTTAAAATATAAATCACAGTGCTTTGTTCCTCTGCTTAAGAACAACCAAAAGCTTCCCTTTTTACTTAGAATACAACATAGGTACATACAATAGACCTCAGTATCTACCCCTACCAACTTCTGACCACACACACCACCACTCTGCCCCCAACTCAGTACACTATACTGACTATCTTTCTGTCCCTCAAATATAGCAGTTTCATTCAAATCTTAAACCTTTATTCTAGGATATTTGAATGGCTCACCCTTCAAAATTCAGGAATTAACTTTAATGTTGTCTTCTCGGAAAGGCCTTTCTTGCCCACTTCATCTCTAGCACATCATCCTGTTTTACACTCAAGATACTATACTAATTATTTTGTATTTATCTGTTTGTTGTCTGCCTTGCCCACCAAATATAATCTTTACACAGAGCTTCTTCTGTATAACTCAATTTTTTATACATAATGCTTAAAACAGTGTTTCCCATTAGGAGACTTTCAACACATGTTGAAGGAGCAAAGTTAAATATATGTAGTTGTAGCGACTCACAATAGGGATGAAATGGCATCAGATATTTAAAATAATTTTTTTTAACGTTTATTTATTTTTGAGACAGAGAGAGACAGAGCATGAACAGGGGAGGGGCAGAGAGAGAGGGAGACACAGAATCTGAAACAGGCTCCGGGCTCTGAGCGGTCAGCACAGAGCCCGACGCGGGGCTTGAACTCACGGGCGTGAGATCATGACCTGAGCCGAAGTCGGACGCTTAACCGACCAAGACACCCAGGCACCCCGGCATCAGATATTTAAGTAGAGCTTAGATCATCTCTTCAAGAAATTAATAAAACGGCAGCTTGGCTTAGGCTGAGAAGCTTTATGTAATTTAGTAATAACCAGAAATCAGTAATTTTCCTACCTATGGACAGCATAGCAGTTATCAAGCTTGTATCTTTAGAATTTATATATATTTCCTGACTAGTACATCTTTCCCACACCAAAATAACTCTAACATGTAGGCAGTGACTGAAAGCGATAGGTATTAGGGTAAAAGCAGTGTCTGAAGGCCAGTAACTGTTGGCCTGTTAATGTCAGCATATAACTGTGACTTCTAAGTTAAGTCTGCGGCTCTAACTTAATTTGAATGGGAAGAACTAAATAAGACCAGTCAGTATACCCATTTCTGCACAGATTACGCTAATGGGTTCAATTTTGGAGAGCTCTAGACACAGGCCTGACAGTTCCATTATTTCAGAGATATATGTGGACACAACACCAATCCTGGAATTTGAGATTAGGCCATGTTTCCTAGGCCAACAGTCAATTTTTTTCTTTTGTTTCTTTTTTTAATCTAGAATTGGATCTATAATTTATACCTCTGCAGTTGTATTTTTAAGAATTACTGGTATGGTAGGTCACTGTTTCCTTAGGAATATTCTAAAGGGTTACCACAGTTAAACTTAGGTATTAGAAACCATATGTGTTCAATCCTGTGTCTTTAATGAGCACAGACAAACCCCTTCCCTGCTGTGTAATTCATAGCCACACTAGGCAAAGGAAAACACAGGCAGGAAAAGGTTAGTCTTTAGTGACCTAAATCTTCCAAGTACTTGCTTGAGTGGCAGTCATGCGACAGAGGTTGCATCCCTGAGGATTCAGGGACATTTGCCTATTTGTAGATTATCATCCCTGTGGATAGCTCACTGCCAGACCACCATTTCAATAAGTATAATAGGGCATAGACACCTATCTTTTATTTTCACAGAAAAATTCTTTCTCTCATTTTTTTCTTCACCAACAGAAAGATACTGCTAATGACAGAGTTCTTGAACAAGTCTAACCTCATTTATCACTATATCTCCTCTCATTCCATTTATTTAATTATTTTCCATTTTGCTAATTGTGACTATCCATAGTACCACAATTTATCATGTTTCTCTACTTTTTAAAAGACTCATTTATAGTTCTTGTTCTTTCATGGTTTCTTATTAACATTTATAATTGCAGCTGCTTTACAGGACCTTTCATATCTTCTTTCTTTCAAAGTGTAGCACCATTTAGCTTTAGTGTCCCCCTAAACCATTTTTTTTTCTAATTTTGCTATTTCATGTTGCCTCTGTAGGTATATTTTAATCTAGGCTTTTATACAAGGGAAATTTAAACCTGTCATTGATTTTCTGTTAAGAAAAAAATGACATAAACATTACCTTGTAGAAAAGTAAAAGAAGATAACTTAAATGTTTTATTTAATAATTAATAAATGCACTGGATTCAATCAAATGATTTGAATTAAAAATAGACCCTAAATAAATACATAAATAAAAACTAAATTCTGCAAAAGAAATGTAGGCTTTGCAGAACTCAGCATGAAAATTTTCTAACTTCTCATTTATTAGCTTTTACCCACTTCTATATTCAAGAAACACATCATTCACCCCTGAGATATAGGATGCTATTTTAAGGGGTAATTAAAATTAAAGATGAGTTTCTATATTAAATATATAATATCTTATAGATGTGATAAAGATATAGAGCAATTTCAGGAGGATGCAATATGCCTTAAGAAGTCAGCAGACGTTTCTTCTACTTAGGAAAACCATGGAAGACTTTTAGGAAGGGTGATATTTGAGTTTGGATCTTAATTGAGATTTAGAGTATTTGCATAATAACTAACATTTGCACCCCAATAAAGCATATAAGCAGAAAAATATAGGATGTGGTTTGAGGATAGTAATATAGTAGGGTTAGAGAAAACATAGTAGGGTTTAATGTACAACTAAGCCTAATTGTAAGTTGGGCTTCCATCATAGAGAACCTGAAGTGAAAACTTATCCCTAATATGCAATAGGAAAGCACTCAACAATTTAAGTTTGAGAGAAATCTGATTGACTGTATTTCCTCTATAATAGCAAAACTAATCTTATAATGGAAGGCACTCCAGTTATAAGACTATTACAAGGGACTAAGTCAAGCTTGAACTAAGGTGGCAGGAGAGGATATAGAAGTCAGCTTGATTTAATGCTAACTTTAGGAGTTAGAATAAATATACTGGTAATGAATGAAATTAGAATAAGGCTTAAGCTAAAGCAAATCCAGGATTCTGCACCCAAGTAACTAACAAAAATTAAAATGATGATATCAAACACTTACTGTGAAGCTGCTAAATTTTAAGTTCCCCAAATGTATTCATTTATTTAATCCTCAGACCATTCCTATGAAACTAAGGAACCAGTTTCCTTCCTATGAAACTAAGGACTGCCATTAACAGAAATTAGAAAATTTGATGGGGCAATAGTTTTGGAGTGAGGGATAATGAGTTTCATTTAATGTTGTGGTTTTAGATACAATTTTAGTCAAGACAAAGTAAGTGATGCTGCAGAAAGTTATCTCCTGTATTTTAGAAATCAAATACAATAAAGGCTTATTTTTCACACTCATTAAATGTCCCACATGGATTGTCTATGGACTCTGCTCATACAGACCTAGGCTGATGAAGTTTCTGCCATCTCAGCCGGCATTTTCAACATAGCTCCTCTGACAGCTCCACAGAAGGAGAAAAGGAGACTAGAGTAACCTCATACTGTTTACTGCATCAACCCAGACAGGACTGCCGTAACTTCCACTCACAGCTTTTTGTACAGAACGAATCGCATGGCTTAAACATAACTTCAAGGGAGGCTGGGATATGTAGGGGAGCATGTGGATTACTTGGTAAGCATTACTATCTCTGCCACAGGTACCATCTGCTCATTTAAAAGATATAGTAGTATAATAGAACTGGGATCCAGAACTAAGTGTAGAGTTCCAAACTATTTTTCCAGTCATGTGCTAAATTATTTATAGGCCATAGATTCCACTATTTTTTTAATTGTACTTTTGTCTTCTACCATGCGATTACATTTGCTGAAAATTCCTTCCCTTCCTTATCCTCCTAGTTAAACCATACTCATTCTTCCAAATACAATTCAATACATTCAAGAAACAGTGCTGTGGTAATTAGCTATCTATTCTAAAGAGAAAGCAATCATCTGAAATACAAACAGATTCTGGGTAAAATAAAGAGTGAATATAATTTTAAAAGACACAAAATGCTAGAAGAAAACATAATATTTTGAGTGACGGTATAGGAAGAATCTCAAAAAAGATCAATTGATTCAACTACATAAACATAAAATTTCTAGACATAAAATATATTGGAAGATTTTTAAAATAAGGAAAAATACTTGTAAAAAAAGTAAATATTAAAATATTTTGCATCTCTGCCCCAAAACTACAAAGAACAAGCCAATTCATAAAATATAAATAACCATAAGAAAACTTTAGAAATAAAAAATCACTAATTATTAAAGAAATCATTTTAAATTATTAAATAACTCTTAAAATGCAATAGCAATGAGGTTTACTTTTACATTTCTAAAATTGGCACTCAAAATTCTAAACATAAGTTATGAAAACTCATACTTTTTGTGAGTATCATTAGTAGGGAATATTTCTGGAAAGTATTAACTAAGTTCATGAACTCATTCCACAAATATTTGTATACCTACTCTGTACTTGACACTATCATAGGGATTTGAGATACATCAATTAAAATAATAGTAATAGTAGTAAAAGAAAAAATCCTTGCTTTCATGAAACTTACACTCTAGTTGATGTCCTAGTTTGTTTTGTTCTGTTTTTTTCAAAAGCAGATCCTGAGTTTGAGTGCAAATAATTTATTTAGAAGTAGGTGTTTTGGAAGGTATAATAGTAAGCAATTGAATTAGGGATATGAAGGCAACCAATCAATGACAAATTGTTATGTCAATTATCATAGTAGAGAGTGTCAGTATTGGGAGAAACTCTGGGCAATAAAAATTAAACAGTCTTGAGAATTAGGCACAAAAGGCTTGAGAGAGCTGGCATAATTGCGGACTAACTCATGGAAGTTGTTTGAGAGCTTCTTTTAGATTGTTACTGTCTCCACATATTCAGTCTCCCACACACAGAACAGTTTTCTACAGATCCAGAGGGAAACTGTCAAGCTCAAAGATGCAGAAACTGGCACTTAGGTTTGAGCAGAAATATAGTAAAATATCTGCTAGGTATATGTAAGGCACTTGCAGGTATGCTATACTAAGACAATAAAGAACAAACATTTTTTAAAAAGTTAGCTACAAGAACATTAGAAGGTAACAAATGTTGTTGGCAAAAAGAAAAGACATGGAATGAGATAAGAGGGATTGGTATATCCAGGCAAAGGAAAGACCAGTTTCCACTATTAAGTAGTTGAACAGGGTAAACCCCTTTGGGAGGATGAGATATATATACAGATTTGAAGGAGGAGGGCGAAAATCAACCAAATATCTGTGTGAGATTATTACAAGCAGAAAAGACATCCAATCCCATTGGATTTTTGCCTGGAAAGTTTGAGAAACAACAGTGAACCTAATGTAACTGGTATCATAGCCACAACAGAAAGAGAGGTAATGAGTTGGCTTGGGAACGATAGTATGTGAATTAGGCAGGATCCTAGAGACTTGTAAGGCCTTTCACTGTAATTGAAATGGGATCCAGAGCAAGGTTTTGAAAAGAGGAAGACATAAAATGTTTTCTCTTTCAAAATGATTGTTTCAGCATTTTTATTTCTGGTCATGAGAAAGTAACTGGTGTCAAACTTACCCTGCCAGAATAAACAAATAAGACAGTAGACAAAATAGACAAGGTAACTGTTTTCATAATTGGAGAACAGACAGCCCAAAACTGTGATCCTTGAGAACAAAGGAAATTTACAAGCTCACATAAAAACACTTAGAAATAGATTTAATGAATGTCAAGCACAGCCTCTACACTAAAAACTACAAAACAATGGTTAAAGAAATTAGAAGAGGCCTCAATAAATGGGTAAATATACCATGTTCATGGATTTTAAGACACAATAGTGTTGTGATATCAATTTCCCCAAATTGACCCATATGTTTCAACATAGTCCCAATCAAAAGCATAATAAAAATTTTGGTAGCCACTTAGAAGCTAGTTCAAAGTGTATATAGAAATGCAAAGATCTTGCATAAACAAAATTATTTCTTATAAAATTTCCCCAGCTTTATTGAGATATAATTGACACAAAACTTTGAATGAGTTTCAGGTGTACAACTTGATGATTTAATAAATGAATATGTTGCAAAATGATCACCGCAATAAGGTTAATTAACACATCCATCATCTCATGTAGTTACAATTTGTATTGTGTGTTGAAAACTTTTAGGATCTACTCTCTTAGCGACTCTAATATACAATACAGAATTGATAATAACTAAAATCACCATGCTGTATATTACATCCCCAGAACTTATTTATCTTATAACTGAAAAACCCTTTTTTTTTAATTTATGTATTTTTTTGAGAGAATGAGAGAGAAAGAGTGAGCATGTGTGCATGTGTGGTACACATAAGTGGAGGAGGGCCAGAGAGAGAGGATGAGAGAGAGAGTCCCAAGCAAGACTCATGCTGTCAGAGCAGAGACCAACTCAGGGCTCAAACCCATGAACTGTGAGATCATGACCTAAACCAAAATCAAGAGTCAGAGACTTAACCAACTGAGCTACCCAGGTGCTCCTGGAAAAACCCTTATTTAAAAACAAAACAAAACAACAACAACAAAAAACATTTGAAAGACTTTCACTGCCTGATTTCAAGAATTTCTAAAAAGGTATTATAATCACACTGTGAAATACTGGTATAAGGAGAGAAAAATAATTCAATAGGCCAAATAAAGTTCAGAAATGGAATTTGCAGAAAGTTCAGAAATGCAATGCAATTCATTGGGGAAATGGAAATCAACAAATGGTACTGAAACAACCGGATAAACATATAAAATAAGATACATAGCAGGAGCGACCTCACACTATACACAAAAATTATTTTGAAATTGATCACAGACCTAACCCTGAAAGCTAAAATATAAACTCCTTGATACATTCATGAGAATATCTTAATGGTTATGAAGTAGACCAATATTTCCTTGAAAGGACACTGCAAATCATAGCTATAAAAGTTATAAATTAGGCTTGATCAAAATTAAACACACAAATCTCTCTTGAAGTATAAAATGATACTACTTTGGAAAACTAAAAAAATTTGTCACCGACACTGCACCTTAATAATTTCACTTGAGTATTTACTTCAGAGGAATTAAGACACCTGCACACAAAAAAAGAGTTGCACAAAAATGTTTGTAGCTGCTTTATTCATAACAGTCACAAACTGGCAACTACCCAAATGCCCAACAAGTGGATAAACGATATATGGTGGCATATATAGACATTGTAATACTACTGAGCAATTTACAACATGAGCTATTAATCCAGCCAATACCATGGAAAAATCTTTAAAATAATTATGCCAAACACAAAAAAGTAATGAATCATCATTGTGCTTGAATTATATATGCAATAAGAAGTCGGAAATGTCTGTGATGTAAATTCTCCTTAATTACAGGTCTACACAAGAGAAGGAGAAGATGACTCTGAAGTAATTGAGAATGTTCTTTCAGATCAGATTATTCAAGTACATTGTTTCTCAACTCTGCAATTATGACGTCATAGAAAGTATTAAAACTGCTGAAAAGAAGAGTAGAGTTATACATTTTGTTGTTGTTATTGCTTTCTCTCAGCATGGCAATACTTGCCAGACTTCTGCAGTGTCTAAAACTAATTCTGCCTCCTGAATGTCATTTAGGGGATGACTCAAGGGACATCTGTGCTGTTCTGCAGTTCTGAGTGCAAACCTGATGGTATTAGAGAGAAAGTTGGGGAAAGCCAGAGCAGTCCAAAGAACCCTGTGTTGAGTTTGGAAGTTTTTGCCTTTCTTGCTGAGATATATATGACTATTAACTCATTTCACCACAATTCATGATTGGGGTGGAGTTTTTGTTGAAGGCAGAGGAAGGTGTGATCTACTTTGGCTCATGAGCCTGTGATTCTCTGGCATAGTTCTTATCACAAACCTAAATTCCAGATGGACAGTGTGACATTTTTATAAAAAGAAATGGCTGCTGAAGTTGGAAATAGAAGTCTCTAGTAAAGTCTTATTTAGTGTGTTCAGATTTGGGCTTAAAAGGGGCAGCTCTGTTAGGAATGAAAACATCCTTCATATCTGTTGTTTCCAATGTGTTCAATATGACCTGAACTGGGTGGAGCTAGAGTTGATGTAAATGATTCTAAACTCCAGGGACAAAAGCTAACAAACAGGATCTTTGGATCCTCCCAGAGGGTCCACACAGAACATATTCCTCACTAAGATTGAAACTTTTCCTCGTATTCTGCCTGGTTGTAATAACTCTGAATAGGGATTGGAAGATCAATGGAGACTGTTTCAGGTATATTCTGTGGCTCTTCCTTCTGAGTTCGTCTCCCACTGAGAATCTTAATTACTCTTAATTACAGAAAACTTAGTCTGTCCACCATTCACTGTATTTCCCAATTGAAAAGCTTTATTATGTAAAGCTTTCAGAGGAGGCCCACATAATCCGGAAATGTAGGCAAATATGACTCAGCTCTCTAAAACGAAATTCTTGATGGGGGAAAAAAAAAAAAACTACCCTGGAAAGAAATAAGAACCAATGCTGCAGCTACCTATAAAATCTGGGAAAGTATGTTAAGTGGGTGTCCTTACAAGGAGTTAGATGGAAACACAAACTGTGAACACAATGGGGTTTGCTTTTCATTTCCATGTAGTTTTAGCTGTTGCTATTTTTAGCCCCACAGGTACTTGCACAGGTGCTGCTTCAAGGAGCAGCTGAACCCAGAGGCGTCCATGGTTTACTAGAGTATATCGGTAAGAGTATATTTCCATCAACAGAGCTTGGAAATTTCAAGGGCTTATGACTGTCAGTAGCCATGTTGACATTGCCCAAGATTGCAGAGACAATCTCATCAGTCTTCTGATGCTTCTCTCTGTTGTTCCATGTCCACTATGTCTTGGGAGTGCAAGGCCATTGTCATGGTGAACGACATTCAAACTGACTTACTGTTTTTCGCTGGTATTTAGACTTTGGCTTCCCTGTATTATTGCCAAAACACAGGTTTCTTCTATGTGTCCCAGTGTATTCTCATGTTCAAAATGACCTGAACTGGAGAGGTAGAAAAAGTGGCCAAAGAAGTCCATCAGGCTATAAAAGACACTTTTAACTTTATGACAAGGGGCTGCAAAAGTTCATCAACATCATCCTCTTTTTTTATAACTCAATCTAAAAACTTTATTCCTCACCTAATACAACATTCTACAGTTTTAATAATTAGAAACCTAGTGCCGTCTCTTACCAGTCTCAAAGCCTCTACCCCCCAGCAAACCTTAATTAAATTTCTACCCGTCCCTCCCTTAATGAAAGTGTGACACAAAATGATCATCATTCTCATTCTTTCTGTTTCTCTTCCTTTCTTTCTCGCTTTCTGTATCTCTTACACACCTGCGCAATCCTGTTCAAAAAGCTAATATTTTTTCTTGAATATTTGTACTACCGTAGCAGTGGCACCAGCAACATGGTCCTAAAAAAAGGTACATCTAGGAATATACATGTGAACACATCTCAATCATGTCCTTTCACTATAAAAATTAAGATTTTGCTCGGTTTTTGCACTTACAACACCCAATTCCCAGTGGCATTGTTCTGGTTTTCCTCAAAAGGTGGCGGCAAACACAATGCTATCATCCCTTCTATTAACTGCTCAATACTGTGCTGGGCTGACATAGTCCATGAGGGTGGGGATGGGGAATGGTGCCTAATCTTGGCCAGTGTGGATCCCATTACAGGGGATTAGGTTGACACTAATGGGCTTGATTCTGCAGCCTGTTCATCCTGTCTGCCAATAGTCAGAGTGAGCAGCCAGAGAACAGCACATCTGAGTGTCCGTGCCAAGACAACTGCAGTAACTGAGGCTTGCTGCTATCAGAGCCCCCGCAGAATGGAGGCAGAAGGGAATGCGGACAAGAGGAGAGAGGAGGCCAGCAGCAGGGGTCTCAGATTCGCCTGACATGAAGAAGGGACATAGAATGTCAGGTGACGTTTTTGCTGTCAGCGCTTCCTGTTTAGGAAGAGTTGATGCTCACTCAAGTGTACCCCTCAGGCTATAAAGGTTGGTTTATGGGAAAGCCCAGGATTATCACAGATTCAATAAATAATGTTTTCTGCTATGCTTAGGAAGAACTGTTTTCTATATCTGGTGTGTTACAGATAGATGACTTTCATCTTTTTTTTTTTTTTTCTTGGCACAAAACCTGACAGAGAGGTAGAATTTGTGCCCCAAATGGAAAGTTTCCTTCCACATGAACTTTCTTTGGTGCCAGCTGGTGCAGCCACAGCTGATATTCACTGCAGGTAATAAGAGCCAATTCTCAGAAGCAAAAAGGAGGGACAATTAGGTCCAAAAGCAGTTTCTAAACGTCTAGTCCCTCAAACACACAAAGAGGTCACAGAATCATTGACAATATATGGTCCTTGATTTATTTGGTAAGACAACAAGGGGAGGCTTTTACTCAAAATCAGAGAACCAAGCTAATAGTCTCTTGATTGGAAGATTGGCACTTTCGTTTCTGTTCCTTAGATGTCTCTATATTGTCCCACCTGTCCAACCTTGCTGAGAGAGTTAAAACTAGCACACTGTCATGTTAATATTGCTTCAAATATTAGAAATGATCATTTTTAATCTCTTTAAAATGTTTATTACGTGTCAATTACAAAGTGCTTCAAGTTTATTATTTTTGTATTTAATTTCGGACCTAAATATTTGCATATTACTTTAGTCATTTTCTTGAAAGTGCTATACAAATTTGTCAGCCTCCACTCAAATCTTGGTGTCAGTAATTATGCCCATGACACAACACTTTTTTTCCTTACAATATCGAGGCTACCAGTATTATTCAAGGATAACTGTGTAAGATGAGGCAAAGTACCTAACCTCCAGGGACTAGCAATCCAAGTGGGAATTTATGCTAGACTAATGGTTCAAAATATATATGTCTATATGCACCTGAATACAGAGAGATGTTAAATAAGGCTGAATTTTTAATTCCTACACTTGAGATGAGAAGGAATGAACACAGTCAACAAAAATTTAATGATGTGCCTAGACCCTTTTTTATACGATTTAATCTTCTTAATTATACACACTTAAATATTTACCAATGTAGCAATCCTTATCCCTCAAAATATTTTTAGTTAGATGATTTCCTATTTTTGCCAAAAAACGTATCATGTAAGTAGGACGAGAATAACTATTTTACTGTTTTAGAAGAAGAAACATGTTCAGAAATACATTCAGAAATATCCCTCAGTACCGATTCCTTTTCTAATACTATAATCTTTTCATCATGTTTTCTTCTGCCCTGAACCCTTATTATCATGTCACTCATTACCCTCCCTGGTCTGCAACCAAGAAGCTCACCAGGCAATTCAAGAATATGCGAATGTGTGGCTAGAATGAGATCACTATTAAAAAAAGAGGATTTGTTTTGTTTCATTTTTAACCAAAGAGCTGAAATTTGTGCCTTTGGGATCCACATCAGAAGGCCACTTAACTCCTTCTTCCTCTAACTCTAAGGGCTCTTTTAGAAACTGAAATATAGCCTGAAATATGCCTTAGACATTTTAATTAGCCAGTGATTCAGTCCTTCTTTGTTAGTCACAATCCAGTCCGGATGTATCAGTCGCATAAGCTATGTGAACAGAGAGAATTTCACATAAATAAGTGCTCACCAGGTATCAGAAACTGAAAAGGAAAAAAGAAACATGGAGGTTTCAGGAAGTAGTAACTGCAGGAAGCTAGTGCTAACCCAGGGCCCGGAGAAGAAAAGGACAAGGTTGATATTACTAAAGTTTAGAATCTTGGCGAAGGGGCCCAGCGGGACTGTGAATCAGATCTCTGCAAAAGGATCAGGGTTCCAATATTATTGGAGCCTCAGAGGAGGGACCCTAAGGAGTTGGGATTCAGAACTCTGAGAAGGATGTCTTTAATGAGACTGGTTCTGCTATTGCTGGAAAATCTGTAACTCAGAATTGGCTTCTTCAACTGTAGCAAACTGCTGCCTTTAGGTGAAGAGATGTTGCATAGTAATATCCTAAGTCTCTTCTTCCACCTCCAACCCTCTAGTCTCCCTGTGTCACCCCTATTGGCAGAACTTAACAGGAACCAGCTGGCAAAGGAGAACACCTAGTTTCCAGGGTTTTAGCACCAGCTTTACAAAGCAGAGTATGAAAGGGTGGTTTGGAAGCTGAGAGAAAACAGTTTAGTAATTATCACACATATAGAGGGCATAAAGAAGTAATATAGATCTTCTGATAGTTTATTTTGCCCGTGTTTATTCTCCCAATTTCACAGAAGGGGGCTTAAATCTGAAGGTGCATGTTTAAGAACACAAAATACTTATTAATGAATTTCAAGTGGTTCTCAAACCTGGTAAAACATTATTAACCCATGAAGCAGTTTTTCTAAAAAATGCCAGGGCCCACTCTGGACAAATTAAATCAGAATTTTCAAAAGCGGGACCTAGATATTAGTTCCTTTGTTTTTTTTTTTTTTACTTAGAAGGCTATTTTCATGTTCAACCAAAGTTAGAAATTATTGGTAATAGTAGATCAAAAGAAGAAATATAGATTAGCAACAGAAATAAGACCTCAAAAATAAATAATAAATAATTCAACCTCCACAATAAAGAATTCAAAGTGTATACGGTATTATTTTTTTTATCCAACAAATTGGCTGTATTTCTTTTTGATATAATCTTATTTTATTTGATGAATGTTTGAAAACAGATATTCTCATCCATTGAATTAAAAGTTAAAATAATATTTGTGAAAGATATTTAGTTGTTTGCTTCAGGAGACAAACCTTCATTACATTTGGTCCAGGAATTCTACTTCTAAGAATGCATTCTAAAAATGTCCATTTATTTATTTACAAAATATTACCGAAAGACTACTATGTTCTCAGTGCTGTTATAAGATATAGGAACATGGCAGGAGACAGCAATGTCACTACTAATATGGGGTTTGTATTCAAGAAGGCAGAGGCATAAAAAATGCATAAACATATACATAATCAGATAATATAGTACTTTAATGAAAATTAGTTCAAATAATGGGTATAGAATGAAATTACTTTAGATAATAGTCAAGGATGGTTTCTGAGGAGCTGGTATTTAGAGTCAAATCCAAACAAGTCTGTTATAGTTGAAGTGTAGGAAGAAGTTCAGTGTAGCCAAGCTCAACAAAGGGCAAAAGAGGTGGGAAAGAAAGTCAGAGTTACTCAGGAACCCGTTCAAGTAAAGCCTCAAAGGCCACAATAAGGAGTTTGAACTTTAATTCCAATGAGAAATAATTTGGAGAGTTTTAAGAGCAAAGTGACACAATCTAACTTTGGTTTTAAAATGTCACTCTCAGTTCTTGGTGGGGGGAGGCGGGGGAGAAAGGGGTGGTAGGTACAGAATTAGGATGACTGGTGAGAACAGTATTAAAATTATCCAGGTACAGGTCTTCCGGCTAGTTCAGTCAGGAGAGCATGTGACTGTTGGTCTTGGGGTCATGAGTTGGGCCCCACATAGGGTGTAGAGATTATTAAAAATAAACAAAAAAAAATAAGATAAAGTTATCTGGGTGGGAGATGAGAGTGGTTCTAGCTAAGTAGTAGTTATGGAGATGTAATAAGTGGATAAATAGAAAAAATAAATTTGAGGTAAAGGATTGGATAATGAATAAGTAAAAAGGAAAAATACCTAGTTTTTTGTTTTGTCTTGTTTGTTTTAACTAAGATGAGATACTAAGGCAAAACAAAAACTTAGGGTGAAAAACTTTTAAATGCTTATTGTAGATTTTGTTTGGGAGCAGATGCCAGCATAATGGCTGGAAAAAAGAATCTATCAATGTAGGGAGTAGATTATAAGTATGTATCTGGGGGTCCTTAGCAAATAATGGTAATCAGGGATGCTAATAAATGTCTTCACGAGGTCACTCATTGGAAAGTTTTTTTTAATGGAAAACTGGAAATAATATGATAAAGATTAGTGAGGGAATATAGTGTAGATAAAAAGAGAATCAGATTGACTTCTGGTCTACAGCTACCATCACATTTTCTCTACTTAGACAAAGTTAGAGTCGAATAACACCCTTGTGTGGCTCTGAAGCCACATATATGATTGTGACTAAGAAAGAATCTATGTGGCTTATTAATGTTCATTCATGATCATATAAAGATTAAACGATAAATGCAGAGACACCCATGATTCGCAGGAAAAAGTTTTCTGTAAACACAACTGTACTCCATATACTAATGCATCATAATTAGAAAGATTTTCATTCTTTCCGGCACATCTTGGTTGGAAGTTATGATCCAATCGATAGCAGTTAATGTCACACTATTTTGGACTTTAAGTGTAAAATATGGGCCCTTCTATTTGTTTATATTTAGATCTAATTGTTCAATTCTGCCTTTATCTATTACTCTTTATTTGGAATTACTCGTAACAAAAGCTCTCAGATGAAAAGGATTCACTGTGTAAGTGCCAGTGTATATTTCCTGACACCAAGCAACAGACAATAGAGTTCTCACATGTGTTTTTGTTTTTTGTTTTCTGGTTTTTTTAGCAGCTTGAAACAATGCAAATTTCTTATCTCACCTTTCTTGAAGTCAGAAATCTGGTTTTGGCTTGGCTGCTTTCTCTGCTCCAGGTTTCATAAGACTGAAATCAAAGTGTGGGCCAACTGGGCTCCTTGGAAGACTCTGGGAAGAATCTGCTTCCAAGCTAACTCAGGCTGCTGGTAGTATCCCTTTGCTCATGACTGTTTCTTCACTGGCTGTCAGCTGGGAGTCCATGTCTGTTCCCGGAGGCTACTTACATTCCTTCTAATGCTTTCCATGCAGTCCCTCTCCAGCAGTTGATTGAATTCCTCTCATGCTTCAGAGCTCTCTAATTTCCCTTTCTGACACATATCTGACTGACTTTTTTACCTTTCCCTTCTGCTTTCAACTATTCATGTGATTACATTAGGCCCACCCAGATAATTCAGGTTAATCTCCCTGCTATAAGGTCAGTTGATTTTGTTTTTTAATAATAGTAATGTAATTCACCTTTTTTACTTTAAAATTCACACCTGACCTCAAAAGTAAATTACTTACCAATTTGAAACCAATCTAGTTGAAGTAAATTCAATGACTTCTCAATTACACATTTCTAATGATTTTCTTTCAGCACATGTCAGTAGTTAGATAAGATTAACCCACATCTTAATGCCTATATCTGCTTTTATTTTTATTAAACTATTCATGTGAGATCATTATTATTTAATTATTTTTATATGGATGTCACAGCATAATAATAAATATTATAAAATTCTAATATGGACCTCTTCATCAATGAGCTATTACGCATACAAGTCTTTTGTCTCTCCTAATGTTTAGTAGCTATGGAGGTGGAAATAAGTTTGCATACTCTTCCAACACTAACCAGAAACGATTTACGGTAAAATACTTTGTATTAGCCTTATTTCAGTCCAAGTCAGTACTAACTTTTCCCTGATTAAAATATCGATACAGACTTTTAGAAAACAGTCCTAGGTCACATTTTCCTCCAAGCACAGACTTCTAAAGAAAATAAAGAGAATATATACCTCTTGCAGAGAAGCAACCTTCAAAATCAATAATGAATTAATAACAACTAGATAGTAATAGAAATAATGAGTAAAGAAATAAAATAAAGCATGACACATCGGAAGCAATTCAGGATGTAAAATAGAACGATGTTTCTTCTGATAGCTTTTTATTCCCCATTTTCCCCAAGATGCCCTAAATTAATCTTAATCTCGGTGAAGTCAGTGGGAAAACAAGAAAAGAGAGAAGGACAAAGTGAAAGTTTCTTATATATTTGGTATAGTATAGATGGCACAGAAACAGGAAAGACGGGACAAATTTCTAATTGTCCTATATTTGGAAATCTTGTGCATTACTGGTGGGAATGTAGATTGGTGCAGCCCCTATAGAAAACAGTATGAAAGTTCCCTCAACAAAATTAAAACTAGAACTACCATATGATCCAGCAATTTCACTTCTGAGTATTTATCCAAAGAAAATGAAAACACCAATTTGAAGAGATACATGTGTTCCTGTTTTATTGCAGCATTATCTACAACAGCCAAGATACAGCAGTAACCCAAGTGTCTACTGATACATGAATGGATAAAGAAGATGTGGTATATGTGCGAGTCTATATTACTCAGCCATAAAAATGAATAAAATCTTGCCATTTGTGATAACATTGAGGGACCTAGAGGGCATATATTAAGTGAAATAAATCAGACACGAGGCACCTGGGTGGATCACTCAGTTAAGCAACCGACTCTTGACTTCATCTCAGGTTATGATCTCACAATTAGTGAGATCAAGTCCCAGATTGGGGCTCCATGCTCACTGTGGAACCTGCTTGGGATTTTCTCTCTCCCTCTCTCTCTATCCCTCCCCTGCTCACTCCTTGGTGTGCACATGCACATACGCTCTCTCATAATAAACAAACTTTAAAGAAATTTTAAAAATGAAGTTATTCTCCTTGTTTTTCAAATGAGCTTTTAAAAACACAATAGCTTCATTAATTAACTTGAGGGATCATGCATTTTACTTTAAGTATCATATTTCCTCTAACTTAAAAACTATCTTTCTAAATGAAAGCATTTGAATTACAAGCAGTAAAAAAGAAAAAAAGAAAGAAAAAGTGACCTCACTATGTAAATAGAACTATCCCTTTCGTTATATTGGCCCTGCTTCTCTATCACATATCCAATATATGATAGTTTTCCTAGAGATACTTTTACATATTCTTCCACATACTAAATAAAGAATGAAAATTCTGTATCAATTGATTCAGAAAGGAAATATGATACTCTCTTCATTATATTCAAAATATTGAGAGATTATCATTCATGTATATACACACACTATACACTAAATCTCTGAGCAGCTCAGTCCCACAATTCTATAATAGTAATTCTTTTTTTTAATTTTTTTAGGTTTATTTATTTAGTTTGAAAGAGAGAGAACGTGCACACAAGTGGGGTAGGGGCAGAGAGAGAAGGGAAAAAATATCCCAGGCAGGCTCCACACAGCCAGTGTGGAAATCAAAATGCGACACTTAACCAGCTGAGCCGCCCAGGTGCCCCTATTAATGGCAATTCTCATCAATTTTTCTGTAGTTTCGTAAAAATTCTGATTCACCATAGGGTTATGAAAACACTGCCACAGTTCTCTTAATGTAGTGTTAAAAAGTTCTTGATATCTAAAATACCCATAGAATGCAGAAAAAACTGCTTTTGGTGTTTCAGAGCTAATTTCACCAATTCCCAAACAGAATGAAACAGAATGACTGGGGGAAAACAATTCTTCCTTAACTAAGCATCAAACTCTTGATATTAAAAAAAGAGGTGGGGGTGGCACCTGGGTGGCTCAGTCAGTTGAGCTTCTGACTTTGGCTCAGGTCATGAGGTCATGATCTCGCTGTTCGTGAGTTCGAGCCCTGCCTGGGGCTTTGTGCTGAAAGCTCGGAGCCTGGAGCCTGCTTTGGATTCTGTGTCTCCCTCTCTCTGCCCCTTCCCCACTCATGCTCTGTCTCTCAAAGATGAATAAACATTAAAAAAAAATTTTTTTAACTTAATAGAAAAAATAAATGACATTGGTGGGGGTGCTGCCTGGGTGGCTCAATTGGTTAAGGGTCCGCCTCTGGCTCAGGTCATGATCTCATGGGTCATGGTTCAAGTCCCAAGTCAGGCTCTGTGCTGACAGCTCAGAGACTGGAGCCTGCTTCAGATTCTATGTCTCCCTCTCTCTCTGCCCCTCCCCTGCTCATGCTCATCTCTCTCTGTCTCTCAAAAATAAATAACCATTAAAAAATAAAAAGAGAGAGAGTAACAATTTAAGTAAACTTTCAACGCAAGTAAAATATTTATTTTATTCATTCACTTGTTGAACAAAGTCAGTAGTGACTACTGAGGTTTTTTCCGTGCACAATGTTATGGAAAACACAAAATAGAAGAAATGTCCTATTCTCAGTTTAAAATCTGGCTGAAGAATCAAAACAGTGAAACATAAATGAATCAGCTGGAAAACAAAACAACTGACACAGTAAAAAATACACATAAATGTGTATGAAATATCAGATAAATTGTGGTTATCGCAGACTGAAATTCAAGATAAAATGATTTGGGGCAGAAGGAAATGTAATATTTATTCATTCCTATAACCTACCTCATTAAGTACAATTTTGATGATTGTTGGATTTTTGCTAACCCCGGATAATACCAAACTGAATATAAAGTAATATCTAATTTGTACGTGTAAACTAATTCTTTTTTTTTAATGTTTATTTATTTTAAAGAGAGAGAGAGAGCAGGAGAGAGGCAGAGAGCAAGGGAGACACAGAATCCTAAACAGACCCCAGGCTCGAAGCAGCCAGCGCAGAGCCCAATGCGGGGCTCAAACTCACGGACCATAAAATCATGACCTGAGCCAAAGTCAGATGCTTAACCAACTGAGCTACCCAGGCACCCCTTGAAGATACTTTAAATGAAAGAGATTTGACTGGCAAAGCCCACTACACATATATAATATGGACTTAGTATGTATAATATATTGTATGGAATATATATAATATGTATATAATATGGACTTAATGCCTTCCATTTTTCTGCTGCAAATTCACTACTAATATTATTGGCAATTCTTTCACCTTCTATTTTCCACTGATAAGTTTCCTTGTTTTGCCACCTTGAAATGGTGGCATCAGGAAGACATAACCATTGTTTTATTTTGATGTAATATATCATATTTCCATTGAGATATTTATCCATGGCATTTATTTATTCGTTTATCCATGGGAAATATTTTCACAGAACGTTGGGAAGAAACATTTGGGGGAAACATTTAGCCCCCAGAGCAGAGCTGCAATGAGACAGGCAGAGCCATTTTTCACAATCGCAATGGGAATGTATTCCCAGTATATATATGATACTTGGAACACATAAATCTATGCCAAAACCTCCCTCTATTCCACTCTCTACCCCTGAGCCCCCCCAAACCCTAGCATATCTATCTCTTTTCCCTTCTTCCCGTTTCCAGGATGTATGTTGCTTTCACAATTCTAGCTCAAACATTCCTGTCTCATTTAAGGGCTCAGTACCTAAGCAAATAAGAAGAGTATAAAAGAGTGAGAATCATAACATACTTGAACCAGTATGCTTTACTAAGCAAAGACGATATTCCTTAATCAGAGGGACTTCTAGTATTTTAACATGATTCAGAACAATTAGAGAATATCTTTATGCAAAGTGGAGATTATGAAAGAGTTGACACTTTATAACTCCTAAATTATAATTTCAATACAATTTGGGGTTCCTGGGTGGCTCAGTCCGTTAAGCGTCCAACTTGGGCTCAGGTCGCGATCTCGCAGTTCATGAGTCTGAGCCCCGCATGGAGCTCTGTGCTGACAGCTCAGAGCCTGGAACCTGCTTCAGATTCTATGTCTCCCTCTCTCTCTGCCCCTCCCCCACTCATGCTCTGTCTCTCTGTCTTTCAAATATAAATAATAATTTTTTTAATGTTAAAAAAATAAAATAAAGTTAAATACAATTCAGGTTTCATTTTCTCATCGAACACATTGTTCAGTACTATACACGTACTTTCTCCTCATAATTATCTTAATAGCATTTCCTTTTCTCTAGTTTACTTTATGGCAAAAATAAATTATGTAATACATATAATATACAAAATATATGTTAATAACTGCTTGTGTTATTGGTAAGGCTTCCAGTCAACAGTGGGCTGTCAGTAGTTAAGTTTGGGGGGAGTAAAATTTTATATGCAGATTTTGACCTGCATTGTTCAAGGATCATAGCCTTCAAAAGGGACCAATTCTGCCAACACCTTGATCTCAGACTTCCAGCCTCCAGCACTGTGAGAAAAGAAATTTCTGTTGTTTAGGCCAGTCAGGTTGCAGTACTTTGTTCAGCAGTCCCACAAAAATAATACAGTTGGAAATATTCCCAAAATTGATCTCCTGATTCAGTACAATTCCAATAAATACCCCAGCTGTTTTTTTTTTTTCTTTTTCAGAAATTGACAAACAGATCCAAAAAGTTTATACAGCAATTCAAGGGGTACAGTATATCCAAAACAATCTTAAGAGGAACAAATTTGTTTCTGGTCTCAAAACATACTACTAAGGCATACTAATAACAATGCGATACTGACATAAGAATGAATACATAGACCAATGGAATAGATTGAGAATTCAGAAATAAATCCTTAAATTTTGGCCAGCTAATTGTGACAAAGGTGACAAGATAATTCAAAGGGGAAAGACCAGTCTTTTCAACAAATGGTGCTCTGAAAACCGGATATCCGTTTGCAGAAGAATGAAGTTATATCCCTTCCTTAAACCTTATACAAAAATAACTCAAAATGGATCATGGAATCAAAAACAAAAGCTAAAACTATAAAACTATTAGATGAAAACGTAAGAGCAAACCTCACGGATTAGGTAATGGTTTCTCAGATATGACAACAAAAACACTAATAAGAAAAGATAAATTAGATAAATAAAACTACATAAAAATTTAAAACTTTTGTACTTTTTTTATATTTAATCTTTTCACATGTATACATCTCTCAGATTATTTTTGATCATAGCCAAAAAGTTATTATGCACAAAAATATTTAATTACTCATCCCACCATCACAACATAATTATTTTCATCATAACCTCTAATTTTAGGTTTATCTATATAAGGGAAATTATGGTACATGCAACTCGATATTTTTCTTTTATGTTTGCATTTATAGTATGTATTTTTATCATCATAACAACTGTAATGAAGTGAACAAAGAAACAGAAATAACGGCCTGGTGGTTGGGTCTTTTTAATCATGTATCTGATAAAGGAATTGCATCTACTGTATATAAAGAAACACTGCAACTCAACAATAAAAAGACAAATAACAAATTTAAAAATTGACATTGAATTGACATTTCCCCAAAGAAGATATACCAATGACTAACTGGCATTTAAAAGATGTTTAACATTATAGTCACCAGGGAGATTATATCAAAACAACAATGACATGCTACTTCACATCTACTAGGATGAAAAGACAGATAAGAACAAGCATTTGCAAGGATGTCGAGAAATTTGGAATCCTCAGACATTGCTGATGGAAATATATAAAGCTGTTGATGTTTTGGAAAACAGTTTTCCAGTTTCTCAAAAAGTTAAACATAGAGTTGCCATATGACCTAGCAATTTTACTCCAAAGTACACACTCAACAGAATTGAAAACATATGCCAATACAGAAATTTGAACATAAATGTTAATAAGCAGCATTATTCATAATAGCCAAAAGTGCGAAAACAACACAAATTCCTGTCAATCTATGAATAGATAAGTGAAATAGGATGTATTCATACAATGGAATATTATTTGGCCTTAAGAAGGAATGCAATTCTCATATTTGCTACAACATGGATGAACCTTGAACACATTGTGATAAATTAAAGAAACCAGACAAAAGTACTATGTATTACATGATTCTACTTATATGAAATGTCCAGAACAGGCAAATCCATAAAGACAGAAACTTAGATTAGCATCTTTTAGGAGCCATAAGAAGGGAGGAATGGGGAATGACTGCTAATGTGTGATGGGTTTCTTTTGGGGGTGATGAAAATGCTCTGGAATTAGATGATAGTTGTACCACTTCATTAATATTCAACACATGTACATTTTAAAATAATGCAAGTGAATTGTACACTTTAAAATTAATAATTTTAACAATAAATAAACTCTTAAAAAATGCCAGCATTGGGCACTACTCCAGACTCATGAAATCAGAAGTTCTAAAGGTAAGCTGATTGTTAATTATTTTGGCAGCTCTTATATAAAAACAAAAGGTTACAAGTAGTTCACTTCCTCATAGCCAAATGTATAGGACTCCTAGCTCCATAATTACTTTGAGACATTTCTTTTCTATATGAAGATTATTTTTTAAGTGTTTATTTAAATTCCAGTTAGTTAGCATACAGTGTAATATTACCTTCAGGTGTTCGACATAGGGATCCAACACTTCCATGCAACACCATGTGCTCGTCACAGCAAGTGCATGCCTTACCCCATCACCTATTTCACCTACTCCCCCCACCCCACTTCCCCTATGGTAACCATCAGTTTGTTCTCTATTATTAAAAACCTGTTTCTTGGTTTGCCTCTTTCTTTCTTATTTTTCCTTTGCTTGTTTGTTTTGTTTGTTAAATTCTACACTGAGTGAAATCATATGGTATTTGTATTTCTCTGACTGACTTATTTCGCTTAGAATAATACTCTCTAGCTCCATCCATGTCATTGCAAATGGCAACATTTCAGCCCAAGTGTCCATCCACTGAGTAATGGATAAAGAAGATTTAGTGAGATGTGATGTGATATATATATATCTGTATCTATATCTATATATATATATTTCATATATATATTTCACATATATAATTTATATATTATAAATATACTTCATATATTACATATATAATGGAATATTACTCAGCCGTAAAAAAGATTGTTGTTTTCATTTTAAGGGAGAAAAGGCTATAAATGCTCAAAAATGTTCAATTACTCACCATTCCACCATTATAACACAATTATTTTCATTTTAACATTCCTTTCAATCCTTGACCTTTTCCATATAAGGGATGTTATGATACACAGAAATTTTTTATGTTTTTATTATTACATGATTATAATGTAATAAAATTAAATAAATTATCCAGTGCTAATTAAGGTAACAATACTTCAATGATAAAGATAATGCTAAAACTAGAATCTCAGTACACACAAATTTTCTTTCTGCTATTGTCTTTTTAAGACTATCTTCCAGAAGTGGGAATTTGGGGCTTTAGCATTTGTATGGTATTCCACTCTGCTTTTCAGAAAAGGTAGCACTAATTTTGTTTTAATGTTCGTTTATTTTTAGGGGGAGGGAGCAGCAAAGGGAAAGGGAAAGAGAGAATCCCAAGCACTGACACTGCAGAGCCCAATGCAGGGCTTGATCTCACGAACCACGAGATCATGACCTGAGTGGAAAGTGACCCAAGTGGTCACTTAACTGACTCAACAACCCAGGCACCCCAAGGATGATACTAATTTATGTTGGTGCTTATGTAAAATTTTTTTTCACACTTCACAAGTGTGTCATTTTATTATGGCGATCATTTTTTTTTTTTTGCAAGTTTAATGTTATAACAGTGTTTAAAGGTCAAATCTCTATTCTTTGTTGTGTTGTTGTTGTTTACACAGGAGTGAAGTTAGGCCCTCCTACAGTGTTACTCATCTAGTGCCAGATGATAATATGCAACCACAATAGTAGGTTAATTAAACTAGCAGTACTCCAGCATAATTTTTAATACCATCTGTTTGGGGAATCATCACAGCTGAACCTTCCAACCTACATACTACATTCACAAAACCTTCATTAATGGGCCACATTAAATTTATTTCACAGCCACCCTGTGACATTCACAGAGTAGTTCTGAGTAAAATTATAAAAACTGTAAGGATCGATGTATCCTATAAATGATCCCTTCCTACTTAGTGGCCCTCTTTTCTCCTCACTCTATTTTTTATCTTCATTTTTATTATTACCAAATAATACATATTTATTATAACACAAAAAAAGTGCAAAAATATATAAATCTTTAAAATCATTTATCCATCCCTGTTATTCAGTCAAACCCCAACTTTATGATAACCAATATTAACAGTCTAGTGTGTATCTTTCAATTGTTTCCTTATGTTCATGCAAGCATATATTGAAATGTTTAACATCTTTTCTTTTTCCTCTATGACTCCTGGGACTCTCATAATCATTCCACAAGTTCCCACTAAAAAATGTCCTCCATTTTTTAAATTTACATGAATGACTAACCACTTAAGATATTAATCTCCCAGTAATAATTATTCTTAACAGGCCAAAAAGCTGTAAATAGAAATTAAATTCTGACAGCAGAATTGCAAGCATCAGTCAGTGGAAAAAAGAAGATTGTGGACAGTTGGACTCGTGGAAGGGGCACTATGTAGCCTTCCTAAACCTCAGAAATATCTTTGAGTTCTTAGCCTTTCTTACATGTAAGGCAGTCTTTAAGCAATTCTTATTCGTTAAGCATACACGATCTGGAAAGTTTCAGTTTACAGAAAGATGTTGATATAATCTCACATTCACATACATACATAGACATGTACCCAGTTATTCTTTCATCCATTGCAGAATATACTAGTCCTTGCATGTTGCTGAAGAGCTATACATGCTCATCAATGAAAAGTGTCTGTTGTTTATGCGTTGACTTTTTATATGAGGACAAACCAGGTGGAAAATAACATGTAATGTATTAAACAATAAAGATGATTATGAAATAATAGAAAATAATGAGGAAAGAATGAGGTAACACAACAGCAATGTTTAGGCAACTCCTCTCACCCCAACTGCCCCAGGTAATATGTGGGAGAAAGGAATGCAGGCAATATCTAAGGTTTGCTTTTGTCTGGATCTTTGAAGTTCACACCTGCTCGTTATACCTCTATTCATTGAACTGTAGAGCTTAATTGAAGCACTTACTGGGATTAGAGAAAATATAAAACTTAACTAGACTACAATATTAATATAAAATATTAAGTTTTCCTGTAATAAAATCAAAATTTCAAAATACCATTGGAAAAAAATACTATAGTTCTAGAAACTGTAATAGAGACAGTTTAAGTATTGAAATAAAATCTTACCAAGTGTCATGGGAACATTGTTTAGAAACTCTCAAGATAGATAATCTCAGAAGAGAAATGATTAACATTTCAAACATTCCTCTAGAAATATTTTTATTTATATTTCTTTGGAGAAGAGAGACTTCATGAGACTAATATTATTGTGCCCACATAAAATCAACATGAATTCTTGACATAAAAGGTAGCTGAGTTCACTTTGGTTATGCATGCATTCTAAATACTGAAGCAACATTTCAGCACTGAGAGTCTATGATTTAATTTTGTGAATTACTTTGTGTACTATTTCTCTAAAATATTATTGGGTGTTTCAATCTTGCATCCATTTTTTTATCTCTCTTGCTTAACACAAACCTATTCTGTTTTAAGGAAACTAGTAGAAATCTTAGTCAAATAGGAAAGCCAAAGATGAAGACAAGAGAAACAGTACAAAAACCCAGGTTTGAGGGATGAAGTAAGATCCAAGACATTAAAAGTGTTCATGAAAATAGCAGCTGAGGATTTTGGAAATAGGTAGGAAGAACACAAACAAGAATAGGGTAATAGTTAATATTGGCGATCCGGAGCATTACAAAAGAGGCAAAAGAAGGATTTTATTGTCTGGCAGCTAACCTCCCTGGGATGGACCTTCAAGGTTAACATAGCTATAAAACTGGATTTCTATGTTAGATTAGGGCACTATTTGTGAATATCCACTATTAGGCTTACTCGACCTAATATTTTACAGTCATTAGCATATTAAAAATTGATTTATTATGTAATCTTTGGAAATGGGACACAAAGTATGTCGAAGAGGTAAAGGTTAGAGCCAGAAGATAAATCAAACATACATAAAGTGAGATATCTAAAATCTGGTACCTGGCAATTCCTAGGGCAGCATAAGGCAATTGGTATCTCAAAGGACAAAATGCAGACATGATTAAAGTTATCTTATACTGAGCATAAATATATATTTTACTCAATGTAGATAATAATAAATTTTCTTGATATTTTTAGAAGTGAAAATGGTCTTAATAAAAATCTCATCAGATTATAAGAAGAATTAGGGAAAATAATATTTTTAAAACATGAACAAATTTTCTAATATTTTTTTAAATCAGGTGTCAGATTTAAATATATCCTCATATTTTCGGAACATATCATAAAGGTTTTAAATATCATGAATTGTTTTCCAAACAAAGCAAATAAAAATATGCAGATAATCTAGTATAATTCTGCCTAAAATTAGTGAGTTCATGATTTGATGAAATATAAAATTCAACTAGAAGATACATGTCCTCTGTCTTTATGCACAAAATTATTATGAGCATTAATGCTTCACAGGAGATATAAAAAAAACCATTATTTCCTGATAAAATACATGTCATTATCTAAATTTTAATTTATTCTGATCCATGGGAGGGAAATGAACACCCAGAGGCCGATGAAGAATTACAACAATTAGAAATGTTAAAGTTTTGACATGGTTATTAGATTTTAGACAATAATGAATGGACCACTATGATGACAAGTATGATTTGTTTAATTTCTGAAGCAAAATAAATATTAATTATACAGTCCAATTTTTAAAATTGTTAAATATTTCTAGTTTTGATAAGCTAAAAAGCCTGCATATCTGAAATTACAATTTCTTAAGTTTAAAAGATTATTTCAAGAAATTCAGCTGTATAGCCTTTGAGAAAATAAGTTAACAAGAATTGCAGTGTAATACGGTTAATAAATAAACTGTATTTATCATACCAAGGAACTACCTTGTCACACCTAGGATCAGATCTCAGTGAACTGATCTGAAGTACTAAAAAGCAGTTGGTTCTTTTATAAAGGTAAACACTGCCCTTGACACTGCCTTAAGCTATTTGCTTAAAACTCCTCCTCTTCACAGTTAGGTCTAAGTAAGCCATAACTAACCCTTGTTCCCATTATCACAATTTGAGACGTTAGATGTAGTGAAAAGGGCACTGAAAGGAAATATTGGAGAAACACCTCAGTGCAGGTCATTGCTTATTATAAGTTTTCTGTAATGCTTTGGTCACATCACCTAAATCTTCAACTCCGATTGTTTTCATCTCAACAGTGAGTGAATTGGGTAACAGAATCTATTCATATTCTTCTAGCCTAACTGATAATGTACTAACTAATGAAAAATAACTGTGATAGACTGCTACTTGATTTAATACTCTATCATACATTGATGCTCTAATAAATCAACCAAAACAGTTGGTAGTAGATACAGTGTAACGTAAGACGGATGCTTAAACTTTAATAGTTGTTTAGTATATTTTAACTATATTCAACTGTCAGCTTTTGTTAGAAATATATAGCCCTAAACTTTTTTTTTTTAATATCTAAGACAGAGGTTAAAAACCAACAACCAATGAGTTAAACCTCTTTAGCAGTTGATGTCCAGTGTTCCCTGTGCTTAAAAGAAAGAATACATCATTTTTTTTTTAAGTTAAGAAACCTATGATTTAAAAATACGGATATCTGAATATCTAATTTCTTTTTTAAAAAATGGAAGATTTAGGAACACTGGTCCACTCATTAGTGGAGAGAAACAATTGCCTGTTGGTGACTAGCTGGGGCCCTTTGACGGGGCGCCCATTTCAGCCCCCACCCAGTCCCACTTTCTCACTTACTTTGTAGGCTTTTGTTTTTTAAATATAAATCTCTCTATTTCAGAGATTCATCAAAGGACTAACTGAGTTGTGAAAATAAAATGAGGCTTGGTCGACAGAGAGCATTTCTTTGGGGAGAGCTATTCTTCAGGATTTTGAGCAGAATTCTTGAAATCAGCAAAAGTGACTATTACCTTTTGCTATTTGCCACCAAGAAACATATCATCCTAGTAATGTGCCATCAAAATGTCTTCCCCCAAATATGTGCAAACAAAAGGGAGTCCGCCTATTTTTTTAAATTTGTTGGATAGAATATACACCCAAGCCGCATACAGTTTTGAATTGTAGCTGTAAAAAATTAGCTGCGTGAACAGGAACCAAGAGACAGACTGTGCACTATATTTCCTGCTCATATGTTGTCTCAGCTGTTTTGCACTTTACAGTTTCAGCTGAAGAATGTCCATTTATCACGTAATGCTAATCAGTTATCATTCTACTCTACATTTTGTACAAAACGTTGCTGGGAAGTCTGTTCTGGATTTGATGGATAGCCAGAATGGGACAGCACATAACCAAAAAAGGCATAAATACTCACAGATGTCTGGTCATACAGATGAGTTAAAATCAAAGAAAATTAGAGCTGGGTAAGACAGACGTGATCATAGAGCACATCAGGGGAGCATAAACTTGCTTTTTCTTCACCTTTCTCATCCAAATGGGCTTTCTTCTCATTAAAATAAATATTCAAACCAGAAGGTCTTTCATTTGTTTCCTTAAACTAGTAGGTTTTCCCCCAAAATGTAAACCCTGCATCAAGAAGACAAAAAGCAGAAATCCTTTTTATTACCAAGGACTTCCAAAAGCTGTCCAAATCTAAATTAGAGCATATGGTACAAACTCCCCCCTCTTATATCCTTCAATATTCCCTACACCACCCCCTCATCCCACTATTGTTCTGGTTTGGGAAATCTGTTTATATTTTCTTATTCGAGAGCCACTGAATAAAAGTCATTTTTGCTGTGCAAACTAATTGGCTAGCTAAAAATAAAGCAGTAATTTTCTGTTTTCTTATTCCATCAATGGTTTTGTATTTTTGTCAAGCAATATCTGATTATTACAAATGTTTCTCACATGTTAATTTTTATTGTTGAATATTATTATTTTCATATGTTGTTATCTGTGTGTCAGCCTTGTGTTTATTCCAGTGGTGTCCTTTTCACATTGCTTACCAACCATTACTCTTATAGCCACCTATGAAACTATTCCACATTAACTAGACTCAACCAGATCTTATTTCTGTATGTTATTACTTTTGTCTATAAAAATAAGTATTGTTGTTTTCTTTTGTATTGCTTTAATGAGTAAAAATTTAAAACTAAAGAATGGCTGTTCTTTATTGTTTTGTTTATTTATTTTTGAGAGAGAGAGAGCCTGCGCACACACGCACGCACACATTCATGCACATGTGCATGTGCGCTCATGAATGGGGGAGGGCCCGAGAGAGAGGGGGACAGATGATCCAAAGCAGGCTCTGTGCTGACAGCAGCGAGCCCCGTTCTGGCTGCCAGCAGCGAGTCCCACGCAGGGCTTGGACTCAAGAACCATGAGATTATGACCTGAGCCAAAGTTGGGGGCTCAACTGACTGAGCCACCCAGGAGCCCAGGAATGGCTATTCTTTTGTTATAAGACAACAGTGGTTTTCTTCTTTGGCATCGTCCTGTCACATTGAGATACTTCAAAATGCAAGGTAGATAGATTTTATTTGGATATTCTGTCATACAGTTAATTTTCAGTTCACCCATAAATATAAAGTTGGCCCTCTTGAAGTTGTATTGGTTTTTTTTTTCCATTTTTTGATTGACTTATAATATTTAACTAAATAGAAGATAACTTTAAAGTATTGCACCAATTTGTCTAACAAATGTCAAAAATGCCAAGATTTCAAATCAAGTGATGACGGCAATCCAAGGAAAAGGTTTGGTGATTAGGGGAGTTCTGCAGATTGAACTCCTCACCCTAGATTTTTTAAAGCTTTTTTTTCTTTAAATGTTTTATTTATTTCTGAGACAGAGAGAGACAGAGCATGAGTGGGGGAGGGACAGAGAGAGAGGGGGACACAGAATCAGAAGCAGGCTCTAGGCTCTGAGCTGTCAGCACAGAGCCCTATGTGGGGCTCGAACTCACAAACCGTGAGATCATGGCCTGAGGTGAAGTTGGACACTTAACCGACTGAGCCACCCAGGCACCCCCTCACACTAGATTTTTAAAGGGCAGTCTGGTAACTTCCGCAGGCCATTAATAAAGACCAATGTAAGTGTTGTGACAGAGAATTCTCAAAGTAATCATTCACTTCAAATCGATGTCTTCAGAAATAATTTCTAAGAATAGATTTTCTAATATAAATTTCTCTATGTTTAAAGTGTGAATTGCTAGCAGGAAATTGACTTTAATTTATATGAATATACTATCTTTCCAAAAACAAACGATAACATCACATTATTAAGCAGAAAAAAAGCACCATTCCTCAAATGAAGCAGCCCATTTCTCACATATACAACCACTAATTCTATTTCCATTTTTAAAAGAATTGTACAGTTGTTGCCAATACATTTGCTAAATGAGTTAGTAAATAAAAACCAGCCCCCCCTCTTTTAAATTCAAATATCTAAAAAAAAGATAAAGGGGAAAATATAAATTATAAAATGCTGACGTCATGTTCTACGTGGTAGTAGCAAACAAGAAACATAGCAAATGAAAAGAGTCATATAAAAATATAAAATAAAAAAATTTAGACTCATCTTTTCAAAATTTAAAATAATCATTTGATGATTTACATATATAACTCTAAGACATAGCCTGGTTCATTTATCCATCTAAAATTTTTATTTATTCAGTACACAAATATTGAGTAACTCATGTCTAATTCACTAACATGTGAAAACATGTTATTAGGACCTAGTATCCTAGAGTCAAGGCAAATTAATTTTAGCTTGATTTAAAGCCACAGAGAATATACCTTATTGTTCCCTGTTTGAGAAATAATAGGTTTGGAGCAATCAATAATATAAATTCAAGATCAGTATTAATTCACTAGACCTGGATATGTGACCAATAAAGCCTAGCAACACAATTTCTTATGCATAAAGGAGTGCAGTTAACTTCATTTGTCAAAACTTGGAGGAAAAATAGATAACCTCCAATGCTTCATAATAATGCTTTTTACTGTTTTGACAAACTTCTTAAATGTATTAATTCATCATTAATTTTGTTCACCAATGTTTATGGAACACCTAAAATATGGCATGTTTCTGTGCCAGCTGTGACAAATAAGTATAAAGATACAACAAACTACAGAGAAAGACAGAAAACAGGCAATGTCAGTATAAAGTGATGAATTAAGGGAGGCATCCCAGAGAAGATGGAGGGGAGGGGCCATGCTTAGGGACTTCAGGATTTATCCTGAATGCAATAGGAAGGCACTGAGGGTATATAAGCTAGGAAGAAATTTAATATATTTTGTATTCTTAAAAGATCACTCTTAAAGTTTGAAAAAATGGAAAATCTAATAGAAAAACATAAGACTAATGCAAGAAGACCAGTTGGAAGATTCTTTCCAGAAATAAGATGAAAAAGAATTATTGTCTGGAACTAAGGCCATGATTATAAGGATGGAAAGAAGTGATTTGATAGGAAGTAAGAGATAGAAAAGATATGCTAAAGTGATCAATTTTATGTTAAGGTCGGTGAAGAGATTAGAACTGACATTGAGGAATCTGCACATGATTCAAATTCACCATATGCAAGACTCATTCATTTCCATGAATAGTCATCACATATATTTATAATTTCTACCAAATTTCTATACCAAAAATTATCTTACTGATGTGATATATAATTTATTCCTCCTCCCAAATTCAGATATTGGTCTACATTTATGCATTCATTCAGTTATTAACTTGTGAAGCATTTATTAAGAATTTTCTGAGTGTTCCACACTGTATTAAGATAAATAGGACATAACCAGTTGAAAAGAGATAGAAGAATGGAGGGAAAAGCATGAGCAATTGTGACTAGAGGGGCCACGTGTACAATGAACTAAAATAATGTAGTAGATTAGAACTGAAATTGAAAGGAAATATGATGCAGAAAGGAGCTGCTTGAGAGACCATACTGAGACCTCTATTCAATACATTCATTACCATTAATCTAAGAAAAACTGGTAAATTTCAAATTTTTAAACAGGAAGAAAAGTAGTCCCATTACTATATTTGTGTTTTGAAAAGGTTATTCTGACTGTGGTGTCAAAAAATGGATTCGGGTTGCTATGATATAAATAGGAGACTGCTTTAGAGAGAAATAGATGAAGATATTTAGGAGATAAAAGCTACAAAGCTTGGGAAAAATGTAAAAGGAGGGACAAGGGGAGTATATAGATTTCTTTCTTATTCTGTGGATAAAAGTACCATTCATTGAGTAGGTAACATTAGAAGGGAGGCAATTTCATTTGGGGAAATGAAACTTCACATTTCTAAGGTTCCTTTGAAATCTACAATATGAAAAGTCTTCCAGACAATTGGATATGCATGTGTGTTCCAAATAGATTGGTATGCCAGACCTGAAAAAGGTAAGTGATTCTATTTTCCCTGCACAGGGGAAGATAATGGAGCAGGAATGGAGCAGAAAACAAAGGAAGGTGGAGTTTGTGAAGGGTAAAAAAGTAAGTTTTTAAATAGTTGGATGACTGAATTGGCGAGAGAAATATAATAAGGTTGACAGTCATTGTGGACGTAAGTATCACGCACTTCTAGTGGAATTTGTTTTCACTGGAATTTCTCTTTCCATGCTGGGATATAGACAACATATAGCTGGGTTCATCCATGGTAGGGGAGTTGTCACACAGGTATGGTTTTAAAAAAAAATGAGCAACAAGACATTTGGTATATTTGTAAGAGTACAAATGAAATTATGAACCATGGAATTGAATTTGGATAAGGAGATAAATGAAGAAGAAAGCTGACATATTGGGGAAAAAATAGAGTTATAAATGTTTTCTCATGATTCTGAGAAAGAGTTAAACTGGCAGTCGTAGAATATGCAAGGTGGAAAAGAGTGAAATCACATACTTAATTGTGAGGATAATGCATGTATAGGTGATGATACAGTTTAAAGTGTGAATGTGGGAGAGAAACCAAAGAAAACAAAGAAATGCATAGAGAAAACAGATTATTGGAGGGTGAGACATTGAGGGTGGCTTTGGAATTATTGAAGATGAGAACAAGTCTTGTAAATAAGGAGTTTACATTTTTGCTAAATAAAGAAGAATAATCAGGTCAGAGACTGTCAGTAACCAAGAGACAAACATGATAGTAGAAGCTTGATTTCCAAAGGTGCAAGAATGAGTAGAAGGGTGTTATGAACAGAATCGTCCCACTCCCGTCACTAATTCATATGCTGAAGCCCTAATTACCAGTACCTCAGAATGTAACTGTATCTGGACATAAGGATGTTAAAGAGACAATTAAGGTTAAATGAGGTCTTTAGAGTAGGTCTTAATTCAATATGACTGGTGTCATAAGAAGCAGCAATTAGGTCACAGATGCCCACAGAGAGAAGATGATATGAAGATCCAGGGAGAAGACAGCCATTAATACGTCAAGGAGAGTGGCCTCAGAAGAAACAACTCTCCTGACACATTGATCTGGCACTTCTAGCCTCCAGAACCATAACAATAAATTTCTGTTGTTTAAGCTGCTCAGTCTGTGTTACTTTGTTATGGAAGCAAAGGAATGTAGAAGAATTCGAGGAAGAATGGCCGGGAAGCAACAATAGAGAGCTGCCAACCCCTATTCTTGGCCCTGAGTTCATGGGATATCGTAAAAGAAATTACACCAACTTAAAAGAACTACAGAGAAAATTAGTTCTCAATAGGAGAAATGACCCTCAATATGAGTACCTTTCTATTTCCAATAACTAGAACTCAATTCCAAGAAAGAAAGCAATCAAAAGAAATCAAACTCTCCTCGCATCTGAGGTCAGGATATAAGCTGGTGTGCATCAACACTTCTAATAGACACTGCTAAGTACAAACTAAGTAGTTTAATTAAGTGCACTCTTTAGATCAATCCAGATTTAGATAGCCAGTTTAGATAGCAGCTGGTCTGGCATAGAATGAGAGAAAACCAACAATCTCCATCTTTCACATTTCTTCTATTTTCATACTGACTAAATCATGGGATACATTTAAAACAAACAAAAAATGTGTTATACATCCTCAATAAGAATAATGGGAAAGGGAAATAAAAGTGAATGCAGACACACTAATTGACCTGTGGAAAGACAAATTTTCTTAGGGGAAAGGAATTCTTAGATGCCAAGCTAGAGAGACATGAAAAGCAAACAATGAAATACCAATTACAAATATTTTTAAAGAAGATTATAAAAAAAGTTAAGATATCTTAATTGTTTTCTTAGAGAATGTGCCCAGGATTGAAGATGATTTAATAGAATGTGGAAAGATTTCATAAAGTAAATTGAACTGATTTCCCAAGAGGAAGACAAGATGAAGAAAATATTTAGGCTGTCCTGAAAGGAAAGAGTTAATAATTGATGCAGTTGGGGAACTTATTCTTCATGAACAGGTCAATTTCTTTAGATGTGAATATATTTGAAAAAGAAAGCTAGAAAGATCAGATAAGAATACTTCAGAAACCATTTAATAGTTTTAAAGGAATCAAGTTATTGTACCTGGGAAGGCGGTTCTGCCCTGTGTTTAGGGAAGGTGAAAAGAAAATTCAGGAAAGATTAAATCTACAAAATAAAAAAAAAATAAAAAAAGAAAGAAAAAAAGAAAGAAAGAAAGAAAAGAAAAGAAAAAAAGCCAGATGAAATCTTATAAAGTCTTTTATAAAAATCTATCTCCTGTGTGAAAATGCCACAATCAGGAAGAGGGTAGTGGGAAAGTGTTTCATTCTGTTTTATGTTGTTTGTTTGTTTGTTTGTTTGTTTAAATTAACAGATGATTTGGAGAGACCTCCTAGTCCTTGGCTCTTGAAGAAACTGAGGCAAAAAATAGAAGAGTATGCTCAGGGAATAAATATCTAAACCTGAAACAAACAAAATAATAAAAAGTAAATTCTACCAGCAATATGTGTTCTTCCTATCAAAAACAGAAAAGAAACATGTGCAATTGAAAAGTAGTTATTTTTTTTTAATTTGAGCTTTTGGGAGGATTGGGGTTAATCGGGAAAATTGAAGAGTTAAGAAAAGGAACCTTGGCTTTAGAAGTAAAGGAAGTCGAAAGTGTTTTCCTCATTTCTCTGAAATGACTCATAAAAGATACTATGGCTTGGAAAATTAAAAACTCTGAAAGGAAGCACAATATGTGGAGCAGCCAAAAAAAGGTATTTTTTTCATCCCCTGAGTTGCTGAACATGTAAGTTTAGAAATGTCAATAGCGGCACCTGAAATTCAGATATCTATTAACAATGGCTCTCTCATTCATTCAGTGAGGATCCCAGAAGAAAATCTTCTCAGAACGTAGCAGTGATAGTCACTATAGCACAGAACAAAAAAAAAAAAAAAAAAAAAAAAAAAAAAAAAAAAAAAAAAAAAAAATAGGGCATCCCATCTGTGTTGAAAAAATACAGACAAAAGCCTAAGTTTGGTCATGTGTGGAATTAAGGCAATTGATGTCAGCGGACTTGACTGCTACAAATGGAGAGTGCCCTATTTACAGTGTAGGTAGAAGCTCTAACACCAGGAAGCGCTGGCAATAAAGCCAGCTTTGGAGTGGGAAAGTGATGCAGAACGGTTTTTATTTCCTATTCACCCATGGGAATTTTGGAACAGTGAAAAAACACAACAGTTTGGAGATGAGAATTTATTCCCTTTCGGAATGGGAGAAGGTTTAGGCTAAAGCTGTCATTATTAGCATATAAAGGAGACCTCTGTTGCTGAAAGGGTTAATCGGTATGCACGAATTCAGGGTTTAACAGCTTTGAAATTTAATTTCTCTAATTATGAGGGGAATTTTAATTTTATATTATGATTTCTCTCTGAAAATGTAATAGTGAGGTTTAAGTCATGTTGCCAATGGCCCTTTTACATGGTATAAATTGGATTTATTTCTGGGCTCTCAAGTTTTCTGGGGGAGCAAGACAGGTAGTAGGACTTCAAAAGTTGAAATATTTAATCCAATGGGGGTTAAATGTTCACCTAATATATAATACTTTTTGAATTGATATAATTAGTCTTATTAAGTTCTGTTTCAAAACTTCTGAAAAGTAGACTAGACCTGTTACCCATTTTTGTGTTCTCAATACATATATTTCTTATTTATATTTATATGTATCTATTTGCAACAGGAAAAAAAATACTGGAAGAGAATGGACATCTTTGAGGATGTGCTTCTCTAGACCTTGGACATTCACTGGTATTTCTACATGGATTATGTGAAATTAAGTAGTCAATATTAAAGTATTTTTATAATCTCAGAAAGACAAGGAAAGGTATGTAGAACAAGTCAATTTACAAAAGGGCAAGAAAACTGAATGTTGGCTAGTCCTCGGTGAAGAAGAAAGAACTAAAAAGGAGATATATGGTGGTGTTAAGAGAAGCTTAACTATTGTTAAGCTTTTATTATTATTATTATTATTATTATTATTATTAATTTGCCTATGTCCCAATTTTTCTTGGTAGCTAGGCTTACTATGTAAGTCTTGCAACATTCACAGTAACCCTTAACAAGCCAGAATGAAGAGAATGGACTCCTGATACGAAAATAATAAGCTGATATAGCTCTAACCTATATATCCCACACTAGTAGTAAAATTATGTAAACTGATGTCTTGCTTTTGTACCTGTTACTGGAATGGAGCATCCAATTCCTGGCATTTTTCTGATATCCAAAGTTAGCACATGTTGCATCTGCAGGCAGTTTCAACAATAAAACAACATCAAGTAATGTAATTACTGCATTAAAAAAAACTGAAAGGGGGTGCCTGGGTGGCTCAATCGGTTGAGCGTCTGACTTCTACTCAGGTCATGATCTCATGGTCTGTGAGTTCAAGCCCTGCGTCGTGCTCTGTGCTGACAGCTCAGAGCCTGGAGCCTGCTTCAGATTCTGTGTCTCCCTCTCTTTCTGCCCCTTCCTTGTTCATGCTCTGTCTCTCTCTGTCTCAAAAATAAATAAAAACATTAAAAATTTTTTTTTAATAAAAAAAGCTGAAAGATACAATTTAAAATCTTACAAAAGCAAATAAAACGTAAAAAAAAAAAAACTGTCCCACCCAATTACTAGTTTCTTCTTACAGTTATGTTCTCCTTCCCTGTTTGTATCTTACTATCAAAAAAGTTCTGTATCTAAGGGTTCCTGGGGTGGCTCAGTAGGTTAAGCATCCAACTTTGGCTCTGGTCATGATTTGTGTTTTTTGAGTTCCACCCCACGCATCAGAGTCAGAGCCTGGAGACTGCTTCGTATTCTGTCTCCCTCTCTCTCTGCCCCTCCCCTCCTTGCTCTCTCTCTCAAAAATAAACATTAAAAAATTTGAATAAAAAAAGTTATATACCTAAAACTTAAAGCAAACTTAAACTATGTACATGTAACTAAAAGCTAGCCTTTCACTTCCTGTGACTTCCATATTTTATGTATTTTCCTTTCTTAACAAGTGGCTTTCATTTGTGCTAAATGATTAAAATTGAGCTCTCATTATAAATCACTTGGTGTGTGTGTGTGTGTGTGTGTGTGTGTGTGTGTGTTTAATTTAATGCATAGAGTAGTACTGGGTATGTAAGATAAAATATTCTGTTCATCACAAGGCTTTTAAAAGCCACTGGCTCTAGAGTAAATGTTTAATACTTTTGTCTATATGGCAAATAACTTTGACTAGTGTTAATAAATGTTATAAATATCTTCTCATGAACTAGTCTTTAAATCTGCTTTACCATTCCAAATTGTCCAGATATGCAAAGGATTTCTTATTTGGAATATAATACTGGGCAACTATCAAGCTGCCTATGATGTAGCCAAAAAATACAAATAGTTCCACTTACCAAGGCCTCTCTTGAGGATTTTAAAGACCACAATTTGCTGCCTTCTAATTCTGGATTTCTGGCATAAAAATAAGACAACTTTGGAATGGGGGAGGTTTATAATCTATCCGTAAGGCTATTGCCAGAAAATAAAGCATATTCAATTTCATTTAACATTCAAAGTGGCATTGCTTTATGAGAAATTTAGTCTTATGAAATTATATGGCAATGTTTTGTTGAGTTTGAATCCTGTAGGAAGAGATCGTTCCACTATACATTCATTTGTCTAATTGAATATTTTCCACTGACAGTCAAACTAAGATTATATTATTTGGCCAACAGCCAGATGTAAACTTTTGAAGTATTGTGTCACATTCAGAACCCTCCAAGATTGCACTAAACTTATGAAGCCGAGTCTTGCAAGACTGACATGGGCTCAGGAAATCCACTGCTGAAACTTAATGACCTGTAGTAACTTCTGTGTTCTCAAAATATGAGCTATGTGAATCTGGACAAAGCTATTTGCTGTATCAGGAAAATATTGTTAGAAGTACATTCCAATAATTAAAAGAAAGTCTGAATTTTTCTCTTAGATGCATATCCCTGAACCACAAAAACATACTCATTGTACATACACATATCCATACCCATATGATGGGTGGAGTGTTACATGTGGTGACGTCAAAATATGTGTGTGTGTTTGATTCATCATATATTTTAAAGTATGCGATACACACACACACACACACACATATATATAAGCATGTACAAGCATAGATAATTCTGGATAGATACACTAGAACACTAGAAATCATTACATAAAAAGTACTCTGAGAAGTGTGACTGGGGAGTTGGGGATTTAAGAGAGAAACCTTCATTTTTCACCATATGTTTCTCTGAACTATTAATTTCATTTTGAGCAGCAATAACAATTTTATAATTTTAAAAGCTAGTTATAAATATTTACATCTGAGATTAAAGAAAAGATGTTATTAATCTTGACTTTAGATGAATATACAATTAATTTTCTATAAAAATCAAGAAAAATTAATTCCCAATAGAAATTTTTGTCATATTTACAGATTTAAACGTGCTCAACAAGAAATTCAGTCTGATTTTTTTTATGTTGCATATACACCCTTAATACAGATGTAGCTCTTTTTCAAAAATTTATTTGAATTTTATAGGCTATTTAACCCAGAGAGCACAGACTCACACAAATAGTTAGACATACTGATGACAATGTTCTCCTGCTCTAGCTAATTTAGCCATCTTTTCTAACAGTGACGTAGTTACTTTTGATCAACACTGGAACTTTCATCCCTTGCAGAAGACTCACAAATGAATTAATGAGGAGTCTCCAAGATCAAAGTATTTTAAGTAGTCTAAGGACTATTACCATAAGAATCTGGCACAAGAGGGATAAATATGGTCTGCATTGGGCTACAACCGGTGAATCCCAGCAATCTCAAATATTTTCATAAAATACCCTGAAGGGTAGGGTGCAGACAGAAGTCAGAGGGGTGTGCCATTATTTCATGGAATATGCTGTTTGCTTTAAGAGGCCAGTGAAGGACATAAAAATGATTTCCCTTCAGATAATCTGTGAAGAGATTGTCCAAAGTGCAGTGACAAGAACTGAAGAAGTGATACCTCATGAAGGCAAGGAAACCAGACTCCATCATGATCCTTTGCCACAAGGTTATAGTCCACCAAAACTCAACCTGGAAACTAACTCTTTTGGTAGACCCCAGAATCTCTGTATCAGACTGCTGGTTGACTCTGTGATTAGAACATTATTTCCAACTAACAAGACTACAAATTTATGAACTTTGTTTTTTTTGTTTTTTCAGAGAATCCCCATATAAACTTTATCTCCCTCCTCACGGTTTCCCCTATTGTTAACATCATGCATACAATTTGTTACAATTGATTACATTTGTGGTACATTTGTTACAATTGATGAATAAATACCGATACATTATCATTAGCTAAAGTCCACAGTTTACATTAGGATTCACTCTGTGCTGTAGTTTGATGGGTTTTGACAAATGCATGATGTCATTTATCTACCATTACAGTATCATACAGAATAGTTTCACTGCCCTAAAAGTCATCTGCGCTGCACCTATCCACTCTCCCCTTCTCCCTCCTTCCTCCAAACCTCCGGCAATCACTGATCTTTTTACTGTATCTGTAGTTTTACTTTCCCCAGAGTGTCAGGCAGTTGGAATCATACCATATGTAACCTTTTTAGAAGGCTTCTTTCCCTCTGCAAATATGCATTTAAGCTTTCTGTGTCTTTTTATGGCTTAATAACTCATTTCCTTTTATCGCTGAATAATATTCAATTGTATGGCTTTGCCACAGTTTGTTTATGCATTCAGTTTTAGAAGGACATCATGGTTCCTTGCAGATATGTGCACTTTTAATAAGTACAATTATCTCTCTGCCAGCCCTTCTCTGAGTTTAACTGGTGTTTCAAGTGGGTGATCCACAGCTACATTATTCTTTCTTCCTGCCTTTTCTTGGGTAACTGAGTTATAAATGATGTAGCTTTAGTTTCTCACATCCAATATTGCCTGTGTTTTCATTATCCTTTCTGTTTTTTGGCACCTTCTGAATGAAACGGTATCGCAGGATACACTTGGTGCTCCACAGACCACTTCCTGCATCTTAACACTTTATAGTCTATGCCTGAAATGGGGGTAGATCTGCTCCTACAAGTATTTCATGGAAAGAAATAGAATTCCTAATATTACCTTTGGCTTTACAGATTTAAATGCATCATCCATCTATGCTCATGGAAACCATAAAGACAAGTCTTAAACTTAGAGATCTTAAATCAAGAGTGTAGAAGTTGGACCCCAAAAATTCTGGGAGGGAGAAATAGAAAAAAAGAAACAGCATAAACTTCAAGTTTCTCATACGGATCTTAAATAAAAGAAGTTTGGAACTAATAGCCCTGTGCAGAAAGTGGATCAGATGATATTACTTATTTACCCTTTAAGGAATATATATGAAACAAGCACATATATTAGCACCAGCCAAGTTCCTTAATAGATAAGATTCTTTTTGAAGGTACAGACCATTGTCAATATTGCTCTAGATATTTTATTAATATTAATATTAGTATTAAAATAAAATTTACTAATTTTCTATGCAAATTAATTTATTAAGATATTTTTAAATTATTTTCATAAGCAAAGTTATATATTAATAGTAATGTCTTCATATCTGAATATTAAGACATTATTATAACTTTAAGTTTTTGTGTATATCTAACCTCTAATTTGAAATTTCTCACAGGATGATGTCAGAGAATTCATTTAATAAATATTGATGACTTATTTATCCTTTTGGTCTTGCATTTAAAATCTGCCAAGCAAGTAACAATGGCTTATATTTGCAAACTGAAAATTTCCAATTGTCAGGAAATCAGAAAAATATTTATCTGTTCATATCTTACTTTTGTATAGTATAACTCAATAATGGGCAATTAGAGACAAAAAAAGCCCACTACAACACTGGGGAAAAGGCTGTGGTAGGCAGAATACACACACACACACACACACACACACACACTCCACCCAAATATGTGATAAAATCTTAATTCCTTGAACCTATGAACATGATACCTTGTATGTCAGTAGGGACCTTGTAGATGTGATTAAGTTAAGGATCTTGGAAAGGGGGGAGTAGGGATGCCTGGATGGCACAGTTGGCTAAGCATCTGACTTCAGCTCAGGTCATGATCTCAGTTTGTGAGTTTGAGCCTCATGTAGGGCTCTGTGCTGACAGCGTGGAGCCTGGAGTCTGGAGCCTGCTTCGGATTCTGTGTCTCCTTCTCTCTTTCTGCTCCTACTCCACTCGCGCTGTCTCTCTCTCTGAAAAAATAAATAAACAATTTAAAAAAAAAGGAGAGTATCCTGGTTTATACAGGTAGGCCCAATAAAATCACAAGAGTCCTTATCGTAGGGAGGCAAAGGGTCATAGTTTAGAAAGGAAGTGTGAAGATGGAATCATAGATGAGAATGATTTGGTCACAAGCCAAGGAATGTAGATACCTTCTAGAAGCTTGAAAAAGCAAGGAATATATTCTCTAAAGTCTCCAGGAGAGCTCAGCAATTAATTTTAGTCCCTTAAGACCCATTTTGAATTCCGGCCACCAGAACCGTAAGATAGTAAACATGTTATTTTAAGCCACTGAATTTATGGTAATTTGTTATAGCAGCAACAGAAAACTAATAACAAAGAATAACATCTTCTGCCAGTTATTTCCTCGTTTCCTCTCAGAATCATGGTCTACTCTATTTCTAGCTCTTTTTTCTCCAGCTTCTAAAGAAAGGTAGCCAACTAAAGGATGGGTGGGTGACTAGAGAGTGGGAGAAAGGAAGGATCCAAAGGACTCTACTCTGTGATTAAGAAGAGTTCCTTCCAGGGCATTCCTCCTCTATGATGCTAGCATCTTGCAGGATGGTTCATCCCTATTTATTTAAAATTAGAATTAATAATTCATACAGCCCAGAAAGATGAGACCAGGCATTTTAAGGCACTTATAGATTTGTTTTAGTACTAGTTTATTAGCTATCATATAATTGTATATATAATTATTTAAAAATCTGTAATTTTAAATAATTTTATAAATTATAAATTATATATATATAAACGTAAATTATAAAAATTATAGTCCCAAAATCAGATGCTTGTGCTACCTAATGTTGGATTTTTATAATTTGTTACTAGTTCTCAGCTCACATTTTAGCTTGAAATTTCCAACGGCCCTTCCCAGCTGGAGCTGAGTTTTCACAATCTGGCCCATGCCATCTCCTTTCCATTGTCACACCACCTTTCGACAGACCACATCCTCCTCAAATTTGACTCGGCCACACTATCGGGCTACCAGTCCACTGAACGTTACCTCCAGCTTTCATTCCGGGTGTTCCATTAAGGCGATTGGTCTTAAAAGCTATGACACGTGCAATTTTTTAAAAAGATATAGAGATATTTCTCATATTGTACAAGCTGTTAATAAAAGTCTAGAGCAAAATACCCATCAATCTCATAAAATTATGATAAAGTGATGCAAATGTGCCACTAAATGATTCTTGATATTTTAATAGATAACTATTAAATATGTATTCTAATAGACATTTTAATAGAAAACAATGAAGAGCAACACCAGTTAAATTAAGAGAGCAGTAAGTCTGTAGATGTCAACGAGTTGTCCAGGTCCTACATTTTTTAAGGCAGCTTGTTTGCCCTGATTTTTTAAAATACTAAAAAAAAAATTCCTTTGAAATATCAATAATTTTTGAGTAAATTTTTATTCTAAATATTTTCAGAAATTTTTACAAAGGAAATATTTTACCAATAATACAAATGAAACATTTCTACCATATTTTTCTACCACATAAAAGCGTTTTTTAAAAGTTAATATTATTTTATTTTTCTACTCACAAATGACTAATAGCCTTCCCAGATATGAATTAAAATTCTATAATATCTTCATAATATGGAAGAATGCATTAACTCACAGTCCAAATATATCATCAACACCCTGTCCACTTCCTCTCAAAGTAAACTTGGGTTTCACAGTAGTATATTCTCACAAATTATTTTTTTCCTCCATAAGCCTATATGAATATATTACTTGCAGGCAAAAATAAAAGTAACATTGATCTGTATTCAATTTGAGTCCAATTTGAAAAAAAATCTCCAGACAAACAGTATTGCACAATTTGCATAGTGCTTTTGGAAAAGCAGCAGGATGTCCAAGTATGATTGAGATTGGTCCCCTAAATCACAAAATTACATCAACTCCAGGAGTTATGGTTACTTTCATCAGAAAGGTGAAAGTTGCCTGCTCAGTCAGATTACTTTCAGCAATATGCCAGGGCTTGTTGGCCATATGTTTCAAGTTGTAAGATGTCCTCTTAGAGTTATGGATGCAGTTTTGCACTCAGGAAAATGACAGATTTCCCTCCCTTGAAGACATTAACTTTATTCCACTTTGTTCTAACACTGTGTGCAGACAATGAGAATGATATAGTAGTCCCCTGTTTTCTCAATGAATATAATTCAAGATGAGCCTATTGTTACATTCTCACATGGCTCCACTTTGACCTGATGAATTCCAACTTACTCTCAGCCTTGTTTTCTACCAGTGTTGTCTCACTTATGTCACTCTCTTTCATTTCTTATTCACTCAGTAATAATGAATTATTCATTTGATAAGAAAAAGTATTATTTATTATTATTGCATGGTGGCCATATTAAATATACACTTAAAGTAAATATTAAATATATTTAAATATAAATATAAATTTAAATATAAATACAAACTTAAAGAGTCAACTAAAACACACAACTTATAACTGTTCTCATACAGAACACTTTGTACTGATAATGAAAGTTCCAAATATGCCAATTTTTTAATACAACAATGTACATTTATATATTAATCCACAGAGGTCTCTTTCTTTCCATCCTAAATGATGAAATTTTTTCTTTAATCCGAATGTACTTATCCTTTGCTTACATTTTAGGTCTTTAATTAGTCATCCTTAAACAAATATGCACTTAAAGATTTCTTGACCCCAAGATCATGCCAGCTACCCAATCTTTCTATTCTACTTAAACATCTTTTTTTCTTGCACTATTCTATAAATTTTGCTTCTTTGATTCATGTCAATTAACAAATATATTTTAAAAATAAAAAATAAAATTTTATTTCTTTACTAGACTGAAACAAAGATCTATCTCCTTTTCTTTTTCTTTCCATCTTTTATTCAAATATAATTAAAAAATGAAAATTCCATACTAAAGTGTGCAATATAATATTTTAATATGCATATACTCTATTTCTTTTTCTTAAATCATTTCTTTTTATTTATTAGTCCTTATTTTATTCATTTAAAATCATAAACAGCTCAAGAGCACAATCATATAGTGATTTTCCCCAGCAAGTCCTGTGTTTCAGCAGATAGTTAATAAATGGAGTCTGATCATGATGAAAAGCAACCTTTAGAAGAAATATTGAGTCATCCTGGAGTATCAATTCATTTTATTCAATAAGTACTGAACACCTACTAGGTGTCAGGCACTCTCAGAGTCATGGTAAATATGGCAGAGAAGATGCCCCGCCATCACAGAGTTTACATTCTTACATTCTTGTTGTAGAAGACAGACAATGAACATAAAATGGATCATATAAAATCATGATGGAAAAAACAGTTCAGAGAGTAATACATGTTAGAAGAACATAAAACAAGATGTTGTGATAGAAAGTGAATGGGAATGGGATGCTACATTAATCTGAGGATGAAAAGATGCTTCTCTGAGAAGATGACAATGAAGCTGAAGCATGAATGATACAAAGATGTCAACTCTGCAAAGACCTTGCAGATGAGCATCGAGATAATAAGAAAGCTAATAGAGAGAACCTAAGGCAATGTTTTTATTTTATTTTTTTTAAATTTTAGATAGGGAGGAGAGCATGAGTAGGGGAGAGAGGCAGAGGGAGAGAGAAAACCTTAAGCAGGCTCTACGCTCAGCATGGAACCCCACAGGGAACCTGATCCCAGGACTCTGTGATCGTGATCTTAGCCAAAATCAAGAGTTGCTTGCTCAACAAACTGAGACACCTAGGTCCCCCAGCACTGTTTTCAAAACAGCAACCAGGCACAAAGTCAATATACAAAAATCTGTTGCATTTCTATATACTGATATTGAAGCAGCAGAAAGAGAAATTAAGAAAACACTTCCTTTTACAATTTCATCCAAAAAATAAAATACCTAGAAATAATTTAACCAAGGATGTGAAAGACCTGTACTCTGACAACTATAAAATACTGATGAAAGGAACTGAAGATGATACAAACAAATAGAAAGATATCCTATGCTCATGGATAGGAAGAATTAATATTTTTAAAATTTGCATACCATCCAATGCAATCTATAGGTTTAATGCAATCCCTATAAAAATTTCAATGGCAATTTTCACAGAAATAGAATAAATAATCCTAAAATTTGTACACAACCACAAAAGACCTCAAATAACCAAAGCAATCTTGAAAAAGAAGAACAAAGCTAGAAGCATCACAATTCCTGACTTCACACTATATTACAAAGTTATAGCATCAAAACAGACTCATACAATGCAAACTGGTGCAGCCACTCTGGAAAACAGTGTGGAGGTTCCTCAAAAAATTAAAAATAGACCTACCCTATGACCCAGCAGTAGCACTGCTAGGAATTTCCGCAAGGGATACAGGAGTACTGATGCATAGGGGCACTTGTACCCCAGTGTTTATAGCAGCACTCTCAACAACAGCCAAATTGTGGAAAGAGCCTAAATGTCCATCAACTGATGAATGGATAAAGAAATTGTGGTTTATATACACAATGGAGTACTACGTGGCAATGAGAAAGAATGAAATATGGCCCTTTGTAGCAATGTGGATGGAACTGGAGAGTGTGATGCTAAGTGAAATAAGCCATACAGAGAAAGACAGATACCATATGTTTTCACCATATGTTATGTGGATCCTGAGAAACTTAACAGAAACCCATGGGGGAGGGGAAGGAAAAAAAAAAGAAAAAAAAAGAGGTTAGAGTGGGAGAGAGAGCCAAACCATAAAAGACTCTTAAAAAACTGAAAACAAACTGAGGGTTGATGGGGGGTGGGAGGGAGGGGAGGGGAGGTGATGGCCATTGAAGAGGGCATCTTTTGGGATGAGCACTGGGTGTTGTATGGAAACTAATCTGACAATAAATTTTATATAATAAAAAAATTAATTAAAAAAAAAGAAAGAGAAAAAAATCAGCCCACGTCTTTGATGAATATGTTAAGCAGCTGCATAAACTCTGATCAACCCACTTCTGATCTTATTACAGCAGGAAATAAACCCCTTACTTTGAGCCATTGTTTAAAAAAAACAGATTCATACAGTCATAAAAACAGACATAAATCAATGGAACAGAATAGACATCCCACAAGTAAATCCATGCATACATGGCAATTAATTTATAACCAAAAAAAAAAAAAGAATATACATGGAGAAAGGACAGTATCTTCAATAAGTGGTGTTGGGAAAAGTAGACAGCTACGTACAAAAAATGAAACTGGACCACTATCTTATATCATACACAAAAATTAACTCAAAATGGAATAAAGACTTGAAAGTGAGACTTTCAACCATAAAACTCTTAGAAGAAAACATAGTAAGCTCCTTAATATCAATCTTGGCAATGATTTTTTGGATTTGATGTAAAAAGCAAGGCAACAGAAGTAAAAAAAAAAAATAAACAAGTGGAACTACATCAAACTAAAAAGCTTCTGCACAGCAAAACAAAACATCAGTAGAATTAAAGGGTAACCTACCAAATGGGGGAAAATATTTGCAAATTATATATCTGATAAGGGGTTAATATCCAAAAAATATAAAAACTCATTTGGGGCACCTGGGTGGCTCAGTTGGTTAAGCGTGTAACTTCAGCTCAGGTCATGAGCTCATGGTTCATGAGTTTGAGCCCTGCATCAGGGTTTGTGCTGACAGCTCAGATCCTGGAGCCTGCTTCTGATTCTGTGTCTCCCTGTCTCTCTGCCTCTCCCCTTCTCATTCTCAGTATCTCTCTCTCTCTCTCAAAAATGAATAAAAACTTAAATAAAACTGAATTAAAAATGGACAGAGGATCTGAATAGATATTTTTCCAAAGAAGATATACAGATGACCAACAGGTACATGAAAAGGTGTTCAATCAGCATCGCTAATTATCGGGAAAAGCCAATTAAAATCACAACGAGTTAACACCTCATACCTGTTAGAATGGCTATTACCAGGGGCACCTGCGTGGCTCAGTCAGTTAAGCATTCACCTTTAGCTCAAGTCATGATCTCGCACAACATGGGTTTGAGCCCCACGTCAGAGTCTGTGCTGGAGCCTGCTTTGGATTCTGTGTCTCCATCTCTCTCTGCGCTCCCCTGCTCACACTCTGTCTCTCTCTCAAAAATAAATAAACATTAAAATTTTTTTAAAAGAATGGCTTTTACCAAAATTACAAAAGATAAAAAGCATTCGTAAAGAAATGGAGAAAAGAAAACCCTCATGCACTCTTGGTAGGAATGAAAATTGGTGCAGCCACTATGGAAAACACTATGGAGGTTGCTCAAAAAATTAAAAATGGAACTACCATATGATCCAGCAATTCCACCTGTGGATATTTATCTGAAGAAAATGAAAACACTAATTCAAAAAGATATATGCATTATTTACAATAGCATCACTATTTATAATTGCTAAGATATAGTAACAACATAAGTGTCCATTGATGGATGAATGATCAACAAAATGTGGAAATCTATTTGGAATACTATTCAGCCAGAGAAAGAAAATGAAATCTTGTCATTTATGACAACATGGATGAAACTTGAGGGTATTATTCCAAATGAAACAACTCCAACAAAGGACAAATATCATATTATCTCACTTATATGTGGACTCTAAAAAAGGTTTTTTTGATTTAAAAAAAAAGAGCTCATTTATACAAAAACAAAACAAAACAAAAACAGATTGGTGGCTGCCAGAAGTCAGTGGAGGGAAGGGTGTAAGAAAAATGGGTGAAGGGGGCAAAAAGTAAAATCTTCCAGTTATAAAATAAAGAAATCATGGGGAAGTAATGTACAGCATGGTGACTATAGTTAATGATACTGTGTTGCATATTTGAAAGTTGCTAAGATGGTAGACCTTAAAAGTTCTCATAACGGCACCTGGGTGACTCAGTCGGTTGAGTGTCTGATTTGGGCTCAGGTTATGATCTCATGCTTCACGAGCTCGAGCCCCGTGTCAGGTTCTGGTCCGACAGCTCAGAGCCTGGAGCCTGCTTTGGATTCTGTGTCTCCGTCTCTCTGCTCTTTCCCCACTCATGCTCTGTCTCTCTCTGTCTCAAAAGTAAAATAAACATTAAAAAAATAAAGTTCTCATCACAAAAGAGAAATTAGTGACTGCGCATTGCCACAAATGTTTACTAGACTTACTGTGGTGATTATTTCACAATATATACAAATATCAAATCATGTTTGACACTGAAACTGATATAAAGTTATATGTCAATTATAGCTCAATAAAAAACCAAACGCATAAATGAAATAAAACAGCAGCCAAACAGCTCTCCCTGCAGCCTAGGAGGCAGGGGAAGAGTGACAAAACAGTAATGATTTCACTTATATGTGGAATTTAAGAAACACGACAGGAGAACATAGGGGAAGGGAAAGAAAATTAAGATAAAAACAGAGATGGGGCGCCTGGGAGGCTCAGTTAGTTGAGCGTCCGACTTCAGTTCAGGTCATGATCTCACAGCTCCTGAGTTCAAGCCCCGTGTCAGGCTCTGTGCTGACAGCTCAGAGCCTGGAGCCTGCCTCGGATTCTGTGCCTCCCTCTCTCTGCCCCAACCCACTTGCATTCTGTCTCTCTCTCAAAAATAAATAAACATTAAAAAAATAAAAAAAAAAAAAACAGAGGGAGGCAAACCATAAGAGAATCTTAAATACGGAGAACAAACAGAGCATTGCTGGAGGGCAGGTGGGGGGGGGGGAGTGGTAAATGAGTGATGGCCATTAAGGAGGGCACTTGTGATGAGCACTGGGTGTTGTATGGAAGTGATGAATCACTGACTTCTGCTCCTGAAACCAATATTGCACTGTATGTTAACTAACTGGAATTTAAATTAAAATAATAAAATAATAGTAAGACTGGAAGAGTAACTAGATAGGGCTCCTAAAAAGGCTTACAGTGCATAGTAAACAGTTAGGTTTATTCTACATGTAATAAGAAGCCTTCAATAAAGTGAGGTGACATGATTTGACTTCCTTTAAAAAAATCAATGTTTATTTATTTATTTTGAGAGAGAGAGGCACAAGCAGGGGAGAGGGGCAGAGGGAGAAAGAGAATCCCAAGCAGGCTCCATGCTCAGTGTGGAGCCCAACGTGGGGCTTGATCTCATGAGTGGTGAGATCATGACCTGAGCAGAAATCAAGAGTCAGTCACTTAAGGGACAGAGCTACCCGGGGGTCCCTTGACTGAATTTTTAAAAGGATCACCAGAAAATGAAAGATATGCAGGCAAGATTGAAACAAGCAAGTCAATTAAGAAGTTATTATAACAACCAAAAAGTTTAGTTATAAGAGAGATTGCAAAAAATGGAGAGGTACAAATTATATTTCATTGCAATGCTCTTGCAAACTCTAAGTCATCAGCACTGGGCTATATTACTCTCTACCTTTGAAGACTTTCATTGGTTAATATGTCAGTAATTCCTCTACATCCTAAATGAACCCTTTTTGGTTGTCTTATTTATCCATTTTCTTCCCAGTGAAACAGTGGAATACTTGCGTCATAAAATTAGGTTTTAAAACTGCATCATCCTGATATAAGCATTTTGTCCTTTCTATAGATATATGGAGTCAGTTAAATAACAGCAAACCATAGGTTAAGAGCAATTAAAAGGGGAATGTCCTGCTCAGTTTCAGCTTTCAAGTGTGGAACTGCTATCATATCTACCCACATTTTAGAGCTGTGTTTGAGACCTGATTTTATCTATTTTTAGGTGTACTTTCATGTATTTCATATATAATCAGAACCCTGACTCTTCCTATTAAGCTAATGTAGTTATTATTAAATAGTCTTTTATAAAAAAGTATATTTTCTTTTAAATTTGTGTTTTTGGTAAGAAATGGGTCTGAAAGCAAGATGGCAAAAATAGTTTTTTTCATCTAACAAACCGAAGATAATTGTATTGATTTAATGTGGTGACATCAAACTGAGAACAAACTGAGGGCTGATGGGGGGGTGGGAGGGAGGCGAGGGTGGGTGATGGGTATTGAAGAGGGCATCTTTTGGGATGAGCACTGGGTGTTGTATGGAAACCATTTTGACAATAAATTTCATATATTAAAAAAAAATGTGGGGACATCATTATGCCTCCAAAACACAGGATTATTAATTTATAGTTTTGTGGAGGAGGACATTAATTGTTCATATGTAAACACCACCCATAATCTTGAAAATTTTTCAATTTTTTCTCAACCATTTAATTTTCTTCTGAGGTTAGTTTTTTCTTTGAACTTATTGCTTTAGGGCAGACTGATAAATCAAATATTTGATCTTGAAACTAGCATGAAGTTTCCAACTTTCATTCAAATCATCCAGTGTCATAGGACAAGACTGGGGAAAGGAGACAAGCCTGTATAATGCCTAAAGCCAAGACCCTCCCTGACATTCACAGTGATAACTAAACCAAAGGAAATTTCACAGTCCTAGGGATGTGACATTGAGTAGGGTGGTGCATTTGGGAACTAGGGACAAACAAAGAGGAAGGGCCTTTGTAGTGAAGGACAACACAACTGGATTTAGTTACAAAGCCCTAATGAAGGCCAGGAGTCCAGGTGGAGGTCAGTTCTAAGGAGCAGTAACAAGTTATATGACAAGATTTCCATGGCTTCCTCCCTACTGCTGCAATAAAGAATTTGTTGCAGCTAAAATTCAAACAAGATTAAAGTATATTTGACCTTCTCTGAGACCCATCATCACCCTATTTTCCCCGTCAGATACTCAACTCAAATTCTTTCATCTAGCCTTCCTGAGTGTTGACAGATGGGGAGAAGAGACATCCCCCATTCCAGTCACACGCAGATCTGGAGGAAAAAAGGACAGTAGCAACTACACAGAACTGCTTTCCAATGTGACAAACACACCAAGTTAAGAGCCATCATCTGCCTTTGTTTCTGCCCTGAATTTTAATAAACAAAACTAAGAGTTTTGCTCATCCGCCATGGTTGGTGTTGTATGCTCATTCTTCTGAAAGAAATGTTAAGAAAGAAAAGTCACAGAATAGGCTAATTTTCTGAATATGCCTTTTTTAGAAGGGATTCTGGAATATGTCTGTGACTTGATTCCTGCTTCTAATTCACTCCTGAGTTGAGGGAAGGGGAAACAAATGCTTCAACAACTTTTCTTTTTCTCTGGTTGATGTCAGTGGGAAAGGAGCCTTTATAAATGTCTACGGCAAATTAGTTGCTGACACAATGGTGATGAAAGTCGGTCTTGTTTTATGGCAATACAAAATGAGTTTATAAAATTACGAAGCCAATATTTACTAATGGTAAGATATAGTACAAAGGTGTATATAATGTTAAATAAACATTCTCTATCTTCCCTATTTCCTTCACATGACCTCCAGTCACATAATGGTAGCCTTTAGTAACACCTCCTAGTGTGTTCTTCAGAATTTTGCTATGCATGGTCAACATATATAGGGATATCTTTCTATTTAAAGAATGATATTCAAAACAATACTTTGAACTTGTATGTTCACTGATAACATTTAAAAACATAAATGCTTCTATTAATTGCCAAATTAATGGTTGCATTTATTTATAGCTGTATCAAAAGACAATGCTAAAAACTCACAAATTCATTGAAATACAGGTGCTTTCAATATTTAAAACTATTTATAAATTTCTTAAATTAGTAAATAATTGAAAGGAAAAATAAAAGAAATTTGAACTTTTGGCTCAGAAAATAACAAGGAAGAAAAAACAAAAATCCAACCCTTCACTCAAAATATGTCTATATATTGGCAAATTTGGAAATAAGTAACAATATGGAACTTTCAAGAGGAATATCATTTTTACTGGGATTGAAAAATAGTTAAATAGAGATATTGGCTAAATGAAGTGAGGAAAAGCTAATGACTCCATTGGTTAGATTCTCTTAGTCCATAAGTTACTCTCCAGAAATTTAAGTGTTTTGACAGGAGCATAAACTCAGCATCCTGCAGCTGGAACATAGTCCCAGGAGCAAAATTTACACACAGAATTTCTGGCTCACCATCAAGAAAACTTTTATCCAAATAAATCAAAAAAAATTACAGTGCTGGAAGGGACAATAGAATTCCCAAAAGAGATATAGCCCATTCCCCTACATCGAGACATTCCATACCTTCCAAAAGCATTTACCTTCCTTGCTTTTAAAAATCACCAGCATCAGTAATTCTCCCATATCTTTGTGTGATGCAGTCCATAACCTCAAACCCTTATGGTTAGAATCGTATGGTTTTCTGGAAGTCTAACTGCAAATTATTTCAGCCATAATTCAGTCAATTCATCCTCCGCTGTTAATGAAAGAGAACGGAACACAACCTCGCAGTTCATTTAGTCTAAGAAGATTATTAGCACGTGTTAGTCTGCAATATTCTCTAGAGAAATATTTTTTCCAGTTTACCATCATGCACCTAAAAGTTTTAGCAATGGTTTTGTAAAAGCATCTGCATTATTTGCATGTGCTCCGCACAGCTGGGTGAAAACACATTTTTGATCACTGTTCTAGTATCCCTTACATGGCAGGAAGCAGGACAGAGTGTATAAAATGAGAGATCTCATCCTTTCCTGAGATCTGTTTACTCTGCGGTAGGGAAGAGGTAAAAGTCATTTTGAAATGTTTGTTTGTTGCTGCCCCAGAAGAAATAGGTTTGAAATAAAATAAAACAGCTGAAGAGCCTTCATTCTGAATGGAATGTGGATCTGTTGGTTCCAAAACAAAAATCTTACAGAAGGTCCTTAAAGAGCAGCCAAACAAACCCCAGGAGGAAGAAGGCACAGTGGGATAAATGTGTGTTCTGCTAAAGGAAATACATTGAAAAACGGACTTGTAAGTGGGATAAAGCCAAGAAGAAAACATAAAGTATTCATGGGTTGATTTCAGGGAATTCAAAGAAATAAACTTTTATGTGAAGTTGTAAATGAGCCATATGAAGGACCAGGGAAATGGAGAAAATGATCAAAGGAAAAAAAAAAAAGGTACCTAGGATATTAACCTTGCAGAAACATCCTGTTTGATTTAAAGAACACACGAAAACGATCCAGAAAGCAAAGGCAGAAAATGAAATGGGGACTACAAAGGGCATTGAGATAGAGAATAAAAGGTTTTACAGATAAATAAAGCAGCAATAAGCTTATGAGAGCCATGGTTGCCTCTTGAGAAACCAAAAGGCAACTGGGTAATGGAACAGGGAGATAGCATGGGATGAGTTATCCCTCCTTTCTCCATCAGAAAGCAGAAGAAAACAGCTGAAAGTAGATTCATTTCTACCAAAGGCAATGAGATACTAAAAAAAAAAAAAAAAGGAAATTGAGTGTAGCTCAAAAACATGTTAAGAAAACCAATTCTTAAGCCAGCTGAAACTAGAAACCTAAAGAGACTACTAGTGATAGAAGAAGAAATAAATATTTGCATAAGCTGACTAGTCCTGGAAAGCCAAATGTACAGTGGGTACAGTACAACTTTACATGGGCTAACAATTTTCTTCCATTAAACAGTAATATTTTTAGATACAGTATGAGATGTGTTAGCTGAATGAAATATAATTTCGTTTCTATTTGAAAGAAATGGAAATAAAGAAAAGGTTGATGAAAACATCATTTTTGAAGTATCCACATGACATAGTTTTACTTCAAATTTAGTACACCTCTAACATCTTGCACCATAGCAATGGTATAATCTCATGACAATCTGGAAAAAAAATTAAATTATCGATATAGTTCTTGTAGAGATATTGTGGAGACATGCTTACCAAATATCTTTGCTAACTGCTTGCTAACATCATTTCTATTATGCTAAATTGTTTAGAAAATTTCTATAAATATCTGAACACTTTCTGTTCCTCAGCATTCCACTTTAAATTCGCTGCAAAAGTAAAGACAGTCAACATTTTATGTCAGTATGGTGAGTTATATAGAAGCATATTCACACATTCATTCCTGTCAAATGCATACAGATGACCAGAAAGAGTTATGCAGTTAAATCTGAATAGCAATTGCAAAAACAAAAATAGGCAGCTTATGTGCACAATCTCTAGTGCACATCTCCACATCCTCAAATTCTCCGTATCTGATGGCTTTCATATTGTCCTTCTCATTTTAGAATTAATTTTCTACTTTAAATCCAGTCAAATCTGTGTACAACGCTTGCTACATCCAGGTCACTGAACCTAGATATTTAAGATTATCTCCATTACTTTGTATCCACCAGAAGGAAGAAAGGGAAAGAAGTTCACAGGTTCTCAAGTTATTACCCCTTTTGTAGATTGAAATTAATTTATCACCTTATTGTTACAACATACAAGTCCAAGAAGGATCTATTACATGGTATTCTCATATTTTAAAAGTGTCACATCAATTGTATTCTCTTCATGACAGTATGAGAATACTTCAGATATATACCAGAGTTAACAGAAAACTTGAGGAAATAACTTTAATGTGCTCTTCTGAGTGTCACCTCAACTCTCAGTAGAACATTACCAGAATGAGTAGCTTTTCTTTAGTAGTAAGTTTTACAAGCTATAGAGAAAATGTTTTCGATTGCAGCATAATTGTAATAGAAACACAGATAGGAGGACATTAGTTCCTTCATCTGTCAAACATGAATAATTTCACTAAGGCTTAGAAGTGTTGTACTCCAAGAGAAGACCTCTGTTGACCATTCAATCTTATATTATCTCCCATCAGTAAGTGCTCTATTAAGGTAATACGGTTTATACAATCTACACTGCAGCACAGTGTTGATTTTAAATTGATTCAATTGTATAATGCATACATTACCATCAAAACAAGTATTCCAAAAGGGAAAGACTGATACAATGCAATGCCTTATTGATATAATTAACAACATAAACAATTTACCCTGCAATATCTAACCATGCAGCTAGAAGAGTCTGAATATATGAACTGGTCATCTTCTGTGATGGATGATGAGAATCTGATTTCTGCCAAATACAGCATTAATTTCAGTGCCAAAGTGACACACAGTGCCGATTCTTTAGTAATATTTACTTGACAATTAGCTGACTATCAAGAATATAAAATGGTTGAGGAAGGTGTCTCTTTTTCAGTGAATAGTGTCATTCAGACTTCTCTGAATTTACTTTGCCTTTTAATCAACAAGTTTAACTCCACCTTGTAAATTAAATATCAGAAACGAATTAAGATGTAAGGTATCTTATTCTCATGTCTTTCTAGCCTCAATCAACTTAATAGGATACGACATAAGGCTGACCTTGTCAAATTACTTCAAACTTAGAGAGATGAATTTTTAAAAACAGGGGTTTTTGCTAAAACTAGTTTATTTGCTATTAGCAAAACTATTTAATATCATGGTGAAGAAAAAACAGTAATTTCTCTTGTACCTTTGCAAAGCATATCAGAAATAATACTATCAGTTAAAAACAAGGGCAATAGAAATTATCTTATTTTTGTATTAAATTTTACTTCCTTTCACTAGGTTCTATATTACTCTTAGTTTCTAAAGATATATATTTAACTAAATATGTTATAAATTTTATATAACTACTACCTTTGTACTGATTCACCCCCAAACAAGCAAGGCAAAAACATTACCACAGTTATCTTTTAAAGCCCATGCATCTTTACAGTGTGAAGAAAATACAGGGTCCAAAATATTTTAGAATCTGCCCAACTGATGTGTTCCACATGGTATGAACCATGTTTACTATGTACTCTGTGAAGATGCCAAATAGTCATGGACTGAACAGAAGCAGATATGTTATTTTAATAAGACAAATTCTAAAGAATTCCTGTGATATTTCTAAAATTAAAATCACTCTCAAATGAGAACATCCTCCATTGCCTTTGACATTCCAAAGGCTAAGTTCAATATTTTGCATATGATGCTCAGCGTATAAAATTGATGAATAGAAAAGACCGTATCTGCTTTTAATACCAGAGGGGCAATTATCGTGGAAACTCTGGTTGGATACATAGATAAGACTAAGAGAAGGTAGAGAGACACCTAGGCAGTTCTGAAAACAAATACTGAATAGATAAATACATATCCAATTTAAACTAAACCCATAGAAAGTGTCTGGCAATGCTAATGTTTTCCCAAAGCTTTGTGGTTAAAAGTATTCATTTAACATAGGTTCAACTTTAAATGCCAAACAAAGAGAGTGACATTGTTTCCAGATGTAGCTTTTAGCAGATCATGTCTTGAGTAATTAAGTGCAGTCAGATCTGAAAAGACTAGTAATTGAAGCAGCATAGAATACAATTTATTGCCAAACAATTCCAGACAGTAGGAAGAAAGTAGAATTAAAGTGCTTCAAACATGAGACTCCATGTTCTTGGAAGCTGATTTTATGCCTTGAAGTAACAACATTCATTTTCTTTTAATATGCAAATGCACACATGCATATGCACACACACACGCGCACACACACACACACACTAAATAAATAATAAATGTATTTGACTTTAAGAGATAAGGGAAGTTCCTGGAAATATGTATCATTCACCCCCACCTTGGGGGCTATCCATTGCTTTAGTTTTACTTTGTTTTTATTTGTTGTACGTATATATGATATTATTTAGGGCAGTTAATTGCACAGATAATGAAAACTCTTTAGATGCCCAATTAACCCAGCCCTACTTAGTCCAAAGGACAGACAGTTTGACTCCAAACATGAACATCATCAGCTCTTAGCTCTCAGCTCTGATGTGCTCAAAATAGTTTATGCCCATGTATAAACTGAACCATCAGAAATAAGACCTCAATCCATTAAAACGTCAGAAGATCAAGTTCACAGTGAGACGATGGCTACATTTCCAAGTGCAGAGCCTGCATCATTGTCAGAATCTCAGGATTATTTAGGTGCGTTGATTTACTAACATGGCAGCCAACAAGATTTGTGTTCTTGGACATTGATTTATAGATTGAATTCATTGTGTGCCACAAACTGTAAATAAGGTCTACTTAGAAACAAAATCTCAAAAAGACCAATTTTCAATATCAAAAAAGCATACAAAAGTCCTCAAATGTATTATTTCTGTTCAGTAATGGATGTGAGAGCTGTAGGCCAAATCTGTTTTAACACATTCTTACTGGACTAAAGTGATGAAAATAGATTTTTCTATTCTTTATAACTGTCATTTCTCACTTTGATGCTTTTGAAAACACAACTGACCATAATATGTATAAGAAAAAATTTCCACTTTATTATACTCTTAATCTTTGCTACATTTTTATAATTAAATACTAATATCTCTCTATAAACTTCTGGGAAATCTAATCTATCAAAGGCCAATGTATTATTTCTTCTTATAGATGTAATGATTTCAGTCCAATTGGGCTGAGTCTATATTCAATTTTTTTTCACATTCAAAAGTATTGGGAAAAGGTTAAATTTTAATTTTTTCCTGGAATTTAAGTTTTGCCTGGTATTGTAGGCCAACCATATGCATTGTTTAAATAATAAATTTGGATTTGAGCATTTTTATATTTGTCTCTCGTACATAAAAGATGAAGAGGTTAATTTATACTTGTCAACACAGTAGCCATTACCTATATATTATGAGTTGAACATTGTAAGCAAAATGTACATGAGTGATATAACAAAAATTATCTATTAGAGTGCATTTGTCAAAACTGTTAAGGAATTAAATTATTCATTTAGCAAAGCCTTAATTAAAAATGAAGCAGCACTGGTTTTAGGCAAGAAATAGATAGGAGAAACATGATTTGCCCTTTATTTCTAGTATACTTTTGTTTTCATCTAATAGCATTCCTGCTCTTCTAAGGAAAACTGTTTTCTGTACTTTAGCCTTACAAATGAGCATATGACCTAAGGCTGAGGGAAGACAAGTATTCCTTGGGGAGGTTATTGGCTCAAAAAAGGCAGGTAGACAATGCAGGTGCATCACAATCCTCCTTGGTCCAGTCCACCTAAGATATTCAATAAACTGTTTTTTGTTTTGTTTTGTTTTGTTTCTCCTCATATTACAAGCTTGACAGTATGTAACTCTTGGGGAATGAGAGAATTTTTATCTCATCATGGCAATCAAGAGTGTCCACAGGTGAGGAGAAAAATGGAACGCTGGTGCTCTTTGAGCCCTGGATCCAGGCATACCAGAATTAAATCAAACACTGATTTATCTCATTATGTGAAACAGTAAATGTCAACTTATTTTCTTTTTGTTAACTAGAATTGGGTTAATTTTTCTTGTAACTGAAAGAATTTTGACTTATGCTAATATTAGAATATGTGATATCTAAATATCAGTTCCACATCTTAATTGGACCAACCAAAATTCCTTTTTACTTATGGCTTTGCTGATTACTAGGTTTACTGGGGGCTTCTTTGATATGCTTTTTGGGTGGGATACATTATAAGACAAAAGGAATTCACCTATCCCATAATAATTATTGATTGCTGACCAGAAGCCAAATGAACTACACCAGCGTGGCCTCCAGTTTCAAAGAGCTTACATTCCAGTGAGGAAGATAGACCAAATCAAAAACAAGGAAACAAAAGAAAGTACTAATTTTGTAAGTTTTATGAAGAAAACATGAAAGAGCATATTTAAAGAGGAAGATCAGCAAAGATCTGTCTGAAACATTCATACGAAGGATGAGCTAAAACTCACCATTTGGAAAGAGGAGGAAAAATATTCCAGGTAAAAGGAATAATGTATGCAAATATCCCAAGGCAGAATAGAGAATGTCTTGTCCCAGAGCAGGAGAAAAATCTACTTGACTGGACACTGTCAGCAAAAGAGAAAACAATAGGAAAGGATGATTTTGGAAAGCGAATGAGGTTTCACAAAACAAACCGGATTTTGAGGATCATCATTATTACTGTGGAATATTTTCATTCTTAGTACATTGCAAAATTATTGAAGATGTTTAAGCATGGAATAACATGATTAGATTTATGTTTAATAAAATCACTGCTGATATTGCACAGGTGAATTTCAGTGAGTAAGTGTAGGGAAAAATGAGGCAAGTCAGAAAACTGTTACATAATCTAGGTGACAGATGATAGAATAAGGATCCTTGAATAAGGAAATAGTTGTGCTCTATAGGAAATATCTTGAAGATGAAATTAGTAGGATGTGTTGATGGATTGGGATATTAGAAGACAGGGAAAGGACCTAGATTTCTAACCAATGTAATTATGGGGTTGCTGGTATCATTTACTCCCATAAATAATATGCAGTGAGGGGAAGATACGGCGTAAAGAAGTATGTAAGAGAAACACGAGAGTTTTAGACACAGTAACTCAGAAGAGTGTATACTTACACTGATTGCTTACCAGAACCAAGTAAGCTCAATGTTTATGTTATGGTGAGGAAAAGGGATTCCTGAGCGACTCAGTTGTTTAAATGTCTGACTCTTGATTTCTTTCATTCATGGGATCATGTTCATGGGATCAAGCCCCATGTAAGGGCTCTATACTGGCAGCCCATGTCTCCCTCTCTCTCTGCCTTTCCCTGATTTGTGCATGCACTCTCTCTAAATAAATAAATAAATAAATAAATAAATAAACAAACAAACATTAAAAAATATTGTGGTGAGGAAGATCAAAACAATACAAACAAAAACAAAAAATGAAATAGCTATGAATTTTGTAAGTTTCATGAGAAAAATTAAAATTTGTAAGAGAATGAGGAGTGGACAGGTATGGTGAGGGTCAAATTGAGAGACTTGGCCTGAAGATATAAATTAGAGAATCATCAGCATGAAGATTATGTTTGACTCTGTTGCACTGAGATCACACTAGAAGAAGGGGAACACGGATCAGAAGAAGGGCATAGAGAATGCAACAAAGAGACACTGAAAGAATAATTAGCTTCTCACATGACGGCTAAAGCTATGCACTCAAGTTTCCCTGAGTTTCTGTCTGATAATTGAGAAAATGATAGTCAAAGAGTAAACTTTTTTGATAGAGCTTCAGTCATATTCAATTGTATTTTCATACTGTTTAATCCTTGCCCAGTTAAAAGGTGCACCATATGTATTATTTTATTATTTATGCCTCTTTAACATATCAGGTCTATATGAATAAGGTAGTCATAATTTGTCTAAGAGTTCCCAACGTGTGAGAGATCAAGAACCAAAACAAGAACTCTGACATCGTACTCTAATGTATTCATTGCCCAGATTCCATATATTTTTGAGCAGTTTTCTTGCCTCTATTAAAGACAACTAGATAATATCTCAATGAGTAGTATGAAAGTTCACTAAGCCTTTGTGAGATACCACTGGTTGCTTTGGATATTTACTTAGGAATTACTGTGAATCATAGACTTAAAACTGATCGATGGCTTGGTTTCTGAACGTACAATAATTATTTGTGCACTTTTGGAAATATGACCCTTCTCACTGAGTGGTAAAACCACCATATATATATTGCCAGTATTGATTCACACTTACAGAACCTGTGCCCTTCACTTCAAACCATGAAAACTAAGGCACAGAAATATTGCAGACAGGTTTGAGAACGAGATTATATATGTGGTGAGAAATATATTTAACTTTACAATGTGTCACCATTTAAAATATGTATCATTTTAAGCAATACCAAGTTTGAACATAAGCTATTTTATATACAAACCTATAATATCTAAGAAGCCATTTAGAAGATATAAATACAACTGACTATTATCCCATGTATATTATTAAAAGACAAAATATTTTTTCTTCCTTGATATCTCTATCTTTCTATATAAGGCCATTACTATAATCGCCTTTAGAATAAATAAATAGTAATAACTCTAGTCTTAAATGCACTAATTTGCTTTACTGTAGAATTATACCACAAAAGCTTGATAGTAACTTTTAAATTGAATCACACATATTATAATTAATTGGTAGATTCTCATTATAGATAAATCCATAAAACTGAAGCTGAATTAAATTATGTTTTCAGAGAATGCAAAATAAGTTTTTTTGCTCCCATGATGTTGGGTGAGGTTTTTTTAAAGTACATTTTTAAAAGTGAAGCAGAAGATATTTGGGATAAATTTTGAGGATTTCTTATCCACCTTCCCCCTAAAATGAAACTGACAAATGGTAGGCAGTAATTGGCTATTGCTAAATTTGCCAAAAAAAAAAAAAAAAAAAAAAAAAAAAGTTGATGATGAAAGAAGTTTTCACTCTTAAAAAAGACTTATAGAGAGTTGTGTTTTACTTAGGAAGGTGCTATATGTTATCACTAACTCACTTTTATTGCTGTCTATATTCTCAAAAAGTCAACTGAGACATTCCAATCAAGTACATGACAATGATTGTATTTTGCACAAACATGTCTATGTTTTGTTTTCTGGTGAGCAAAATTCACAATTGTTTAACTCTCATTACACATCACCCAAAAGCTTTATCAGAGGTTAGATCTGATAAAACATGACAATTGAGTATACTAATATATGATGTCTATTCCTGAGCCAGATTCTGATTAACTAGAGGTAGAAAAGGTTCTTTGATATGCATCCTGAGTACAAGACAATGTCAAAGTAAGTTTCTAAGGCAGATTAGATACTGCTATGAACACCAATATAAAATCCATAATGCTTTAAAACATTATAACAGCACACTGTATATTGTTTTTCATTTCATGCTCCTTAAACACTGGACTCATTTTCTGAGTCAATCTTCTTCACTCCTTTATATGCCTTTGGCAGATATTGTTTTTCTTCATGCTATTTACAAGCTGAATTTCCTTGCTTGTCTTTGAGATTCTCAGGTTTCCCCCCCCTCCTTTGGTTTCCCTCAGTCTTATTTTTTTACTATTAAAAAAAATTGTTGAATCAAGTATATTTGAGCTTGTGTAATAAAATGCCTTAAATATCTTGATTATAAATAGATTGAAACCTAAAATAATATATGAATATATTTTCAATCTATAAATACATTAATAAGGTACACATTTAGGCATTTATTCTAGATAGCATATAAATATATATCTATACATTTTGCCTAATTCATCTTTCTCATCACACTAACAAAGTTTACTTTAAATCTCTTATGCAAAATCCATTTTCTCATTTTATTCTCATCAAAGTAAGCATTAATTATTTATGCTATGTTAATAATACTAAATTCCACCTATGCCTTTTGTTCCATAGCAGTATTATCTCTGAGAATTTTGGCTCATAACATGGGGTCCATAGGAAAATGCTAGATGCTGCTATAAGAGAGAAAAGTTTGCAGCAATTGGCACTTCAAAGCCAAGATGAAACCTTTTAGGGGCTTATCCAGAGTAGGTACTCAATAAATATATTATTATTATTATTATTATTATTATTATTTATTACTATACACACACTTCATGTTTTATAATACTGTGACAGATACAGTGCATATTTTCAGAAAAAAAATCCTTATTTGTTATTTCACATATTTTTTTGAAACTTTTTTGAAATGTAGAGGCAGATAATCTACCTTATCCTGGTCCTCTATTAATTCTCCTCAAGTGCAGGGACAATATCATAGCCAGAGAAGTATCTCTATCACCTAATCACATGACCAGTTACATGACAGTTCAAAATCAAATAAATAAATTTAATTGAGGACGCTAACACTTAGGAAAAATAGTTTTGTCCATGGTCACACTGTTTTAAAAAAAGGAGAAAGCCAGAAGGTGATTACAGAAGTGCAGACACCCTACCTTTCTCTCCACTAGACACCCTGCCTTTCTCTCCACCCTACCTTTCTCTCCAGTTATTTATCTGTGGGGAATGGGCAGGAAGAATTCATTGCCTAGCATCTGAAAATATATATGTATCTCATGTCAAAACCCAAGAAAAATGTAAAACTGTGTTGTCAACCTAAAAATCCAAAGTTGAATGCTTTTTGTGCTGTTATCTCCTGCTGAATTAAGAATATCTTACCAAGGAACTAATTACTTGTTTGGGGATTTGTTTCAAGTTAATCAATCTGCTCCCAGACTAGCTGACCAAGGATGTGTCTCTAATTGTGAAGCATGACAGCAGTCTTTTGACTCTACAGTGGACTGAAACTCTATGGCTGTATTCACATATCCAGTAGGGTCCATGCTCCTCCCATTGGCCATCCTGGGATTGTTTAATTAATTAGAAAGTTGAAACACTAAGAATAATCACTCTTTCCATCACTCTTTGAAGACACAGCTGTCATCAGGCATTAGAGAATCTACTATCCTATAGTTTGTTTATTTTCTTCTTATTCTTATTGTGACTTCTCATTCATAGAAAATAAAGTTATTTACTGTTTTTCTTGCTCAAATTATACTTCAACTGTTATTGGTTGAAACCTGAAATTGACATTTTTAAGGGCCAAAAATATAGTTCAATCTGTTTACTTAGTACCTGCTGATTCAACACAAAGATTCACTTCATATGTTTCATACAGTCATTGTTACAAGCATACATCTGAAATTAGACTGCCTGGGTTCAAATTCTGGGTTCCCTACTTATCCACTGTGACTTTGAGTAAAGTGCTTGATTTACTATGTGTAAATTTTTTATGTATCAGTTTCTTTTAAAATGAGAATAATAATAGTCTTTACTTCATAGGATTATTTTAAATATTAAATGAGTAAACATTTGTCAAACATTTAGAACAATACCTGGATTAAAAGTATTTGTTAACATGTGCATGTGTGTGTGTGTGTATGTGTGTATATGAGAGAGACAGAGAGGCAGAGAGAGGGAGAGAAAGGGAGAGAGAGAGAGAGAGAGAGAGAGAGAGAGAGAAGGAGAAAGAAAAAGAGGTTACATATATACATATAATATGTAATTCATTTCCAGAGATATTAACCCCATTTGATAGATCTAAAATTGATAACTTGATGATGAATCAATTAACCTACTCATTCATCAAATTTATACTGACACTTTAAATTCTAAATACCATGGTTACTAAAATGTTTTTACAGAGTAGTGGTGCAGTTAAGATATGTATTTTTTAAGCTAATTTTATGAAGAATATGAGAAAGAAACATAAAAAAAACAAAAAGTAATCTGAACAGCAACTCAGAAAAAAAATATTTTTAATGATGGGTACTGAAATTCATGAACTTTCTATTATCACACAATTGTCAGAATATCTGCCTATCTATATTTGGCACAATCTAAATGATTATTAAACAACACAGAAATCTGAGGGAAAATTGGGCTTCCTGGCAAAGGCCATTTTTGTAAACCATCTCTCTACATGAGAGCAAGGTCAAAGACTAGGAGAAATCATGTGGTGACATCCAAACTGTGATTTTCCAGCTTTTCTTTTTTCTTTTTTTTTTAGGATTTTCTTTTTAAGTAATCTCTATAGCCAATGTGGGGCTCAAACTCACAACCCCAAGATCAAGAGTTGAACACTCCTGTGACCGAGCCAGCCAGGTACCCCTCTAGTTTTACTTTTCTGTCTATTCTGATTTATAACTATTAATTGAAATGAGATTTCTAAAAATCTACACATTTACAAGCAGTGTTGTAAGGATCGAGTGAACATTTTTATTTAATTTGCCTTGAAGTGATCATTTTGCTCTAATTTATTAAACTATAAGGATGAACTCATATCTATTAGCTTAAAACAATAATAGGCAAGATTCTGGAAGAGTGTGTGGGACAAGAAACGTTGCTGAAACCATTTTTTGGAAACTATTGTCTACCATAGTCTATTCTCTGGTCATAATAATTTACATCCCCTTCATGTGCAAAATACAATCATCCCTTCTTCAAGATTCCACAAAGTCTTATCCCATTATGGTATTAGTCTGGACTGAGGTCCAGGATCTCATAATCAGTCCAGTTATAGATGAAACTCCTCAGGTATAATTTGTCTAGTACAGCTTCTAGAGAATAATTCTTATTGACCTAAAGGACTGTAGTCTGAACAGACAAGTTATCTGTGCTCCACAACACCATGTGTTCCAACACACCATGGTTAGGCATGCTATAGATCATTTAGAGTTTTTTCTTTTTTATTTTTGAGAGAGAGAGAGAGAGCAAGTGGGGGAGGGCAAAGAGAGACAGGGCAAGAGAGAGAATCCCAATCAGACTCAGAATTATCAGCACGGAACTCTATGCAGAGTTTGAACCTTGAACCATGAAATCATGACCTGAGCCAAAATCAAGAGTCAGATGTTTGACTGAGCCACCCAGGAACCCTTAGATACTTCCGTTTAAAAAGGAGAAAAATCTAAAACACCAAGGAATCACAGGTCCATATAAATTCTGAATTCCATCTGGACACACATTGCCAGAAATGATTCTCCATGGCTCTTGGCTTTGCCTTCTAGGTTTCTTGTAGCTTCTTCTAAGGCATTCTTCATTTGTCATAGGAAAAAAAAAAATGTTGGTGTTTGCAAATTAATGTGTTTGTTAGCCTGATTCCTACCTACAGAAGTTTGAGGACCCAAAGACATCTTTTATTTTTTTATTTTAAAAATTTTATATTTTTTAAAATATTTATTTACTTTTGAGAGAGAGAGAGACAGAGTGCGAGTGGGCGAGTGGCAGAAAGAGAAGAAGACAGAATCTGAAGCAGGCTTCAGGCTCCGAGCTGTCAACACAGAGCCTGATGTGGGGCTCAAATCCTTGAACCCTGAGATCATAACCTGAAAGGAAATCAGGAGTTGGATCCTTAACTAACTGAGCCACCCAGATGCCGCTCAAACCAGTCCACCTTAAACTTACTTATCCTACCCACTCCTTCCTATGGAGGAGTCTCTTCCATAGATTCTTATGGGGGAATCTCCATATCTTGCCCACATTTTCTCCTTGCTCCCTCTGCCTCCAGACAGATCCTATGTGGCTTTCTGTGGTATGGTTGACCCACTCGTTTTACAAACTGTACATATAACAATGTTTTCAATGACAGCCCTCTTTTGGCCTTGCCATACCTAAATTGTAATAAAATGTATATCTAAAAATCAGTTACATAACAAATCATATCAAAGGTATGACTTAGTTTAGCTTACAAATTAGTAGAAGAGCATGTGGGACCAGAATAGTGAGGAAGACATTTCTGAAAAATAAAATCACCCACACGGGTCACAATTTGAGAGAGAGAGGGGGGAAAAAAAAACTAAACTAAACCAAATCACATTTCTTTATTTCTCTATGCTGGTAAGTCTACAAAATAAGCCAAACCAGATATCTGTAATACTGTTAAAATTTGAGTTAGAGTAAATTAATTTAGTTCATGAGACACTCACTCCTCTTGTCACTACTTCATACACTTAATGTTTCCATTCTGGATGTTTTAGTCCACAATTTTGACCTGTACAAACGTGTTATGATTTGTATAGACTAGGAAAACTGCCCCTTTGCCACTTACACCCACAAAATGGGTGATGAATAAGTTTAATTTTTTTATTGAATCTTCCTATCAAATTATTGTCATATTTTATTTTTTAACTACTCCTATAAATTCACAAATACTGATTTATCATCCAACTTTGTAAGAAAACGGGATTCAATATTATGGAGTCTTTCTGATAATTAAAGTTTTCACCTCCAGTACCATCCACTCATTTATTCAACAGCTGAGAATAAACAGTGTATAAACAGTGTTTTTCCTTACAATTTGGTACCTAGGATCTTAGGGATTATCATAGATTTTTATACCAAATTCTGAATTCACATTGAAATTTACATATGTCTGATTTTAAAAATAGTGGTTTGATGCTGTATATTTTAAATTGAATTTAAATTAATTTTTCCTGTTGAGGTTGGGAATTGTATTCTATCTCTTGAAATAATCAAACATCCCCTGGGGGTATTGCAACAGCAATCAATTAAACATTCACAGAATTACTATTCTAATAAAATTCTAATTAGTTTCTATCTCTTCCTGTCTTAAGTGGTTGCTGGTGTTATCACAGAATTATCTAATAGTTTCGGAGATTTTTATTTTTCATATACTCAAGAAGAAACATCTGGGGGAAAGCAACGATCTGATTAGGCATATGATACATACTTGAGAATTCTACATTTATAAATTGTTTACTTTCAATAATGTTAGAAATACCCATTTAATTTATAAGATTAGCTTATAAATTTGTAGCTAAGTGAAATAAATTTAATTCAATGAAGTTGAAAACAAGGCTTTTTTGTTATTATTTCTCTACTCAAGTCTGAAAAGATGGTAATGCAATACCTAAATGCCAAATTCCTACTTGGAGTGAATAAAAACACCTAAGGAGTCTTGAAATCATTGTAAGAACTCTGAGTTAAGTCTACCTACATACACTTTCCTTCACATAACGAAACTGATCATCGCTGACCTGTTACTGGAATTTCCTGGTGGTATATGGAAGACTGCATTGCTGTTATTTTGAAGTATACCCTGAAGAGGGGGGAGACTTTTTAAACAACAGAAATCATTAATTTAATGTGTAAAAAATAATAATGTAGGCAGAACATGGAATACTGAACTCTCACCTGCAGAGAGTAAACTGAGAGAACATTTGGTATACCGCAAGTCACGCTGAAGAATTTCACACGATGTGAGCTCCATAGAAGATAATGAGTGCAAATCATGAGAGCTGTGCAGAAAAGTTAACTTACCATGTCAACAGGAGAACATTTGTTCCTTTTATGCAGTATCAGCTTTGCTTCGGGCAATTCAATGCAGAGCAATTGATAAATCAGCATGTATTCAGGCACTGCTTTGAGCGAAGTATTTACATTTTTATTTCTGAAGCGGTCAAATGTAGCCTAATATATTTTAAAAGAAAAATCTCATTTCCACGTGGTTGGAGCATAATAGTTTCCTAATCGGTTAGAAAATTCTAAACTGATGATTAATCTATATTTTGAAACACAAAAGAAACATAATTAATAATAATAATTTCAAATTTTTTCTCTCACATTTTTCTTGAAACCCTCCTTTTGTTATGGCTTTCTCGAAACTGCTCTTTCTGCTTACTGGATCTGTACTATTACTCTGCTGCCCTTCTTTTTCTCCACTGAATCTCTTGGCTCACTTACTTCAAATCCTCAAAGGAGGATATCTTTGTTTTATGTTGACATGAATAGGGACACCATTCAGGCAGGCAACTATATACAACAGACATTGTCTTTCAAGCAACCTACAGACAAAATCCAAAGATATTAAATTTAGCAAAAGATTCAAAAATCCAACTAGCTTACTAAGTCTCATGATCATGTCAAACCAAGCACTCTTCAGACCCAAAATTAACATCAATCTAGGACTTAAGTCACTTTATATTATGGATTCATAGAATAATGTTCAGCATAAGGAGAAACTATTTCCTAAATTATTTATAAGGAGTCTGCAAAAACTAAAAGCATAGATATAAAACTGAGGATATGCAACTCAAATGTAATCATATAACTAACCTACAGCTGCAAGAACTGGAAAGAAATCAAAATCTTACACCAGAGACGAGATGGCTTTGAAAACAAGTGCAATGGAAGATATTCTACTGGCACGAAACCAACTTACTGCAATAGATAATCTAAAGAAATAACCATTGAGAAGTATGTCTCTACCAAAACTAGAAACAAGCACAAACTTTTGAAGCCAACTATTCCAGATGTCCACCCACAGGCACAGAGCCGCAAAATCAGATGGTATGACCTGAGTGCCAGAGAAAAACCTTAAAAAACACCATGAACAGAAAAAAAAAAAGGCAGTTGATCTTAATGCCATACAACAGATGGCAATAAAATGTAGAAACAATTATTTTTCACACCTTGTGCCAAGGTTGGAGAGGAAAGGAGGTAAAAAAACATTCTCATTTGTGGTAAGAAAGTATATTGTTGTCAGGTCAAATCTAGAATATTCTGCGGTCCTTTTCAAAATAGATTACAACACTGAGAACTAAATATTTTAAACCAGATTATACATTTTAATTGAGCAAAATTATATACAATGAGGTCACATGTATTCTTTTCCAATACATTTATAGGATTTGATGCTGCTTGGAAAACCCTTTCTAAAATGTAACAAGTAACACAATGAGAAGAGAAATGTATGGAATTTACCATATTAATGGGATAGATGATGGAATTTTTGATCAACATTTTACTTTTTTACTTCATAATTTTCACAACTTATTTATCACTCATCATATGCAGAGCTGAGCACCAAGATTTATGTTTTCCTCATTGTTCACTTCAGGTGGGCAATGCCATAACACAGGTGCAGATGGTGTAAGACTATGGAGGACCAGTTTTAACACCAACTTAGTGTCAGTTGGCAATATGGATTGACGAGAACATACAGCTTATTCATAATGACCCAGATTTAAGGAGTCCATGAAATCATTTAGTAATGCCCAGAGTACTTTGGCACTCGGATACTACCTTCCTCATCTATTGGTATGAATTCAGAGAAGGCAAACTGATGATGATATTACTCAAGTAAAATGAGAATAGAAAAGCATATGTATAGAACAAGTGGACAAACACATAATGCAGACCAAAACAAAATGACAAAGCCTTTTATCTGTTGCTTTGATTATGTGCCATTGTTTTCCAATGTATTTTCTAATTAGAGTGTAATAACAGACAGTACATGAAGTCCTTCCTATGTACCACACACATTGTACGTGTTCTCTTCATGCTCATAAAGTCTTTCTGGAAGAGTAAACCAATGCTTACTGAGGTAACAAAAATCGACTAAAGCAACACAACCAATAACCTCATGACAGAAATTTAAAATTATCTACACGTCTCATTAGTCTAAGGAAAACCCAGGAAAAAGTAAGGAAGCCTCTATATACCTAACTCCGAAATAATGAATGAGGTTCGCTGTGTTCATTCTATCTGCAGCATGTTGTTACAAATCATTAAGACATCCAATGGGAATTATAAATTTCTTCCCAAATATTTTAACAGGTATCAATATCAATGATTTGTTAGGATACACAGTATTTCAAAACTGAGTTTTTTCCTTGAACACTTAATTAGGCCAGATGGTTGATTTAAGCAGACTGAATTTCTAAGCTACAAGGCAACTAATATTTTTATTATCAAAAGTATTTCTCTGGCAAAATAAACTAATAGTGATGCCCCAGAAATGCTATATGTGCAACTAAATGGCTTATGAGCAATTTCATGCTGTAATTTTTTTTGTGTTTTTAATATGTCTTTGTTTATTTCATATTTTGACATCTTAAGTAGCTTTGCAGGTGTGCAAATAAAAAATGCCTTATATTACCAGGCAGGTAATATAAATATGTCAATAGGCTGATATCATACAACAAGGAGTGGTAGATACATACATCAAGGTCTAAATAATACTATTCAAGGTATTTTTTAAATCATTATTCAGAGCATTAATAATATAATATAGTGTAATACAATATTCATGCACATACAAACATTTTACACATTCCATTGGAATTAACCTCATTTTACAGATGTAATATAAATAAAATGACCATGAATTAATTTACTCATTCATAAAATATATATTAAAATTTTACATTCTGAAGTCGATGGTTCCTGAAAACCCATCCAGAAAGACGATTATGTCTTACATGAAGCTCCCACAAATAATTTAAGAATCTCAATACTTTACGGAAACTTCACTGATTACTATTTGGGACTTAAAGCATTATGCTTTCATTATATGTTCTATATTTTATATAATTCTATAAGCATCATAAGCTCCCCCAAATTGTGACAACGCATTTAAACATTTAATTGATCATCTACTACGGTATTATGCAAAGGATCAAGCATCCGTGGATCCCTGTTATTTATTAACAATAAGGTGATTGATCATAACATATATTCTCTAAAATATAATTTGTTCCAAGAATTGAATGTCAGTAACTCTATTATGGCAATGAACAGAATGTATCAGACAATAGTGAAGAGCAAATTTTGAATGCTAAGGAAGAAGTAATTATAATCAACTAGTCACGTCCTACTAGGTGCTATTTTACTATATATTAATTTATAAAGAATTAAGTTCAGAATAGGCAATATAAGGTTAGGAGGATATGATCTCCCTGTTGATAGCTCTAACCAGTAATTGAAGCCTGCTTCATTCTGTACCATCTGTATACTCCATTTGGTCATAGAACATAGAAAGCAGAATCGGACCCTTAAGCATAGATTAATCAATGCTACTTCATGGTCTGTCATAATTCACTGCAGTTACAAATGTTATGGGGGAAAACTGGTATAAAATTACTCTTTCAAATAAAATACAAAGAGAAATATAATTTATAAATTTTAAAGAGTAATAGTGTAGAACCATTAGGGCCATTTCTGGCTTGTTAATGTCTGATCTCTAAATTATTGGAATATTTTTTCTGGTGTGTTGATTTTGTGTTTTTACGAAGTAATATTTGTTTTTATTTCCTTCCCCTTTCTTCCTCTATTTCCTCCCTCAGCTTGGATGCCAGACAATGCAATCAAGTCTGTTCATTTTATTAGTTGTGTTGTTGTTGTTGTTGTTGTTGTTGTTTTCCAACTTCTGGTACCAACATCAGCTGCATAACAAAGGAAAATAGAAAAGGTATCTGGGAAATTGGCATTTAATCCCCTCTTTTGGAAAGCTCTCACCTACACCTTCACTATTTCTTACAAGAATAGTCAATTCTCTGCAAAAGCCCAGCACTTGTAACTCCTCGCATGTACCCAGAACAGAACAGCTCCTAAGTATAGAGTCTTACTTGGGATGTTGTGAGAGACAACTGCTCCCACTTGAGCTATTCAGAGATGACTGCAATTATTAGTGAGCTTGTAGGACTCAAGGAGTTGCAATAATGAAAGCACATTCCATAACAACTCGGAAAGTGAAAATATCATGGAAATTGTCTTGCTCCCCCGTCCTTTCGAGCCCCTTGGGGATTTTTGGTCAAACACCATTCCTGCTTTAAAACATTCCTCCCACAGACCAATCACCTGGATAATTGCATTTCCACCCTGAAACATGTAAGGGGGAAAAACAACAAAAAAATAACACACAATGACGCATAGTCATTAAAAGAAACATTTTTTATTTGATTTCATATGCACCTTACATATTTCTAAAGGTCTTGGATCTTGAGTTAAACTGCACTGAGCAAGCACCTTTATTATCACCAGGTGTGTGTGTGTGTGTGTGTGTGTGTGTGTGTGTGTGTGTTGTCAAGGCACTGAGTATGATAAACTCCAGTAGGTAGACTGAAAGGCAAAAAAATGAAATCTCTTTACCTTTTATGAAATCTCTTTACCTTTTAAGTCTTGGCTGGATAACTATGAATTGAGAATTTATCTCTCCCACCCTAAAGAGGCATAAATAACAGTCCTGACAAGGGGAAAGTACACAAGACACCCCCTCACAGGCTGAATTCCTTTCCAGCAAGGTCTTCTTTGTGATTTTTTCTTTTTAGTCCAGGTGCAAGCTATTACCCTGTTTGTGACAACAAAACATGTGATCTTAGCCTGAATATTTACAAACGAGTACAGGTGGCATTACAAAATAGACTTTGGAATAGATATTAGAAAGCAGAAAAACAGCAGTCTGTCAAAGAGATTTGCTTCTAAATTGTTTTACTTACAGTTACAATCTTTTGTCATTCAAAGACCATATTTTCTGCCTGAAACCATTATCATTATTGTCAACATTATTGTTACATAGTATTATTTATCTTATTATTATGAAAATGTTCACCAAAGCCACCATCAATTGTTTTCATTATATTTACACAGGTAAAAAAGGAGTAACAATGTAATAAAATCTGAAATTAAGGCAGACTTTAATGATCAACCCTTTTGCAAGGTTACTGACTTTGAATAGAGCTTTGCTTCCATAAAAATTATTTGGGGATATCAACACAAAAAAAGAGATAAGTATCAGAAAAATGATTTGAAAATGAGGATGAATCAGTAATCTAAATCCCTTTTATATCTCCTTTTATCTCATATTCTTCATCCATTGAACCATATCATAAATGTCATGTATAACACACTGCCTGATGGTCTCCCTGGCAAATAGTCATTGCACTACAGATACTAGTTTTTTGAAGTCATGTAATTTTTCCCCCCAAAGAGTTATTCACATATATCTAACTTTGGTTTAAAAAAAACAATCAAATGTTCTTTTATTTTTTTTATTTTTTTTTTTAACGTTTATTTATTTTTGAGACAGAGAGAGACAGAGCATGAACGGGGGAGGGGCAGAGAGAGAGGGAGACACAGAATCGGAAGCAGGCTCCAGGCTCTGAGCCATCAGCCCAGAGCCCAATGCGGGGCTCGAACCCACGGACCGCAAGATCATGACCTGAGCTGAAGTCGGACACTTAACCGACTGAGCCATCCAGGCGCCCCACAAATGTTCTTCTTTTAAAAAATTAAGAAAGGTCACAAAAAAGGAGACAATGGACATATCTTTGTGTTTTATAGTATTAGGTGAAGATTATGTAAAACTGAATGTATAGTTGACCCTTGAACAGCACAGGTTTGAACGGTGTGATTCCACTTATATGTGGCCTTCTTTCAATAAATGTATTTTTCTTCCTTATGATTTTCTTAATAACATTTTCTTTTCTCTATCTTACTTTATTGTAAGAATACAGTATGTAATACATGTAACATATAAAATATGTTAATCGATTGTTCGTATTATCTGTAAGCCTCCCAGTCAAATAGGAATTAGTAGTTAAGTTTTGGAAAGTCTAACGCTATATTTGGATTTTTGTGCAGAAGGTCAGTGCCCCTAACTCCCATGTTGTTCAAGGTTCGACTCTATACCGTCCAACTCTGACCTATAAATTTTTAAAATTTCTTTAGTGTATTTTATAAAATGTTTGTGGTTTTTTGAAGTTACAGTTTCTAATGGAAACAGTTTTGGGGTAAACATGTTAGAACACTTCGCTCTTGAATGTTTAAATCAACAGACTATACTACTAAAGATTGTCATATCATAGTTCATAAAACTATTTGTAAAATAAATGAAATAATGTAGATTAGTCCTAGACTCAAAAATTTATTTTAAATCGTATTTAATTTCTAGCTAAGAGAATTGTTTTTGAAGATACTCCACTATTCCAAGACCATCATGCAACCTTTCAATATATCTTACCTTAAAAAACAACTTGCATTTGAGCAACTTTAAGAAAAATTATTTTTCTTCAAACACTGAAAGAAATCAACACTGCAGAACTCTTTTTATAAAATATTAAATGGAAATAATTTTTAGGGCCTTGGAGCAAGACTCATTAAACATAAATTTCCAAATTTTGTTATAGCAAGTAAACACTGAGTTTGAACTCATAAATAAGTAAGTTAATTAGTTCAGTAATGTTTTTAAATTTTTGTTTAATGTTTATTTATTTTTGAGAGAAAGAGACGGAGCAGGAGTGGGAGAGGAGCAGAGAGAGAGGGAGACAGAGAAATGGAAGCAGGTTCTAGGCTCTGAGCTTTCAGCACAGAGCCTGATGCAGGGCTCGAATCCACTAGTGGTGAGATCATAACCTGAGCCCAAGTCAGGTGCTTAACCAACTGAGCCACCCAGGTGCCCCAGTTCAGTAATGTTTTTAAAGATCAACAGTATTGTTTAATTTTAAAATGTCCTCGAAAGAGTTATTTATTCACTTTTTCACTATTTCTTCATTCTTCTTTTCCATAAAAAATATCTACCAGATTTTTTAGATTTCTCCAATTGGTATGCAAAGAAACCTTTCTAAATTCACAGCTATTCAAAATTTTGAAGATCTGCTGAATAATTCAAGATGATAATGTGTGTTCATGTGTCTTTCTTATGATTTTGAAATATAAATATGAAATATATGGCTCATAACATCCATAAAAATTGAACCCAAATCAGGGGATAAAGAGTGTTAGTAAACTTGGCTAATTAGAAAGATCTTTTTTTCCATGATACTTAAATACAAGGAAAAATGTATTAAATATCTGATATTATAAATCACCTATCCCAAATGAATCTGATGACTAAAACATTGCATTAAAAGCTAAAATCAGAGAGTATGACACTTTTAAAAATGTAGGAAGATTCCAACTTATCAAACTATAGTTAGTTCATCTATCAATAAATGAAATAAATCTCATCAGTATCTCCATAAAGACAAAGACTATGACTTCCACTTAGATTTGTTATGTTTCTTCATTTCATAAATGCATGTGTACTACCCACAATTTTACACAAAACCACCACCACCTTTCACCATCTCTAACTCCCTTCTACCACTATCACTTTAAAAATACTTTAAGATGGGGTGCCTGGGTGGCTTAGTCAGTTAAGCGTCTGCCTTTGGGTCAAGTCATAATCTCAACGGTTTGTGGGTTCCAGCCCCACGTGGGGCTCTGTGCAGACAGCTCAGAGCCTAGAAACCTGCTTCGGATTCTGTGTCGCTCTTGCTCTCTGCCCCTCCCCCACTCACGTTTGTGTCTCCCTTTCTCAAAAATAAATAAGCATTAAAAAACATATAAAATAAAAATAAAATACTTTAAGAGACTATAACCTTAACAGATTTTAAAAGAATATCATCAGTTGAAAATATCCACATTATCTGTCATTATTCAAGGATAATGTAAACAGAAGCTAATATTAGAGTTATATTATAACAACAAGAGGTATAAAATTATATTAACCCTAGTATATCTCACAAGGGAATTAACATTACTAATTCAATACTTTGGTAATACTGTAAAGATCATTGAATTAATACATGAATTATAAGAAATACTGATTATAATAAAAGTAAATCAACTACTGTTATAATTTTAGATTACTTGTAAAAGATGAGTCTTTTATGATAAATATACCCTTCTGCTATTTAGTAAGTTCAAACACTTCTCAGTTGCCTATTTTATGCCTTCTGCTATAAACTATTCTTGTAATAATATTGACAAATTTAAAATAGTCACCATTAAAGTTACTGGCTGGTTGTGAGAATTTATTATGTGAAGTTATTGAATATATGATAATTCATCTATCTTTCAGTATTTTGCTTTATTTCAAAATTCATTTTCTCAGAAACATAAAGAATTTCCCCAATATGCAGAGTTTGGAAATGGATTTAAATATTTAAAAAAAAAAACACGGTAGAAAAATTTCATTATCTCATTGAATAAATAAACCTCGGTAATAACTTGACATATGCTTGTATTGTTTAAAAAAGAAACAGATGGCAAGAATTTTTAACTCTATTCTTAATTAATGAATAAAAGTAGGAGAGTACATAAAGAGATAAATATTCCTTGATCTCGCAAACTAGAAATATAAAACAATGACTGTATTTTTTACAGATTGTTGAATAGCACATGTTGTGTTCTCAGTTACAGTCCGAGATCGTGCATTTTGTCCCTGTTATATAAGGAAAACCCCTTTCTGAGGTGAGGTGAGAAAACAATGACAAATTCTTGAAGGAAGCAATGTTTTGGCAGTATTAAATTTAATCTGAAGAAGAAAATGACCTAAAATGCCTATTTGCCAATTTCTAAATTCATACTCCTACTTGAACAAAGTAAAAACATTTCAACAAGGACAATGTATAAAATCTAGCTACAAAGTAAAATTATCTAATGATGTATATATATGTCATCTTCTAAATGAGCAGATTTAATATCAGTTAGCTTTTTGCTGCAAACCAAACTTTGGGGGAACTCAGTGGCTTAAAACAACAACCCTTAGCTCACTATTCTGTAGGTCAGCTAGGGCCAGGCACAGCTACGCAGTTCTTTTTATTTCAGCTGGGCTCATTCACATGTCTGCAGACATGAGGTAGTTGTGCTCATGAGGCTTAACTGACTGCTGCATGGAAGACAGGGGAGTCTGGGCAATGGCAGTCTTATCATCCGGCAGGTTTTTGTTTCAGCCTTGTTACTGTGGTAGCTGGACAGGTTTTCCAGCGAGGTTCTTGTGTGTTAAGGCATCTTGAGGTCTATGCTTAGAAACGGCACAGTCTTGCTTCTGCCACAGCCTCCAGTCCAACAAATGTAACAGTGCCAACTCAGATTCAAGGAGTGGAGAAATAGACTCCAAAACATAAAAAGCAAGCTACAAAGTCATAGTGCAAGGAGTGTGGCCCAGGTCAGGATCTCAGGGTTCGTGGGTTCAAGCCCCACGTCAGGCTCTGTGCTGACAGCCCAGAGCGTGGAGGCTGCTTTGGATTCTGTGTCTCCTTCCCCCACTTGCACTCTCTCTGTCTCTCTCTCTCTCTCTCTCTCTCTCTCAAAAATAAATGAAAACATTAAAAAAAAAGAATACAGTTGTTCAAATTCCTTTTTCAATAAAATTTTCAAACACTTGTTTTATAGTAATTGATCTCATTGAATTATTTATGGCCTTTAAATAGGGTTTTTTTTTCAGCCTAATTTTATCAAACTAAAAACATAAAATTAATAAGAGAATTAAAACTGATTTTATGTATATAAATAAGACAAATTGCTAACAAATATAAGAAGTTTTACATTAAAAACCTTACGTTCAGGCAAGATTTCAACATCTATATTTTCAACTACATTTTCAACATCTATTCTTTTCTCTCTTCAAAATAAGAATGATTTGAATATGTCTTTTTTATCCAAATTGCATCTTCATTTCTGCTGATATATTTCTGTAAAATGAAGAGGACTCTGATAATAAGTTTTAAAAAATAACAACTGGAAATCATCCCAAATTAAACATCTGCCCACATGCAACACATCTCAAAGAAGAGGCGCAGATCTGTGAAGGCAGAAACAATGCAAAGATAATTAAATATAGAAGTAATTTTCATAGGAGCTTTGAAAATTTGGCTATATATGACAATGTAGACCTCAAAAGTATGATGGTAAATACTTGTTCAAATGCAAATGTGAAATGCTTTAGTTTAGAATGCATGCAGAATATGGACTTGATTTTGGCTGGCATCCTACTTTGGTAGGTCCACATGGTAAATTAGGTTCAATCTCATAATTGCACTTGCAGTTAGCATACCAGTACAGAAAGGTCAATGCTAGGTTACTGTTCAAGCACAGATAAGGTGCAAGGTTTGATGGTCTCTTAGCCTGCTCCACTGTGAGACACGATTAAAATTTCCACAGAGCACAGCATTATACAGAGCTCAATCAGAAAAAGGGTAATGCCCCTTTGAGGAGTTAGCTCATTTTCTTTTTATTGGTTGTAATGTGTGTGGTGCCAATCCACTGGTTTCATCTTCGTTGCTTTAAAGAGAGGCTCATCTTGGGGCGCCTGGGTGGCTCGGTCGGTTAAGTGTCCGACTTCACCTCAGGCCATGATCTCGCGGTCCGTGAGTTCGAGCCCCGTGTCGGGCTCTGTGCTGACAGCTCAGAGCCTGGAGCCTGTTTCAGATTCTGTGTCTCTCTCTCTCTGACCCTCCCTGTTCATGCTCTGTCTCTCTCTGTCTCAAAAATAAATAAACGTTAAAAAAAAAAATAAAAAAAAATAAAGAGAGGCTCATCTAAGTCAACATATAAATTAAAACACAACTATGTCTACTGAGTTTTTTTGGATTTTGTCTATAAGAAATTTTAGTTATTAATCTATTTGTTTCATTTCATTGCATTGGTGCCTCACAGCTGCCTCCTATACCTTAGAGGTAGAAGAAAAAATTTGAGATTTCAAGGAATCTGAAAATTCTCCACAATGAATCCATTTGAACTTAACTCATATTAGGAGTGACAAGACTATTCACAGTAACTTTTAAGAGATATTATATATTCAGCCTATTAATATCATTCAGAAGTCCTCCCTGGCTACACATAACCAATTTGTGTGTGTGTGTGTGTGTGTGTGTGTGTGTGTTTGTGTACACATCAGCATACAAATCATACAGCATATGCCCGTTATCTTGCTCCTTCACTATAGTTATAGACTCAAGACTTCATCATTACAAATAAAAATCTTCCCTCTAACTTAAGCAACAATGTATTTCATTTACAATATCCGTGCAAAATAATATCTTTCTACTTGATCACTCCATTGAAGAAGTTGGTGGGTTTACATAAGTGAAGAAAAATGGCCTTAACATTAAATGAAACTATCTGAAAAACCCACACAGGAAAGTCAACCTGTGAGTAATCATTGAATACATGATTACTTTTTTTCAAAGAAATTGGAAAAGTCAATAGTTAATAACCTTATTCCACGTGAGGGTTCTTATACTCAGAAGTGTGATTTCTCAAAGTACCAAAGAATAGAGCATCAAAATCTCCTGTCTAATCTCTTCACTCAGACTCACTGTAACAACAATTACAGTGATTTACAATTTAATTGTAATTTATCAATTACAATTGATAAAGGTTGCTTTGTCAATGTCATCTATGCTTTGCTTTTTGGCCAAGGCTCAGAATTACTTTACAGCAACATTACTTAATACCAACTCAACAGCATCTTAACAAATAAGAGCATATTTAAGACAGAATATGTATTATTTTAGTTTCTAGAAATTATGATAGTCCATATTTTATTTTATTTCTTTTTTCTAAGTTTTACTGAAGTATAATTGACAAATAAAACATAACTTATATTTTAAATATTCATTTTCTCAAACAGGGAATGTTTTTCCAAAACATTTTAGAAACAGGGTCTTTAATGTTGAAATGAACTATAGATAGTGTCTCCTTGACTCTCCCATTCACTCTAGTGTTCCCTGATATATGACCTTTTATGTGTGCTTTTAGAAATCATCTGGGAATAGAAATTTATTATTTCATCTAGGAAGACCATGTAACTTTGTGTCAAGTTCTTATATTGATTTAATCTTCCTCATTTTAAGCCTAACCCACCATTAATAGTTCTGCTGTATGAAACCAGTCAGAATTCTTTATTCCTTTCCACATGAACTTCTTTCCAAATATTTAGTAGTATATTAACAAGAACAATAATAACCACAATTTACTGAGCACAATGTTCTAGGAATGGTTCTATATGTTTAGTGCATATCTTTTAATGAAAGGCTAACAACAATCCTAAATAGTAGACCCAGTTGCTAATGCTGTTTGGAAGATATGGGAAAATAGGGGAAAGATACTGAGGTTATCTACCAAAGGTTAAGTAATTTGCCCAGTGGCACTGGATTAAACCCAAGAAGCTTCTTTGCACAGCTCTTCAAGCTAACTATTGTGCTGTAATAATACAGCTCTCATATTACCTTTCCTTCTCAAACAAATACATTTAATTAGGTCACTATATCAAGAATTAGAGCATCCTCACTACCCTTTGTATTTTTCTATTTATAAACTGCAGCTTTTCAAAACTGAATACAATAGGTCAGATGTGGTGTAACTGTGGCAGACCCGTGACGATTGATTTTCCTACTTCACCTAAGGACTATTAATGTAGTATTAATACTAGTATTAAGGTAGTTTAAGCCAGCAAAAGCTTGGGAAGACAATACTAGTAATGTTATTGCTTTAGCGGAGCCAAAGAGAAATACAAAAACTCAAGACTCATTCACACAAACTTTTGGCAATCAGATCTCCCTCTCTTTACTTTGTAGATATAACATTAAACCTATGTACAAAGCTATACATTTATACACAGTAAATTTGTCCCATTCAATTTAACCTGTCAAAAGCCTTTTGAACTCTGTTCTTTCATCCTGTATGTCAACTATCTTTTTAGCATTATATGATTTATCTTGTTGTTATCATCAAACAATTTCTGTTCATCAATATTTCATTTTTGAGCTAAAACAATGTTTTCGGTCTAATGGTCAGCCTAAGGTTACTCAAATATCTCATATTTATTCTCACAAAAGCAGTCAGGCAAAACTTATTAAAACTTAAAATAGTTTTGAAAACTCATTTGCCTTTCAAACATTCACTTTCCATTAAAATTGCAAAGGAATTGCACAGGAATTACTTGGTAAGGATTCACTTGCTTTCTGACTTATTTACCTATTTTCTTCCAATTTATGAGATTCCTAGATGAAGAACAAACTTTTGCTAGCAGAGAATAAATGTAGTTTCACTTATAAGCAGGAAACTCTTTTTTCACATGTGCTATAATAGGAAAAACATAAAAGAGAATAAAGTCACCATGATTGGAGAAATTTCGCTTATTTTGTTGTTGCAAACTCTGCAGAATTCCCATTGGCACAGTCATTTTTCTTGAAGTCACTTGGAACTTCGATTGTTTCTACAGCTTCCTTCTGGGATTATTTAAAAATGCATATGAAAAACTTAAAAAAGCAATGGAAAAACAATTTAAACTAATCAGTGTCTTTATTCAGTTAGCATTACATTTCCAAAGTTTTCCTATAATACTTTCAGAAAACACATTCATCCTGGTCCAGTGATAATTCTTGGTATTCACCAGTTAGAGAAAGAAAAAAGTCAAATATACTACAGAAAAATATAGAATAGTGCAGGAAGACCAGGTTTTTATTTTATGTGAACCTGGAACATAGGAATTTCTTATCTGATACAGAGATCTGAAAAATAAGTGAAAATACAAGTTTTAAATTAATGTATACCAAGAGCAATCTATTCTTTGGTAGAAACTAGACTTGTGTAAAGCCTTTAATAATATAATTAAGAATTCAACAACGCCTCTCTATGTAATTCACAGCTCCAAATGTCTACAGCTCTAATTCTGACCTTTCAAAACCCCATTAAGCTATGTAAATACAGTACAAAGAAATGTGTACTGTGCATAAACAGTATTCTAATGTCAACCAGACAAGGACACATTGCCTCACTGTTGTCCCCAGTGCTTATAAGGGCACTGTTGAGGCATTAATACATCCTTGCTATTGATTTGTATATGACAGATCTACCATGGGACTCATGTTGTGGCCTTTCTGTTCAATATGTGGTTCGAGGGTGACCCTTACTTATATTATTCTGATATATTGGACACATTGTGATGGTTAATTTTGTGTCACCTTGACTGGGCTAAAGGATGCCTAGATGGCTGTTGAAACATTATTTCTAAGTGTGCTTATGAGGGTGTTTTTGGAAGAAATTAGCCTTTGATTCAGTAGACTGAATAAAGAGATTTGTCCTCACAAATGTAGGTGGGCATCATTTAATCCATTGAAGGCTGAAGAAACAAAAAAGGTGAAGGGAGAATTTTCTTTTTCTCTTAAGTTGTTGATGCCCATCTTATTCTGCCTTCAGATATTAGAGCTCCTGGATCTCAAGTCTTCAGATTATAGATTATAGATTTTATATTATAGATCAAACTATACCACCAGCTTTCCTGGTTCTTCAGTTTGAAGATAGCAGATTGTGGGATTCCTGGCATCCATACTTGTGTGAGCCAATTCTTATACTAAATCTCCTCATATATATCTATTTATGTCTTATTGGATCTATTTCTCTGAATAACTCTAGCACAGATATTACAAATACTTTTAGCAGTTCAATGAAAATAATAACAATTAATTTTTTTTGAAAAGAGAAAGAAAATAAAACTTAAGGTCCAGGACCTCATATTAAATATCTGGTAGGAAAGTGCTTTTTTAGTTTCCTATGTATATATTTTTTAGAATCCACAATATTCACTATAGAAACTAAGAAAATATAAATCACTTCAATTGCATCAACCATCAAAAATTTTCATTGACATTTTGGTTTTTACCTTGCAAAGTATCATGTGTGTATATAGGGTGTGAATGCTTATATGCTTCCAATTATATAAACACATACCTAGGGGCACCTGGGTGGCTCAGTCATTTAAGCGTCCCCTTTTGGCTCAGGTCATGATCTCATGGTTCGTGAGTTCAAGCTGCATCAGGTTTGGTGCTGTCAGCTCAGAGCCTGGAGCCTGCTTCAGATTCTGTCTCTCTCTCTCTCTCTCTCTCTCTCTCTCTGCCCCTCCTCCCTCCCCCACTCTCTCTCTGAAATAAGTAACAATTAAAATTTTTTTCATTGACATTTGGTATTTACCTTGCAAAGTATCATGTAGGGTGTGAATACATAAATGTTTACAATTATATATAAACACATATCTAGAATAAGAAGGAATCAAGCACTGAACACGTTTCAAAACTTTTTTTATTAACAATATATTGGGAACATATTTTATGTCAAGAAATATACTAAAATATCTACTAAAACATCACTTTGATGAATAATCAACATATTATTTTGTGTGTAGTCCAAATAAAACTCCTTCTTACCCATGCCTTAAGGCTTACCATGTTATGTGATGAATTTAAAAGAAGCAAAAGTAGAATTTGTTGAAGTCTTGGCAAAGAATGTAAAGAAAACACCACTTATCCAACTGTATTAGTTTTCAGTCTCTGTGGAACAAACTACTATATATGTAACAACTTAAAACAACACTAACTTATTATCTCATGGTTTCTGCGAGTTAGGACTGTTAGTTAGCTGGGTCCTATGCTCAGGGTCTCCAAAGCTGACATCAAGGTATCAACCAACCTGTGTTCTCATCTGGAAGCTTGACTCAGAAAATACCTGTCTCTGAGCCCACTTTGGTTTTGGCACAATTTGCCTCCTTGGAGGTATGGGAGGGAGGTCTCTGCCTTCTTGTTAGCTGTTCTGGGGGTTACTCTGAGGTCCTAGAGACCACACATTGTTCCTTGACACATGATCCTCCTGGACAGTTCAACACCTGGTAATTCATGTCCTCAAGGCCAGGCGGAGTGGTCCTCTCCAACTTCTGTGTTTACCAGCCAGAAAAAACTCTTTGCTTAAAAAAAAAAAAAAAAAAAAAAAAAAAAAAAAAAAAAAAAAAAAAAAACAACTTACCTTGATTAGGTCAGGGTCAATCTGGAAATGCTCCTTTTTACTGTACAATATAACATAATCAGGAAAGTGATATCTCATATTCTCAGGTCCATATATATTCACAGGGAAGACATTATACAAGGGTAGGGTTACTGAGTATAATCTGAGAATTCTGTCTACTACAGCCACATAAATGCGACCAGTAGTTGCTCAATTATTTGGAAATAAGTTTGTATACATATGCAACAAATAAGTTTATATCTGTTTGCAATTTTACCTAAAACAAAAATAATCATATTTATTCACCAACATTTTGATATGCAGGTATATTTATTAACAAATCATGCATAGGGGCACCTGGGTGGCTCAGTCAGTTAAGCATCCAACTCTTGATTTCAGGTTAGGTCATGATCACATTGTCCATGGGTTCAAGTTCCACATTGGGCTCTTCACTGACAGCGCCACTCCAAGTGGAGCCTGCTTGCAATTCTCTCTTTCTCCCTCTCTCACTGCCCCTCTCCTGTTCATGCTCTCTCTTTCTCCCTAAATAAATAAATAAATATAAATAAATAAAATCATGCATATATCTAGTTTTGAATGCTTTCAAATGGAGAAAAGCTTATGACTCACATTTAAAATTGTAATCAGTATTTCCTTTTTCACCCAGACTTTTTTGAATTTATTATTTATTTTCCAAAAATTAACTGGTAGATCTATATAACAAAAAACATGAATTATACAATCTTGATTGTATAATTAACTTTTTTTTGGCCTGGATGAAAAAAAGCTTCAAAAATATTGCCTAAATGTTTGAAGAGGAAATGGAATTTAGGTTTTACAATTAAAAAATTGACTTAATTGATAAAAGAGTGCTTTTTAATTATATAACTTAAGTTGGTTGCACATAACATAGTATTATGACCATTGTGATAGATTAAAACAAATATTTCTTCCATCTGGCCAAAGACCTCTAAAAACCTCCATTTCATTTGTTTGTTCCTGGCTCCTTGTCTCCCACTTTCTATTCTTTTCAGTCCTCTATATTCTGTGACAGCAGTTGAATGATTTTTAGGTGTGTAGTTTCTATTTTACTTTTTTATGGTTTGATCATTTATAAAAACCCTCTTTTTCCTATTTGGTTTCTCCCAGCAGCATACTCTCCTCCTAAGAAACCCTCACCAACTTTGACGCACTACAAATATTTGAGCTTAGTCAATGTCAAATGACTCATTACTTGCTTTTTCTTTGTCTTTTTTCTTTTTTTGAAGAGAACCATTTCCCTAGCTATACAATATGAGAAAAGTCTATAAATGAATTTATTATTTATTTATTTATACAATAAATTTATTTTTGAAGCTTTTTTCAGTGACTTATCTAGCTGCACTAATGTTAGTAAGACTCTCCATTTATTTCAACAGCCCAAGAATTCTGAAAACTAGCCATGAAGAATTGCAAGTTCTTACATAGAATTCAATGGGAACAAGTGACTACACGCTCCATAGAATACACCAGAGAATTCTTAGTAATTTCTGTTACTCTCAAGTCTAGTTTTTTATATCTCTACAGATAAAATGGATCTTTCAAATGCAATGGCTTTTGAATCATCTGCATATTAGGAATATAACTAAGTCAACTGTGAATGCAGTACAAGGTATAAAATTGTGTTACTATATGTATTGCAAAAATGAAACTTCAATCAAAACTGTTAGAGTCTGAAGAGTAAAGTCGGGTGTATTTTCCATCAAATTAAAGATGAGGGAAGAGACATATTTTACCTGTGATTTTAAGGCTAAATATATTTATGCCAAGTACCCCAGAAGCAGACCTTGATTTGATGAGGATCTATATGTAAATGATTTATAAGGAAATGCTCTTGGGGAAACCATTCAAGTGGTAGGGGAAACAAAAGAAGGAAGAATAGACAGGCCTTCTGAGCCCCAGTCTCAGAATGGTAGTTTCAAACTGACCCTGCAGAGATATTCTGGAGTATAAATTGCCCTGGAGTTGCCTGGAGCCAAGGCAAGGAGTCTGGGGCTTGGGTACCCCAGCTCCCATTGGCCATTACTTAAGGAGCATCATCCAGTTGTTTGGGGCAAAGAGACCTCTGAAGTGCAAAGGCAGTCCTCCTTAAATGTCTCAAGTTATTGAAAGCAAAAGCAAATAAAAGGGCACCTTCCAGACACAGAAACATGGCAAAAAGGAACGCTAGGGGATCTGGGGAAAGCATGTAAAACAATTCTTATTTGCATTCTAAGATGTAAATTGGCCAATTAAAACATTTTATACGACTAAAATTAGGCATACAGAATGTGAAAAATGTTGCTGAATATACTTTTTCAGTAACTATTTGTCAAACTTGGAATATATATGTATATGGTTTTATTTTCCCTCGTTTTAACAATAACAAAGTCTATATATCTACCAGAGACTCCAAAAGGGAAGATACGATCATAGTATGATTAAACTGAGAAACACAAATCAGTAATGCTCTCGTGAAAAAATTGGAATTGATCATTGTGATCTAGGGTCAAAACATTTCAATGGTTAGTTTCAGCTTGAAACTGAAGTACCCGCTGAGGCAACAGCAATACAGCAAACGTATTAGATTCAGTATTGGCCAGAGCATTATAAATTTCATTTGCTTATTTATGCCTAAATTTTAAAATTAGTACCGATACTGTTATGAATAATAACACGAGATTTACAACAGGCTGCCCCCCAGAACACCTTCCTGGTAATTTAAGTTACACTCTCAGACTTACATGGACCAAATGAACATAGGTAAACTCTGGCTCATTTTGACATCTAGAGCAAATTTGTAAAGGATGTGAGTGTATGAAGGCATATTTGCATTCAGAAGGAACATACTGAGCCTAGGAATGGACAATTTATCTTAGTTGAAGGGAAAATTCTGTCTAAGTTAGTAACTTTGGGGGGGTTGATGTTTTGGAATTTATGTTTTGCTTTATTTCCTCTTTCCTCATGATTCCCAATACTCTCCATCCAGTCATCCTGGCCATTCTGTATCCTTCGCCTCAGGGAAGAGCTGTAATTGTGTATAGCAGAGGGTTGTCTCTTTCCCTCTTTTATGATTCCAATGTACAAGCTTTAAGAAACTAGAAAGAACATGACTGAGGGGGGAAAAAAGTTAATGCAGAAAATATGGTAAATAAAATGTTGAATAAACGAGTAAAGGATGGATACTCAGTTGTTTTAAAATACAAAATTTGATTAATAAAATTTCAGTACATTACTAAAAAGTCTCAGAATCTATTGTCATTTTTTGTTGGTGTGAGTTCTGAACCTCCTAGCCACATTGTATTTTAAATAAAAAATGACTCAAAGTTTTCTATTTGCTAAAGTGAATACCCTATTTGTGTCATACATCTATATGCATACAAACATGCACACATACCTGTGTGCACGTGCATATTTAAACTTTGTACCCCAGTTAGAGAATACATATTATTCTCAAGTTCACATGAAATAATGTCACAGATTGGCCATAAATACGTTCTCAACAAATTTCAAAGACTTGTCATAGGGATCACATTCTATAACCATTATGAAATAAGATTAGTGTGATGGTTAATTTTATGTTTCAACTTGCCTGGGCCACAGGGTACCCAGACATTTGGTTGAACATTATTTGAGGTGTATCTGAGAGATATTTCTAGAAAAGATCAACATTTGAATAGGCAGGCTGAATAAATAAAGCAGGCAGCCATCCCTAAAGTGGGTAGGCTTCATCTAATAGAACAAAAGCCTGAATAGAACAAAAGTCTGACCCCCTCCCTACCAAAGAAGGATTCCTCCTGGCTGACTGTCTCTAACCTGGGACAGCAAGTTTTTCCTGCCTTCCCACTCAACTGAAACATTAGTTTTCCTGTCTCCTGCCTCCTGATTCACCCTGCAGATCTTGGGACGTGTCAGGCTCCAAAATTATATGTGCCATACATACATCCGATTGGTTCTGTTAATGTGGAGAATCCTGACAATTAGATATTAATAACAATAAACTACAATTTTAAAAAATTCGTGTATATTTGCAAAATAAGAAATATATGACTAAACAATTCTTGAGTCAAAGAAGAAACCATAGTGAAAACTAAACTATTTAGAATGAAATGATTCAGGCAATAGCATATATGAAAATTTATTAAGTAACTGTGAGGAATTCCCTCTTCCCCGGGCATCAAAATTCATTATGGTGTAAAAACAGCAATTTTGTTTTCCATTTTAATAACCACACTTGAAGCACTTCATATTTACTCAATAATCGAATACTGGTTTATAACTTCCATTGCTTTGAAAAAAGGTAATAGTTTGTAACTGTGTTCCTATACTACCTTTTATCCCCTGTGTTGCCCCTGTGCCAGTAGATTGTAAATTGCCTGTTTTATGTATCTGTTTCTCACTAAAATATGAGCTCAATGGACTGACAGTTAAGATTATGAATTACTCAACTTCTTTGCCATAGCACACAGCACATAAGAACTAGAAAAAACTCAATGGATTGGTTAGAACTATTTTGAAAATCGAAAAACAAAATATCTATCAGTCCTCTTGAGACAGTTGGGGGAGAAGCAGACCTGCAGAATATACTGAAATCAGTACCAATTTATGGTCTTAAATGGTTACATTCCAAAAGAAAGATATGGAAGATTAATGAAATAAATATCCAAGTTAAGATGTTAGAGAAAGAACAGAGTATATGCAGAGAAAGTAGAAAGAGGAAGATAGTAAAGACAAGAACACAAATAAAAGATCTAAAAGCAAAGATAAAATAAAGCCAAAACTTTGATGGGGGGTGAGGAAGTATGATATTTGAAGAAATAATATAATATGTAAAAATTGGGAAAGTCTGATTAAGAAAACAGGAGAGCAGTAACCAATAAACAATATCAGGAAAACAAGAGTACATAGGTACAGATGCAACAGAGAATACAAAGATAATAAAATGAGACTAACAATTTTATGTCATTCATTTGAATATTTACATGCAATTACTAGATTCTTATGTAATTAAAACATCAAACTTTACTTAACACTATATCGTCCTCTAACAATTATAGACTCTGAAGCAAAATTCACACACACACAGACATACCTCTAGCATCATATAGTTTGGGGGGAGGTTCCATGCAACTTTAAAGAAATATGTCTTTCCATCATTATAAAAGTCTTCCAGAAAGTAAAAAAGTTGACCATTCTCCATTAACTTCAAAAGAGCAAAATCAGAGAATGACAGTAAAGAAAGAAAAACACAGGCCAAGTTGATTCAAAACATAGGTAGAAATTACTTTTCTTAAGCTGATAAACATTTATTACCAAAACCTTACAGCAAATATTCTTAGTGGAGAACTATTAAAATCTTTTACTTTAAAATGACAAACAAGTCAAAGATGCCCACTGATTCATCTATTAATTCATTTACTTACTAAAAACATGTTGATTAAACCTATACTAGGCATTCTTCTAGGCACTTGTGATATAGAAGTGAATAAAACAGATAAAGATACCTGATTTCAAGGAATTTACAGTTTGGCAGAGGAAAATAGAAAATAAACAGTAAATACAATTAATAACAACATAGATGTTAGAATCTGAAAATATTATAAAGATTTATAAATGTTATTTGTTTTTTTTAAGTAAGTTTCATGCAAAGCATGGAGCCCAACATGGGGCGAGATTTATAAATGTTAAATATATATGACAAATGTTATAATATGAAATATGAATGAAAATGAGGAAAAGTAAAGCAGATTAAAGAAAATCAGGAGTGGAAGGGTGGAAGGGACGTGTGTGATACAGGTTGTATCATTAAATAGGTAGTCATGCCCCAAATGTGAGACCTGAAACCATTACAATCCTAGAGGAGAACAGAGGCAATAACCTCGTTGTCATTAGCTATCACAACTTCTTGCTAGATATGTTTCCCGAGGCAAGGGAAACAAAAGCAAAAATAAACTATTGGGACCACATCAAAATAAAAAGCTTTTGCACAGCAAAAGAAACAATCAACAAAACTAAAAGCAACCTACAGAATGGGAGAAGATATTTGCAAACATATGTGGTGAAGGGTTAGTATCCAAAATATATAAAGAACTTATAAAACTCAACACCCGAAAAACAAATAATCCGGTTAAAAAATAGCCAGAAGACATGAATAGACATTTATCCAAAGATGACATACAGATGGCCAACAGACCCATGAAAAGATGCTCAATAACATGACTCATCATCAGGGAAATACAAATCAAAACTACGAGATATCACCTCACAGTTGTCAGAATGGTTGAAATCTATAAGATAAGAAACAACAGGTGCTGGCAAGGATGCAGAGAAAGGGGAACCCTCTTACACTGTTGGTGGGAATGCAACCTGGTGCAGCCACTCTGGAAAACAGTGTGGAGCTTCCTCAAAACGTTAAAAATAGAACTACCTATGATCCAGCAATTTTACCCCTAGGTATTTATCCAAAGTATATAAAAAATACAAAGTACTAATTGAAAGGGATACACGCACCCTATGTTTGTAGCAGCATCATCAAACACTAGCCAAATTATGGAAACAGCCCTAATGTCCATTAACTAGCAAATGGATAAAGAATATATATATATATATATATATATATATATATATATATATATGCATGCATGCAAAGGAATATTACTTGGCCATAAAAAAGAATGAAATCTTGCCATTTGAATGATGTGAATGGAGCTAGAGAGCATTATGCTAAGCGAAATAGGTCAGAGAAAGACAAATATGTGATTTCAGTCATATGTGGAATTTAATAAACAAAACAAATGAGCATAGGGGAAAGAAAGAGGGAGGGGAGGCAAAGAGACTCACAACTATAGAGAACAATTGATGGTTATCAGAGGGGAAATGGGTGGAGAGATGGGTTAAATAGGTGGTGGGGATTAAGGAGAACACTTGTGATGAGCACAGGGTATTGTATGTAATTGTTGAAACACTAAATTGTACCCCTGAAACTAATATTATACTGTATGTTAACTGGAATTAAAATTAAATGTTAAAAAAATAGGTAATCATGATAAGCCTCATTGAGAAAAAGGTATTTGGGAATCATATGAAAGCTATGAGAAAAATGAAACAAACATCTGGATAAAAAGAATTCCTGACAGTGAAACTATTGTAAGACTTTTATGTTTGAGAAATACAAAGAAGACAGCATGGCCAAAGCAGCATTCTAGACTGGGTTTCCCTGATATTAATCCCATTATCAAGAATTTGGATGCTCAGAATTTATTTGAGAGGTGATCCTGAGAAGCATGCAAAAGGATGGGAGGAATGTAAGGCAGAGAAACAGTGGCTGATAAAAGGTGAGTTGATGAATCTCGATTCTTCTGAGGACTAGCCCAGGATGCATCTTAGAATTACCACCGAGAGGGAGGCAAGAATATTTATCCATTAATTTCCATACCTTATAGGTTAAGGGATGTGTTGGTTGAAATACCTACCACATAACTGGCACTTCTGCTCTGCCCCTGCAGTGGACTCAGTGGTCTTCTGGCTGCCAGAGTCAGGCAATGGGCTGAGAAACAAGGGTCAAACAAGGCTCAAGACAAACAAGTATTTGAAGAAAGATGGTGCTAGTGGGCATTTGAAATAACCATCACCATAGCTATAAATGAAGTCAGAGGTACACTTATGTGGTGTGTGATGGGGAATCAACAGTGTCTGCTGCAAGCAGCAAAAACAAGGGGAGTGGAGATAAGGTGAGGGGAAGAGGATTAAGGGAAGGGTGATCTTACAGAGCACTGTACCTCTTGTAATGACTTGGCTCTTACTCTATATTCAATGCAGAACCATTAGAGAGTTGTAAAGTCATTTAGCTGTGTTATTGAGGAAAAACTGTGGGTGACAGAATGGGAGCAAAGGTAAGGGCAAACTTTTAGGAAGCCATTAAAGTAATCCTCACGAGAAATAAAGACGGCCTAGGCCAGATTGGTATTGAGCACTAGGAGAGACAAGGTCAGATTCTGGATATTTTGCATAAGGTGAAGGTTTTTTTCTATTTTAAATTGCACTAAAGGTTCTTTACATTAATTAGGACAAGAAAAAGAAAGACCTAAAAATTGGAAAGTAAATAAAAGATTCATCCTATATGATGACTTCACAATCTACATGGAAAATTCAAAATACTCTGGAATCTAATTATTGCAAATAACCATATCTTTGGCAAGATAGATAGTTAAGAGATTGGTACTTTAAAAATCAATTGCATTTCTATATATCAGCAACACATAACTATTTTAAAATTATTTTAAAATACATATTACCAACTGATGAGATATTTAGGAATATGTCCAAAGGAAGATGTGTAAGATCCATGCAAAAAAAAAAAAAGAATTATAACATGTATTGATAGACAATCAAAGGCTATGGAGAAATATCTTGTGTTTATGGACGAAAGCATTAGATTAGGGAAAAGATGTAGGGTTACACCAAATTCATCTACAAAATCAACTCAATCAAATTCTAACAAGAATTCCAAATGCAGATCCTAAAATGTTTGTGGAAGTATAAAAAGAAAGAATAATTGGGACAAAGATACAAGAATAAAGTGAGGGAACTTCTTCCAGATATCAAAACCTGTCACAAAGCTATAGTGTTTGAACATGTAGCATTTGTGCCAAGAGATAAAAACCAAGCAATGCAACAGGTTAGAGAGCTTGGAACTGGGGAAAATATGAACATAGTATCCAGATTGGGAAGAAAGAAGTAAGAGGGGAGAAAGGAGAAGAAGAGATGTCAATAAATGTTGTGAGCACAATTGGTGAATCCATTTGAAAAAAAAAAGTATTCCTACTTCACACTTATTTAGAATCCATTTCAGATGGGTTAAAGAATTAAGTGTGGAAAACAACACAGAATCTTTATGCATAAAACTATAGAATAATATCATTCTGATTTAGAATGAGGAAATCATTTTTAAATATGGCCCCTTCACACCATTAAAAAAAAAAATCTATTAACCTGACTACTTAAAATCAGTTTGTCAAAAATACATCAAAGAATGTGATGCCATATAGTGCAAGAAGATACTTGTAACACACATAACTGACAAAGACTTAGTATCCAGAGTAAAGAATGCTTACGTATCATAAGAAAAATACAAATAGACAAAATAGTCCCATTTCATATCTACTTGCTTAGCAAAATTTTTAAAATCTACAGTTGGAAAGGATATGAATCAATGGAAACACCTATACACTACTCATGAAATGCATGATGGCCTTTTTTTTTTTTTTTGAAAACTCAAGCATTCACATACTCTACTAACCAACACTTTGATTCCAGGGTACATTCCAAGAAATGTATACTAAGTACACATTCACATGTATACTAAGATACATGTACAAGGTTTACAGAAGCACTAAAACATTGGGTTCAAAGTAAATGTCCATAAACAAGAGAATAAATTTAAAACTACAGTATTATACTAACACAGTGGCATACTATAGAGCAGGGATAATAAACTATAGCTACATTCAACATCATAGGTGAACTATTAAAGCATAATTTGGGGATTAAAAATAAGTTTTAAAAAACTAAAATATATGCAAGTATGATACATTTCTTTAAAGTTAAAAAAATAAGCAAAACAAAACAGTACTTTATTCAAAGTCTACTGATTTAAATGTTCATTCTATCAAAAAACCTTTGCAGAAACAGAATGAAATATCTGTGTCCATTGGCCTACTCAAGTTGACACATAAAATTGGCCACCATGGTAAGTATTGCCAATATCATTTTGTATATATCACATACATTATATGAAAAAAGCAAATAGAGAAAGAAAATGTGTTGGAGATTAAGGTGAGGGAGGGTACGATAGTTGAAAAGAAAGTGAAAGAAATGAAAGGGATAGTGAGAAGGAGAATTGTTAATGAGATGGGTCTCTCTCTGGGCTACAAAATCAGATGTTATTGGGGAGTATTGAAATTAACCCATGAATTTTAAAAGTTCAATATTTCCAACCAGTCACTTAATCTAATTTACTGTGTGCAAATTATTAAGCTCTCAGTGCCTCCATTTCCCACACATCAGATGAGAATAATAATAATAGGTTTTTTTACTTAAGGGATTGAATAATTTGGTTTATTTAAAAGGTGGGAATAGCCAATACTAGGTACATCACTAGTGGGTAATATTCAATTGACCTTTCTACCCGTTAAATCACTTTTAATAAGGAGCAGGAAAATGAATCTACATCTACTTTATTTCATCACAATTTTGGTGTTTCTTTCAATTAATGATAGGGATAGAGGAGTGTATTAATTTTATTGTATATTTCATTATTTCTAAAGCCTTTGAGATAATATGCATTTTCTGAAATTTTTACTCAGTGGATAGTGAGCATGATTTTCTTCTGTGCTCATACGACTGCAAATAGTTTGTGAAGTACTTACACATCAGCATAAACTAGAAACTAGAAAAAATATGTGAAAATATTTTAAGATACCCAGTATTTACGAAAGTTAAGTTTACATTTTTAGTTATATTATTGAATTTAATTCATTTCATAAGATTGATTACAGATATCTTTTTCATTCTATCCACCACTTAGGAAAATATAGCAAAGGCTGTAATAGTTATTTATCTATTAAAACTGATTTCACAATTAAATCAGGCAATATATATAAAGCCTAAAGAACAGTGCCTGGAATATGGTAAGTGTAAAATGTTACCATTTTAGTAAGATTAGATTTATATTCATACCCATATTCATACAATATTTATTGTTGTTGTTAAATAGAGGTCTGAAGTGGTATACTTTCTTCATAAACACTATTTTAAGTCTTAGACTAAAAGGAAAGAGAAAAGTTTTTGACTTCCTTCTCAATCTGGTAGAAACCCTTCTACACAGAAAGCATTATGTGCCCACTAGGTGCAAAAAGACAAGGAGAAAGCCATAGTAACATGTTTCATTCTTGTTTGCTATGTGTAGTCATGTTTCTTCTGTTCCTTCTTATATCCTTGACGAAAAAAATAAAGAAGTTATAGCTAATGTGTAGGTAGTCACTTCCCACCACTCCATATTCCAACAGATGCATATTGTATATGTAACATTATTCTAAAACAGTTTTATTTCCTCACTTTATAAAAGAGCCTTTTAAAGCCATCACAAAATAATAACCTAAGTAAATAACTTTGTATTACTTAAATCCGGGATTCAGAAGGTGAAGATAATTTTTAAGATTTTATTTGAAAATGTGTATATTAAAAAATGTGGAGATAAAAAACTCACTTCTGTGATCTCCCCAGTCCTTGAAAATGACATTGATCATTCAGAGTAATCTCAAAAAGTATTCCATATTTTGCTGAATCACTATTTCCCCCAGAGAAACCACCAGTCTCAGAAAGAGTAGTCCTTATCCATTATAAGAATGGTATGAAAAGAGTTTTCTCTCAGTATAAAAATAGTAATTCTACTGGATTATGGGTAATTCAGTCAAGTTACCTACATTAATAAATGGTGCCACCTGTGTGATCCTCTTTTGCTTTCAGAAATTGTTTTGAAATCCCCAATGTCCCTTCAGAGGCCCACTTGATATTTTTCCCCCTACAATGACACTGGGAATAAATTAAGCTGTTAAGAGAAGATTCATAATGAAGCAACAAAACACAAAACAATTAAGACAAATATTTTATGCTCATTTTATTTCCCTTCATTAGTATTTAAAGGTCAGAAAAACACTTACAATTTGGAAAAAAAGAATAAAACATAAATGCTAGTCTCCTTTTGGTTTCACTTGGAAAAATATTAACATTTTTCTGAAATGTAAGCCCAGAAGCAATTAAAAAGAAATACTAATATTCAGGATTAATGTATGACATATTCTTCATTTTCAGTTAAAGAAATCTCGCAATAAGACTCGCCATAATGCTAAATTAAGAGAATGGTAGGTTTTAATCCTTATTCTTAAACAATCAATCAACGCTCCTTAAAGTATTATTTAGAATTGAGGTACAGAACCTTTTACATGGCCGATAGGATTTGCATTCTAGGTGCTAACTCTTTATTATCTTACTCAAATAAAGGCCATGCAATCTAGGATCATCTAGTTAATAATAGAACTAAGAAGCTCTGATCAAAGTGAAGGTTCTTGGTTAGGTCAGAAAACTAATAATTCCATTACTGATTTTTAAGTTCATACCATGATATTGTTAATTTATTATTCCTTGTAAGAACTGAAATCTGTATTTCATTTCATTTGGGGGAAATTTATTGAAGAATTATATCAATTAATACTGCTAAATACTAAATGAGGTCCATTTGAAATGGCCTGTTCCCCGTAGCAAACACTGGTATCCCCAAGTTAAAACATATTCCTATAGAAAAGACTAAAATTTTAAACAAGTTTACAAAAATCACATTTACATGCTTCTTCTTTTCTAATGCACTAATTTTAAACTACCAATAATATTCCTGATACGATATTTGATGTAAAAGTTATATGACAATAAGTATACTACAGAATTCTACTGTGAGGAAAAAGTATACATTCCAAAGATTAACATAAGCATGATAAATTTTATTAACTCACAATCCCTTGGAATTTTCAATAATTTAAGAGGGATTTAAACTGAAGTTTACCTTAGTTTATCTAGCCAATCCTTTTCAGATTCTATAAATGTATGGTATAGACAAAATAGCTAAGGATTTATTTTAAATAATCAAATCAAAGGCCTATTTTCAAGAGTTTCTCAAACAATTTACATATAAAAATACATTAATTACAATGTTTTCCTAGTTATTCATAAATGAAAGTTCCCATATGGTTTGTACTCAGAAAAATATCTTAGGCTAGTCAGTTTTTTCAGTTACTCCTGTTTGAGTAATTGTATGCATCTAAAATTAAAACACTATGTTTCCTTTAAATATTATCTAATTCAATTTTTAATTTATTAAAATTATCTTTACTACCAAGAGGTGTCATTGGAGAGATATTTATCAAAATAGTAAATAATATTTAATCTTCCTACGAGGACAGCTAAAAAGCAGAAAAATTGTTTTGTCTTTTAAGGACACTGCAGGTCCCACTTATTATTACTTGTTCTATACTGATGATAACTTTTTTTCAGACTTTTTCTCATGTCACTATGTCTCTTAGAAAGAAAACCTTTTTTTTTTTAGTGTTTATTTATTTATTTGGAGAGAGGGAGAGAGAGCGTGTGCAGGGAGGGGCAGAGAAAGGCAGAGAGAGAGAATCTTAAGGAGGTTTCACGGTCTAGTGTGGAGCCTGACACGAGGCTTGATCTCATGACCATTGATCATGACCATGAGATCATGACCTGAGCCGATATCGGGAGTCAGACCCTTAACCAACTGAGTCACCCAAGTGCCCTTCTTAGAAAGGAAATCTTAAATCTATTCAATTCAGAGGACACAAAGAACCCATTTCCAAACTTCAGCCATACCTATTGTCAGTGGTTCTTCATAACTATCCTGCGTGATGGTTACCCTGTGTGATGGTTAGTTTTATATGTCAACTTTTCTAGGCCATAGTGCCCAAACATTTTATTCTAGATGTTTCTGTCAAGGTATATTTTGAATGTGATTAAAATTTAAATTAGTAGACTTTATGTCCTCCATAATGTGGGTAGGCTTCATCTAATCAGTTGAAGGCCATAAGAAAAAAATTAACCTCCCCCATGAGAGAGAGGGGCTTCTGCTAGAAGACTGCCTTCACAGTCCAAACTGTAACTCTTCCTTGGGTTTCCAGTGTGTGGGCCTACCCTACAGAGTTTGGACTTGTCAGTCTCCAACACCACTTGAGCCAATTCCTTAAAATCTCTGTGCCTGCCCCCCCTTTTTTCTTTCATTTATATACATATATAATATATATTATACAGCAAGAGATAAATACATATTCATATATCATATAGAGATATTATATAATATATACCATATATACCATATATATAAAATATATATGATATATAGGATGTATGTATACACATCTTATTTCTCTTATTAAACATCTGTTTCCCTGGAGAACACTGACTAATACAATCTATAAAAGTGGGAAAAACAAACAATTTGGAGACTGTTATTTTACTCTCCTCAGATGTAATTGTTTCAGTTAAAGAAATTATTTGACTATTTTAGATTGTACACTCCTTCATATAAGAAGTTAATAGCACTAATTTTGACCATTGCATGTATAATTATTTGTAACTATTTTCAGTATATGTAATGTTGAATTTTCATTTTATCCTGTCTTCTATATGGCTTAGCAGTTGTTTCTATAATCAATTCCATGACCACAATGCGAAAAAACAGTGGACTTCAAGATTTTTATAATTACAGAGAGGTTGGAGGGAAGATGGTAGTGTAGGAGGACGCTGGGCTCACAGCGCGTCCTGCTGATCACGTAGATTCCACCTACACCTGCCTAAAGAACCCAGAAAACCGCCAGAGGATTAGCAGAACGGAGTCTCCGGAGCCAAGCGCAGACGAGAGGCCCACGGAAGAGGGTAGGAAGGGCGGCGAGGCGGTGCGCGCTCCATGGACTGGCGGGAGGGAGCCGGGGCGGAGGGGCGGCTCGCCGGCCAAGCAGAGCCCCTGAGTCTAGCTGGCAAAAGCGGAGGGGCCTGTCGGACTGTGTTCTGACAGCAAGGGCGACTTAGCTTCTGGGAGGTCATAAGTTAACAGCTCTGCTCAGAAAGCGGGGAAGGCTGGAGGACAAAGGGAGGGAGAGCTGCTGAGCCCCCGGACGGCAGAGCTCAGCTTGGCGGGGAACAAAGGCGCCAGCGCCATCTCCCCCGCCCATCCCCCAGCCAAAATCCCAAAGAGAACCAGTTCCTGCCAGGGAACTTGCTCGCTCCGCGCAAACACCCAACTCTGTGCTTCTGCGGAGCCAAACCTCCGGCAGCGGATCTGACTCCCTCCCGCTGCCACAGGGCCCCTCCTGAAGTGGATCACCTAAGGAGAAGCGAGCTAAGCCTGCCCCTCCTGCCCCCGTGCACCTTGCCTACCCACCCCAGCTAATACGCCAGATCCCCAGCAACACAAGCCTGGCAGTGTGCAAGTAGCCCAGACGGGACACGCCACCCCACAGTGAATCCCGCCCCTAGGAGAGGGGAAGAGAAGGCACACACCAGTCTGACTGTGGCCCCAGCAGTGGGCTGGGGGCAGACATCGGGTCGGACTGCGGCCCCGCCCACCAACTCCAGTTATACACCACAGCACAGGGGAAGTGCACTGCAGGTCCTCACCACTCCAGAGACTATCCAAAATGACCAAATGGAAGAATTCCCCTCAGAAGAATCTCCAGGAAATAACAACAGCTAATGAACTGATCAAAAAGGATTTAAATAATATAACGGAAAGTGAATTTAGAATAATAGTCATAAAATTAATCGCTGGGCTTGAAAACAGTATACAGGACAGCAGAGAATCTCTTGCCACAGAGATCAAGGGACTAAGGAACAGTCACGAGGAGCTGAAAAGCACTTTAAACGAAATGCAAAACAAATGGAAATGACGACAGCTCGGATTGAAGAGGCAGAGGAGAGAATAGGTGAACTAGAAGATAAAGTTATGGAAAAAGAGGAAGCTGAGAGAAAGAGAGATAAAAAAATCCAGGAGTATGAGGGAAAAATTAGAGAACTAAGTGATACACTAAAAAGAAATAATATACGCATAATTGGTATCCCAGAGGAGGAAGAGAGAGGGAAAGGTGCTGAAGGGGTACTTGAAGAAATTATAGCTGAGAACTTCCCTGAACTGGGGAAGGAAAAAGGCATTGAAATCCAAGAGGCACAGAGAACTCCCTTCAGACGTAACTTGAATCAATCTTCTGCACGACATATCATAGTGAAACTGGCAAAATACAAGGATAAAGAGAAAATTCTGAAAGCAGCAAGGGATAAACGTGCCCTCACATATAAAGGGAGACCTATAAGACTCGTGACTGATCTCTCCTTTGAAATTTGGCGGGCCAGAAAGGCTTGGCACGGTATCTTCAGTGTGCTAAACAGAAAAAATATGCAGCTGAGAATCCTTTATCCAGCAAGTCTGTCATTCAGAATAGAAGGAGAGATAAAGGTCTTCCCAAACAAACAAAAACTGAAGGAATTCATCACCACTAAACCAGCCCTACAAGAGATCCTAAGGGGGATCCTGTGAGACAAAGTACCAGAGACATCGCTACAAGCATGAAACCTATGGACATCACAATGACTCTAAACCCGTATCTTTCTATAATAACACTGAATGTAAATGGATTAAATGCGCCAACCAAAAGACATAGGCTATCAGAATGGATAAAAAAACAAGACCCATCTATTTGCTGTCTACAAGAGACTCATTTTAGATCTGAGGACACCTTTAGATTGAGAGTGAGGGGATGGAGAACTATTTATCACGCTACTGGAAGTCAAAAGAAAGCTGGAGTAGCCATACTTATATCAGACAAACTAGACTTTAAATTAAAGGCTGTAACAAGAGATGAAGAAGGGCATTATATAATAATTACAGGGTCTATCCATCAGGAAGAGCTAACAATTATAAATGTCTATGCGCCGAATACCGGAGCCCCCAGATATATAAAACAATTACTCATAAACATAAGCAACCTTATTGATAAGAATGTGGTCATTGCAGGGGACTTTAACACCCCACTTACAGAAATGGATAGATCATCTAGACACACGGTCAATAAAGAGACAAGGGCCCTGAATGATACATTGGATCAGATGGACTTGACAGATATATTTAGAACTCTGCATCCCAAAGCAACAGAATATACTTTCTTCTCGAGTGCACATGGAACATTCTCCAAGATAGATCATATACTGGGTCACAAAACAGCCCTTCATAAGTTTACAAGAATTGAAATTATACCATGCATACTTTCAGACCACAATGCTATGAAGCTTGAAATCAACCACAGGAAAAAGTCTGGAAAACCTCCAAAAGCGTGGAGGTTAAAGAACACCCTACTAACGAATGAGTGGGTCAACCAGGCAATTAGAGAAGAAATTAAAAAATATATGGAAACAAACGAAAATGAAAACACAACAATCCAAACGCTTTGGGACGCAGCGAAGGCAGTCCTGAGAGGAAAATACATTGTAATCTTGGCCTATCTCAAGAAACAAGAAAAATCCCAAATACAAAATCTAACAGCACACCTAAAGGAAATAGAAGCAGAACAGCAAAGGCAGCCTAAACCCAGCAGAAGAAGAGAAATAATAAAGATCAGAGCAGAAATAAACAATATAGAATCTAAAAAAACTGTAGAGCAGATCAACGAAACCAAGAGTTGGTTTTTTGAAAAAATAAACAAAATTGACAAACCTCTAGCCAGGCTTCTCAAAAAGAAAAGGGAGATGACCCAAATAGATAAAATCATGAATGAAAATGGAATGATTACAACCAATCCCTCAGAGATACAAACAATTATCAGGGAATACTATGAAAAATTATATGCCAGCAAATTGGACAACCTGGAAGAAATGGACAAATTCCTAAACACCCACACTCTTCCAAAACTCAATCAGGAGGAAATAGAAAGCTTGAACAGACCCATAACCAGCGAAGAAATTGAATCGGTTATCAAAAATCTCCCAACAAATAAGAGTCCAGGACCAGATGGCTTCCCAGGGGAGTTCTACCAGACGTTTAAAGCAGAGATAATACCTATCCTTCTCAAGCTATTCCAAGAAATAGAAAGGGAAGGAAAACTTCCAGACTCATTCTATGAAGCCAGTATTACTTTGATTCCTAAACCAGACAGAGACCCAGTAAAAAAAGAGAACTACAGGCCAATATCCCTGATGAATATGGATGCAAAAATTCTCAATAAGATACTAGCAAATCGAATTCAACAGCATATAAAAACAATTATTCACCATGATCAAGTGGGATTCATTCCTGGGATGCAGGGCTGGTTCAACATTCACAAATCGATCAACGTGATACATCACATTAACAAAAAAAAAAAGAGAAGAACCATATGATCCTGTCAATCGATGCAGAAAAGGCCTTTGACAAAATCCAGCACCTTTCTTAATAAAAACCCTTGAGAAAGTCGGGATAGAAGGAACATACTTAAAGATCATAAAAGGCATTTATGAAAAGCCCACAGCTAACATCATCCTCAACGGGGAAAAACTGAGAGCTTTTTCCCTGAGATCAGGAACACGACAGGGATGCCCACTCTCACCGCTGTTGTTTAACATAGTGCTGGAAGTTCTAGCATCAGCAATCAGACAGCAAAAGGAAATCAAAGGCATCAAAGTTGCCAAAGATGAAGTCAAGCTTTCGCTTTTTGCAGATGACATGATATTATACATGGAAAATCCGATAGACTCCACCAAAAGTCTGCTAGAACTGACACATGAATTCAGCAAAGTTGCAGGATACAAAATCAATGTACAGAAATCAGTTGCATTCTTATACACTAACAATGAAGCAACAGAAAGACAAAGAAACTGATCCCATTCACAATTGCACTAAGAAGCATAAAATACCTAGGGATAAATCTCACCAAAGATATAAAAGATCTGTATGCTGAAAACTATAGAAAGCTTATGCAGGTAATTGAAGAAGATATAAAGAAATGGAAAGACATTCCCTGCTCATGGATTGGAAGAATAAATATTGTCCAAATGTCAATACTACCCAAAGCTATCTACACATTCAATGCAATCCCAATCAAAATTGCACCAGCATTCTTCTCAAAACTAGAACAAGCAATCCTAAAATTCATATGGAACCACAAAAGGCCCCGAATAGCCAAAGTAATTTTGAAGAAGAAGACCAAAGCAGGAGGCATCACAATCCCAGACTTTAACCTCTACTACAAAGCTGTTATCATCAAGACAGCATGGTATTGGCATAAAAACAGACACATAGACCAATGGAATAGAATAGAAACCCCAGAACTAGACCCACAAACGTATGGCCAACTCATCTTTGACAAAGCAGGAAAGAACATCCAATGGAAAAAAGACAGTCTCTTTAACAAATGGTGCTGGGAGAACTGGACAGCAACATGCAGAAGGTTGAAACTAGACCACTTTCTCACACCATTCACAAAAATAAACTCAAAATGGATAAAGGACCTGAATGTGAGACAGGAAACCATCAAAACCTTAGAGGAGAAAGTAGGAAAAGACCTCTCTGACCTCAGCCGTAGCAATCTCTTACTCGGCACATCCCCAAAGGCAAGGGAATTAAAAGCAAAAGTGAATTACTGGGACCTTATGAAGATAAAAAGCTTCTGCACAGCAAAGGAAACAACCAACAAAACTAAAAGGCAACCAACGGAGTGGGAAAAGATATTTGCAAATGACATATCGGACAAAGGGCTAGTATCCAAAATCTATAAAGAGCTCATCAAACTCCACACCCGAAAAACAAATAACCCAGTGAAGAAATGGGCAGAAAACATGAATAGACACTTCTCTAAAGAAGACATCCGGATGGCCAACAGGCACATGAAAAGATGTTCAACGTCGCTCCTTATCAGGGAAATACAAATCAAAACCACACTCAGATATCACCTCACGCCAGTCAGAGTGGTCAAAATGAAGAAATCAGGAGACTATAGATGCTGGAGAGGATGTGGAGAAACGGGAACCCTCTTGCACTGTTGGTGGGAATGCAAATTGGTGCAGCCGCTCTGGAAAGCAGTGTGGAGGTTCCTCAGAAAATTAAAAATAGACCTACCCTATGACCCAGCAATAGCACTGCTAGGAATTTACCCAAGGGATACAGGAGTACTGATGCATAGGGGCACTTGTACCCCAATGTTTATAGCAGCACTCTCAACAATAGCCAAATTATGGAAAGAGCCTAAATGTCCATCAACTGATGAATGGATAAAGAAATTGTGGTTTATATACACAATGGAATACTACGTGGCAATGAGAAAGAATGAAATATGGCCTTTTGTAGCAACATGGATGGAACTGGAGAGTGTGATGCTAAGTGAAATAAGCCATACAGAGAAAGACAGATACCATATGGTTTCACTCTTATGTGGATCCTGAGAAACTTAACAGAAACCCATGGGGGAGGGGAAGGAAAAAAAAAAAAAAAGAGGTTAGAGTGGGAGAGAGCCAAAGCATAAGAGACTGTTAAAAACTGAGAACAAACTGAGGGTTGATGGGGGGTGGGAGGGAGGGCAGGGTGGGTGATGGGTATTGAGGAGGGCACCTTTTGGGATGAGCACTGGGTGTTGTATGGAAACCAATTTGACAGTAAATTTCATATATTAAAAAATAAATAAAAAAAAAGATTTTTATAATTACAAAATATCAGAAACAACTAAAATATCCAACAATAAGTGGAATGGTTAATTAAAATTTGGTCCTTCTATATGATGAAATATTACTAAATAATTAAAACTAGTATTTATAAAATTCTTCATAAACAGAAAAATGTTAATGCACTATAGGTAAAACAGGTGTACTAAGATGTATATGAAGTACACCCTTAACTATAGTTTTAACTGTAAATATAATATATATATGAAATACAACATAAAGGAAATATGTCAAAATGTAAATAAAGGTTATTTCTAGTTGGTTGGATTGCATATTATTATTATTCTATTCCCTTTTATATTTTCCAGTTTTCCATCATAAACCTGTGTTGTTTTAATCATTAGGGAGAAAGTTCTAAGGTTTGAGCAAAGAAGACATTGTGTCCAATTTGCCTGGGTATGCTCTCAGCACAGCAGAGTTTCTAATATTCAGTAAATGTTTTTTTTCATGATAAGAAATACATACACCTATGGGATAATAATATTGACTATTAATAATTAATCTTTGAATCATGTCTGTTATCAACAGCATTATTCTCCTAGTCAACAGTACTTTATTATTAGGGTTTACTATTATATGAAAAGGCACACAGAAGAAATCATAGTGGTAGGAGTAACCCTTAAATGGTCCTCCTTCCCCCACCCCCTACCCCCATGATTTCTTTCCCTAATCCACAGGACTGAGAAGGGGAATTTGATGAGAAATAATGCCTATGATTATGTTAGGTTACATGGTAAAAGTGATTTTACAGATTTAATGAAGGTTACTAGTCAACTGAGTTTTAATCCAAATGGAGATAACTCCATTAAATCAAACAAAATCTAATCACATCAACCTTTAAAAGCCCAGAGTTTTCTTTAACTGGTAGCAGAAGAGGAAATTCGAGATATTGAAAGCATGAAAAAGACTTGATGTGTGCCATTGCTGATTTGAAGATGGAGGGGGCCACTTGAGAAAAAAAAATAAGATTGCTTCAAGGAATAGAGGGTAATCCCAGGCGGCACGAAAATGGGGACCTCAGACCTACAATCCACAAGGAACTGGATTCTGCAGATGATCTGAATGAGCTCAAAGTGAATTCTTCCCCAGAGCATACAGGTAAGAGCTCAGACCTGTTGAGACTTTTCATTTCTGCCTTGGAAGACTAAGCAAAGAACCTAGTCAAACTTGTCCAGGCTTTTGACCTATAGACCCATGAGCTAATAAATGCATGTTGTTTTAGGGTACTAAAATTTGTGATAATTTGTTCTAAAGTGATAGAATCCTAATACACTAAAAAATTGTCCTTGTTTTAATGCAGAGGTTCCCAATTTTTATGATGTTTGTCATATGCTATGAGTAAGATTTTTCTGTGGTTATAAGACCCAAATGTGTACAGAATATCATATAAACATGGAGGATTCTTAAATTTTCTCCCACAATATTCGAAGGTACACAGAAAAATATTGTTCCTTTGTTCTCTAAATCTGACCTGATCTTCTGCCAGAGCCCATCTGATATAGAAGAAAACTTATTCCTACCAAATAACAGTATTTCAGTTACTTCTGATTTTTATACTTAAAAGTCCAAGTCCCTCACAGAACTCTTTTAAAGTTTTGTGGGGTTCGGGGGGATCTGGGGGGAGGTGGACTGCTCAGGCTTTTCAGGTAGATGATCCATCTTTACATTCTTACCTTTTCACTCTTCTCTTTCTCAAAGTGGGGTATATGTATATCAGGGGGCATACTTTGTTCTCATGACTTCAGAGTAGGACGGGTACTAGAATGCCCTGTGTCCTTCGGCTCCTCTGGTGTCTGAGGAGATTTCTTATCTGTCTGGCTACTGCTCCTTGGGCTAGAATCCCCTGCTGTCATTCATGGCCAGGGCTCTGCAAGGCTGCGTCAAGACCTAGTGGTGAGCTAGGTCTTACCTGTATGCTCTGACTCATAAGGCCTCACCTCAGCCCTTGCCAATACTGCCAATCTCCTTGTATCTGTTCCATGTGTTCCATCCAGAACCTAGAAAAGGCTACCCATCCCTAAACCTCTAACCCCTGCAGTAGGGTCATATCCTCTCAAACATTCCCAGTGGGAGCAGGGTCATGCTAGCATTCTGCCCATACCTCATCGTCACTTCAAGCAACTCAGCAAAGCTAAACCACCTCTCTTCTTCAGGCAAGAATGGTGAGTTACAAAATTTAGCTTTGTATGGCCATCTCCTAGAATTCCAGAGATGAATATAGGCAAGGGTTCCTAAACTTGGCATTCCTTCAACTTATATAACACATTTTCTCCTATACAAAACAAAGTCTGAAAATGGGATATTGGGGCCCAGATTCTTCACTCCTTTTCTTATCTGCCTTTCTCCCCCTTTATCTCTCAAAATTCCTTGGGGCCAAAAATGAATGGGCTTTGAGCTCTACTGCTTTTACATCATACCTTCTACCATGGGTACCAAGCCAATAAGACTATTCATAAAGATGGAAGTTGTGTCTTCTCTACACTTAAGGAAAATTTTCAGGGTAACCTGGGTGGCTCAGTGAGCTAAGCATCTGACTTGATTTCAGCTCAGATCACAATCTCCCTGTTCATGGGATAGAGCCCCACATCAGGCTCTGCCCTGACAGCGAGGAGCCTGCTGGGGATTCTCTTTCTCCCTCCCTTTCTCTCTAAATAAACAAATAAACAAACAAACATTTAAAAGGAAGAACAGGAAATAAATAAATAAATAAATAAATAAATAAATAAATAAAAGGAAGAATAGGAAAATTTTCAAAAGTTTGTGCATTGATGTATAGACATTGGTATGTTAAGAAAATTTAGAAAATAGCCACTCCAAGGTATTCTTTCAAACCTATTTTTCTTGTGAATTTTTTTGATTTTCAGAAATTAAATATTAATTCAATCTTAAACTTTGCATACTGCCACAAATTCCTGATCCCATCTACCCACTGTCTGAAACCAACAAAAGCTTCAGTTTAGCTAGATAAAAGTCCTTATAAATAGAAAGTCAAAAGAGAAAATCAGAATAATATAATCAAAATATCATATATATATGAAACACCATAAAGTTGAAAGCAGTCTCAGTGTAGATAAATATTTTACTTTTCTCATCTTTGATAGACATTAACTAGTTACCAAAGTTGTAAAAAAAGATTTTACCTGAATCTTACTGTGTCACAGGAGGAAAAACAAATGCTATTTTACTAAATACTGCATTAGATGCTATAATGAGACATCTAGTCTTCACATGGCATTAATGACCTTATCAATAGTAAAATTTAAAGGAATTTTCCATGGGAAAACTTATGATTGGCTCAGGCTATGTCACCATAAAACATAAAAGGTCAACTTGGAAAAGTCTTCCTTCTCCAATTTAAAGCAAAAGTAATATTTCCACATACCTGGAACTCTTTAAAACATCCAAGACCACCACTGTGGACAGAAACAGACACAGCATCATGAGGGGCACTTCTTCGCTGATTCAATCTTGGCTTGTAACTAAATCCTAGCGTTGGATGAAATGTAAATGCTTATAAATTAAAATCTGCTGGTTTTGAAAGCTTTCCTCATATATGTAGTATTTATCCAGCTTTCTTACAGAGACTTGGCTGGGAATATAAAGTAAGAAATGATCTTTTCTCTATATTTTCAAGTCTTTTAGTGTAAGAATAAAATAGAAGTATAGGATTGTCCTAATTTATTTTTAATCCTTTCCTGTGATTTATTATGTAGGACACTGGACACTCCCTAGAGAGCTAGAATTCTGCACCATAGCATATTCAACACTGCCATTTATTCATTTAAGTCTATATGTCTGAAATCGCAGTATCTGATATTACCAGGAAGTTCTCACAGTCATAGAGAGTTTGCTAAATGGAAATTTCACTGTGTGGTCTTTCAGCTGCAGAGAATTCCACTTTCTATAGAGAAATGTCAGTAACAACTTAATTTCCTCCTGTTGTGTGAGCATCTTTTATCAACAAAAATGTTCCCAATAATCACATCACATTTTAGAACGTTGCCTTTGGTTTATACAGGCTGAGGAGTTAAGTGAGAGAAAGAGCAAAGGGAATTGGAAAAAAAATAATTGTGTGGTAAAGAGAGCTCAGTGACTACTAGCTGTGTATGAAAATGAAAAGTGTGCAGATTAACGGATCTGATACCATTTCTATTACTCTCATTTATTAAAGTTATAGCAAACTGTTTACCCTGCTGGTTAGCTCTTGCAAGAGTGACTCTGATCTCATGAATGTCAGCACTTGCCCTCCAGGTTTACTCAGCTTTCAGCACAGATACCTTTCTTGTCCAGCTCTTCAAAGCAAAGAAAAGAAGAAAGAAGAAGGAAAAAATCATCCAGTGGGGGATTACAACATCCTCCACAGGGAATCCCTCCTAAGATCTTCTGGCTGTAAGAATATGTTGAGAAGCAGCTCAGTGTGCCATAATCCATGCCGAATGTGACTGGAACCTTCTGTGCAAGGCAGGCCAAAGGTCACTCTGATGCCAACACAGAGCAGGAAAAAAAATGCATATTTTGCATCTCTGTCGAATAGTTATTATCTATAATTTTTTACTGTCAAAAGTCAAGTTCATTCTTTCTTAAAGAATTTCACATTTTGCCAGATTAATAACAGCAAGGCAAAATATTTGCCAGAAAGTATGTAGGCAATTATAATTTTGTTATTTCAATCCATGTAAAAAAGTAAGTCCCAACCCCAAGAATGTGGGACTAGACTTTTGGACTAATGTTCTAGGTAATCCCAGATGTAGATAAATCTCTAGAAAACTTGAGCAATTTAATAACTACCTTAAAGCAGAATCTGTGAAACTGTATTCTTATTCCATTCAGTTTGGTTTTTCTAAGTCTACTTCATCTCAGCCCATTTGAGAGACTGTTTTATTACTAAAGCTTTGTCAGTCTAATGAGAGAGGAACAAAATAATTTTAGACAAATGTCTATGTATGAGATGAATGTAAGTGATTGGTAAATTGAAAATAGGATTTTTATCCACTATATTGAAATGTTACAAATTCTTTTATCTGTTCCTTGTGACCTCTATGTGTTTATTTCTCTGTTCCAACTGTTATTTCCTCACTCCAAACCTGCTTAATCTCTCACATTAAATGTTTCAATAGCTTCCCATTGAGAGAAATAAGAAGCTCTCCTCTCTGCTATTTACTCATTTATCATACCTCTACTCCAGCATCCCATTTAACTTTCTAAATATAGTTGTGATCATGTCACTTCCCTTTTGGAATTTTTACAAATTTTCACTTCATACAAGTCTGTTTTTTGCTTTGTTTTGTTTTTGAGAAAGAAAGAGAGAGAAAGACGCAGAGAGAGAGGGAGAGAGAGAATCCCGAAGCAGACTCCATGCTGTCAGCACAGAGCCCGACACAGGGCTCCATTTCAGGAACCGTGAGATCATGATCTGAGCCGAGATCAAGAGTTGGACGTTAAATTGAGTCACCCAGGCTCCCCCTCATTTCATACAAGTCTAAACAACTCACCATTCAAATACATTTGCAATCTCTGAACTATCCTTTCAGGCTCATCTACTCCTTCATGGTCACCCCCACTTAAAAACTCCTCACACAATTGCTCACTCCTTACCCAAATCCTAGCTTCTTTCATTTAACTTCACACAATCTTTTAAAAGAAGGGTACTTCTATCTCTATAGATAGGGCCTTTACACATACCCTACACCCCTAAAATGTCAGTTATCTTCTCACCCTCTTACTCTTAGCACAAATGTTATCACAACCCACCCTGACCATACAATGTGTAATATATTTCTCCCATGATTATGTCCACCTAAAAGATAATTCTTTGTTTGGAGACCCCTATCTCTATAGACTTTGGCCTCCTTAAATCTAGGATCTGGTCTTATTCAAGTTTTTTTTTTTAATAGGAATTATAGAAATTTTGTAAATGTCCATTGAATAAAAGCATGTAAGTGTCTAGTAAACTAATATCTGCTATTATTTCCTATGGATTTATCCATCCCAAAATATTGATACCATTGGCTCATTAGTTCTAAGGCAATGTAATCCTCCATTAATACCTGTGATATAATTGCTGATTCTATTGTAATTTCATCGATATAAATAAATTACAATCATACCAGCTGTGGTAAACAGACACCAGGGCTTTACTCAGATCTTATTATTCAATTATAAATGAATTAGGCTGAGATGATACAACACAGAGTCCCAGTTAGCAGCACTTTAGACTTATTTGTGGCAGTATCATATGGCTTTGCCTGAACAACATATTTCACAGGTCCTGAGTAATCATTAAGAACACCCACATGAAACGATGAGAATATATTTTATGGTTTCACATCTAATTCTTTACAAATATAAACCTGATCCTCTTGAGTATTAGCTTTTATAATCTCTAGTAAATTAGAGAAAAACACTTTTTTCACCCTCCTAGAATTGCACACCTAAATATCATCAGTTTATATGCATTTAAAAACATAGAGTTCACCTTATTATTACACAACAATGGCAAGGCAGATGGCAATAATTGTTTTGTTTATTAAATAATTAATATGTTGTTTTTTAAAATCATTTTCTTGAGTTAACTTTAAAGTATTCAAATTATTTCAAATTTATAACTAAGGATAAGATTCACAATCTTTCTCATTTTCTTACATCTAAAAAACGGGTATCATCTGATGTAACTCTAAGGATTTTTGAACATATGAGAAATATTTAATAGGCCATTATAAAAGTGCTTTAGAATGCAAAGATATTGATTAAAAATGACAAATCCTTAAATGCTTACAGAATGACGAAGGATTTAAATTCTAGGAAACACAATATTCAAACAATTAAACATGGATTTCTTTTTCTTTTTCAAGCTTTTATTTAAACTCCAGTTAGTTAATATACAGTGTAATAGTAGTTTCAGGTGTAGAATTTAGTGATTCATCAATTATATGTAATACTCAGTGCTCACCACAAGTGCCCTTCTTAATACCCATCACCCATTTAACCCACTCACCCACCCCAACCCCTCCAGCAACCCTCAGTTTGTTCTCTATAGTTAAGAGTCTGTTCTATGGTTTGCCTCTCTCTCTGTTTTCCTCTGTGTTCATCTGGTTTTTTTCTTAAATTTCACATATTTTTTTTTAAATTCCATGTATGAGTGGAATCATTTATTTGTCTTTCTCTGACTGGCTTATTTGCCTTAGCATAGTAATCTCTAGCTCCATCCACATTGTTGTAAAAGACAAGATTTCATTCTTTTTGATGGCTGAGTAATATTCCATTGTATCTGTAATACATCTTCCTTATCCATTCATCAATCCGTGGATACTTGGGCTCTTCCCATAATTTTGCTATTGTTGATAACGCTCCCATAAAATCAGGATGCATGTGTCCCTTAGAATCAGTATTTTTGTATCCTTTAGGTAAATACCTAGTAGTGCTATTGCTGGGTCATAAGGTAGTTCTATTTTTAAATTCTGAGGAACCTCCAGACTGGTTTCCAGAGCGGCTGCATCAGTTTGCATTCCCACTAAGAGTGTAAGAGGGTTCCCTTTTCTGTGCATCCTTGACAACATCTTAAACATGGATTTTTTAAAGGCATTTTACAATCTATTTCAATTAAGAACTAAAATCAGTGACAATGAAACATAGCAAACAAAATTATGGTTCTATATTTTTTTTATTTCACTAGGAAGTCTCAACCAATTTTGAAAAACAAAAACAAACTTCCTTGTGTCACCTCTCAAGCAGAACATATTTAAATGATTATTTATTCCTAACCAACCCACAGCTTTTACAGGCCTATTGTATTTTAGTTCCATCCACCTTTGAATGCATTTCATTTTTGTAGTGTAAGGGAAAACATTTTAAATGGGAGGCTTTAAAATAAATGTATGTATTTAAATGTATTTAAATACATGTATATATAAAAATGAAAGAACTCTAAAATCATTATAAGTAATAAATAGATAAACAAAAAGTAAGGAAAGATATCTGAATTTTTTTTTAATTTTTTTTTAACGTTTATTTATTTTCGAGACAGAGAGAGACAGAGCGTGAACAGGGGAGGGGCAGAGAGAGAGGGAGACACAGAATCTGAAACAGGCTCCAGGCTCTGAGCTCTCGGCACAGAGCCTGACGCGGGGCTCGAACTCACAGACCGTGAGATCATGACATGAGCCGAAGTCGGACGCTTAACCAACTGAGCCACCCAGGTGCCCCGTTAATCAAAGCAAAAAATACCTTTAAGAACAATGATCAGTAGTAAGTAAATAAGAGTTTGAACCTTAAACAAAATAAGATGTTAGACATTTCAAAATGTGATTAAGCATTATCTATGCATTTGAGAGACCAATTGTGTGGTCCACCTGTGTTTATTTTTTTAATTTTGTTTTATTGTTTATGTTAGAGAGAGAGAGAGAGAGAGAGAGAGAGAGCATGCATGAACAGGGTAGAGGGAGAGAGATAGAGAATCTTTTTTGTTTTGTTTTGTTTTGTTTGAAGTTTATTTTTGAGAGAAAGAGAGCACGAGTGGGAGAGGGGCAGAGAGAGAGGAAACAGAGAATCCCAAGCAGGTTTCACACTACACTGTCAGTGCAGAGCCCAACACGGCGCTGGAACTCACGAACTGCGAGATCACGACCTGAGTGAGCCAAAGTCAAGAGCCGGACACTTAATCAGGCACTCCAAGAAAAAGAGAATCTTAAGCTGGCCCCATCCTGAGCACAGAGCCCAGTGAGGGTCTCAATCCCATGACCTGGACATCATGACCTGAGCCAAAATCAAGAGTTGGACACTCAAATGACTGAGCTACCCTCAGAGCTGAGCTCAGTCTGATTGAGCTACTCATTCATAAAAGTAAACAAAATCAAATTGTATTATAATTTCCATGAAAAAGAGCATATCTGCCTCAATAATTTTAACAGTTTGAGCAGGCCAACAAGAACCTTTCAAGTCATAGTAAGCTGAGTGGCAGAATTGATTGACTTGGTTATCATAGTTGAACACTTCCTATAGTGCACTTTCTTTAACCAATTTCATGTGAATTATGTAAGTCTGCATTGTACACTAGAAATACTCTGATGTTTCTAGTATGCTAATATTTCTTATTTATTTCCCTCACAAGTGATTTAAAGAGAGACATTTTTACCAACAAAATTTTTCCAAATTTTTGGTATTGTAATTCAGTAAGACACTCGTTTTATAGATGGATAAAATGAGGGACATGAGCGAGGAACTACTTAACCAGATAAATTTGGTCAACCCTTCTAAATCTAGGAACCAGAATTCTAGGTTAAGGAAAGAGAGGGAAATTGTTAGGGCCAAGGTCAGCATAACAAATGGAAAGAATAGACAGACATATACATAATATGACATATTAATAATTTATATTTTTTGAGAATGAATTAATCCAAGTAATAGATAAGAATGAGAGGAAGCAGGTGCAAGGGGTAAATGAAGGTGTTGGCCTCCCTCATCATTTTGTATCAAAGGAGAGGGAGACAGGTAAGAATCAGATGAGACTACTTCAAAGGTATTTCAAGTCTTGTCTTTTAGCTGGTGCAGTCGGTTAAGCCACTGACTCTTGATCTGGGCTCAGGTCATGATCTCAGTTTGAGATCCAGCCCCACGTGGGACTCTGGGCAGACAGCAGGGAGCCTGCTTGGAATGCTGTCTCTCCTTAACTGCCCCTCCCCTATGAGGTGCACATGCGCTCTCCCTCCCTCGCTCTCTCAAAATAAATAAACTTAAAAAAGTTCCTTAAAAAATACTTGAATATTTCTAATTTTTTCCCATTTCATACATATATCACCATTGACAGCACCTATCTCGTTCCTTCCTGATTATTCCAAGTGTTAAAATATTTGCCTTATTTTGGTTTCTTTCAGGGTGAAGTTCTTTGCATGCCTCTTCTTCATGCAGCCAAGAACACTTTTAAATTAACTCTGTCCCAAGCTGGGATCTTATTCACCTTCACTTGCATGGGTTTGAATGGTCTGTAGTTCCACATTCATAGGATTCTGCCATTCTTGTTTTTAATTACATTCTTAAACTCCATTTCTGACTTATTTTTGAGAACATTTTTGAAAATAATAGCAAATGACTACTCATATAGATCCCCTGTCTAAATTTTTCCTTAAATTAGATTTATACATTTTACTTTAGGATTATATAATGATAGTTTATGTGTTACATGTTCTAATAATAAAATTATATATAAATATATCTATTTTTTTAGATATATACTACATTTTATTAATGAATCCCACAATGAAGAAAATAGACAGGAAATCCCAGTCAAGAAATACTCATTATAAAAATGTCCCCTTAAGAAACAACTATTATGAATGAAAGGAGTTGAAACAAGTGTTGGAAATGAACTGAAATTTGATCGCAGCTTTCCAAAAGGCTCTAGTATATTATTCCCTCCCAATTTCCATATTATTATCTTTTTAGTAATGAAATTAAAGAAAATTAAGAGTATGCTGTTTCTTTATCTTAAACATCCACTTGAATACTCTCAGCTAGCTTGTTATTTATTATACTTCTTTAATTAAAAATGTAATGACAATAATAATATAAGAAGAATATTCTGAGTCAAAAGATTTGACAAATATTCCTCTACATGACTAAAATTTTACTGTGAAATTTATTACATCTATACTTGAACACACTTATTATTTTCTTCCCATCACGTATATTCATGAATTTTTTTAACAACGATGGAGTTCACCTTTGTGTCTAAAGCTTTTAATCTCAAATCTTCTCAATTTTAAAATGCTAATAATGACAACATGTCAGACACAACAAATTCTCAAATTCAAATTATCTATAACTGAGAAATTATTTATACATTGTTACCAAAATTTTACTTTTTATTTTAATATCCCAACATAAAAGATGTTAAAACTTTAATCTCAAACTATAGACATAGAAAATAATAAAAATGTTCATATCATATATAGTTCTGAGAAATATTTATTCAAACAGAAAAATGAAATTCTGCTTTTAAATATAACTATATGTAATCAAGACTTGCACATTTTAGTTAGCTTCTCACAAGCAAACTTCCACTGCATTTGAAACAATACTAAATAGGGATCAATGTTTCAGGGACATTGTCAATAAATAAATGCCTAGATTCCAGCCTGGTAAGAAAAATTTTTTTTAATTTTTTTTAACGTTTATTTATTTTTGAGACAGAGAGAGACAGAGCATGAACGGGGGAGGGTCAGAGAGAGAGGGAGACACAGAATCTGAAACAGGCTCCAGGCTCTGAGCTGTCAGCACAGAGCCCGATATGGGGCTTGAACTCACCGACCGTGAGATCATGACCTGAGCCGAAGTCGGACGCTTAACCAACTGAGCCACCCAGGCGCCCCAGAAAATTTTTAAAAGGAGAAATTTTAAAAATTTTTAAAAATTGTTAAAAGAAATGAGAAATTATACGCAAACATTGTAAACATTAAATATCCTTTATAGTTGAAAAAGTCTGGAGCAAAATTGGGTGTACATACATATGAATAGTATTTTTAACTTAACCTGCCTCTGGAGACTTTTATACAAGACAGATAACATAATTTAGGACAAACACGGGAAAAAATGGAAAATTTTCCTTCCTGTGTTTTTTTAAAGTTTTTAATTTATTTATTCATTTATTTTGGGAGAAAAAGAGGGCAAGAGCAGGGAAGGGGCAGAGGGAGAGAGAATCCCAAGCAGGCTCCACACTGTCAGCACAGAGCCTCACACAGGGCTTGAACCCACAAACCCGTGAGATCCTGACCTGAGCCAAAATTAAGTGCCGGATGCTTAGCTGACTGAGCCATCCAGGTGCCCCTCCTTCCTGTCATTTTCGAAATTAAAAATGCTTTTGTTTTAATTATGTTTTTTAAAAAACAAAAGAATTATGTTACATAGAACATGTAATTTTACTGATAAGATGATTCTCATCCATAATTTTGGATGGAATTTGCCTAATATCTGCCTGATTCTGTGATCAAAACTGTTGATCATTGTCTATTGTCAAATTCTTAGACGAGAGTACCCTAACGTTTTGGAAGTCAGTAACAATGAGGTTCAAATTAAGGTCATTTAAAATCGAAGCCAAGTAAAAACAGAAGTAACAGCATTAAGAAATTGAGCTCTCATGTATTTACCACTTACTAGGGCACAGACATTGTTCAGAATGTTTTACAAATAAATCTAATTTAAATCTTACAATAATCATGTGAAGTATGTACTATTTTTATTGTCCCAAATTTACAGATGGGGAAACTGGGGCACAGAGATGTTAATTAAATTGGTCTGAGCATACAACTAATGAGTGACTGATTGTAGGTCAGACCTAAGCAGTCTGGCTCTGAGCCTAGACACTATACTATTCAGTTTCTTGTTATGAAAAACTGCAGACATCTAGGAAAAAATAAAAATTGGAGTTTGCATAGGACTATAAACACCAAGCCACATATATTTTATTGCATATCATAAAATCTGCATAGCACTTTATCTCTCTCTCTCTTAAGGCACTTATTTCACTCCATCTAGTATTATAAATATTTTTACATATCTTTTTCCATGTAAGTTTACATTTAGACCCCAAGTTCCTTGACGTAAAAACTGGGTCTGATTTTTCGTATCCTCCAAAATCTCTAGTAAAGTTTTCTATATCCTTTAAGCATTCATTATTTTTGAATGATAGAACAGAAATCTCTCTCCTTCATTAAGAAACCGGATTTAAAAAATGTAGTTAACGCAATGCATAATACAGGTCTGGATTAAATCTTGCCTTTCCATGTAATTCTCTCCATGACCACCCCCTCTCATTAAAAGTAGAAATAGATACCGACTCTCCCAATGACTGGATTCATTTAATAAAAACTGAGCAAAACTGAAAATGAAGTTTCAACCTACAGTGATCTAATTTTACATTTTTTATAATTTTAATAACACAACTACTTTATTTAAAATTCAATATACTTGCACTTAATTACTAATTTCCAGTCTTTCTAATTAAACTGGTAAAATGTTTTAGAAGCCACAGAATGTATGCAACCATTGCATTTTTAGCATTTTACCATGTAAAGATAGGGAAAGAACTGAGACCAACAGCAGAGGATGACCCAGATAACAGAGATCAGAAAAACTGAACATGTTGATAATATGGTGGTAAGTTTTTCCAACCTTAAAGGTAACTAGGAAATAATAGGAAGTAGTAACGGAGAAGTAGTAGAAATTAGGGATAAAGATAGAATTGGCATTTAACCTCATTTGAATGGATAGTTGAAGAATTCAATAATGAAAGAAAAATAAGTATGAGAGAAAAAATGAGACAAAAGACGAAGACAGATCTTGAGGATTAACTGTGCTTCATGGGCAGAGGAGAAGATATGCAAAAGAAAGGAAGATGTGGAGGGGAACTCACTGGCATTTTAGCATAGTTTTGGTGTTTTGTTTGTTTTTGAGTAAAGATCAGTTGTTGTTTTTTTAACTGAGGTATAGTTGACATAATATTACATTAGTTTCAAGTGTAAACCATAATAATTTTATATTTGTATATATTGTAAAATTATCACCACAATAAGTCTAATTAACATGTCATCATACATAGTTACAGTTCCTCATGATGAAAACTTGTAAGGTTTACTCCATTAGCAACTTGAAAATATGCTTATGGTATTATCAACTACAGTTGCCACACAGTATTACATTACATTGCAATGACTTATTTATTTATAACTGTAAATTTGTACCTTTTTACTCCCTTCACCCATTTTGTCCAGCCCTAACCCCTGCCTCTGACAATCACCAATCTGTTCTCTGTATCTATAGCATAGGACATTTCAAATACTGTAGATAGTATAATAAGAATAAGAAGTGAAAAGAAGTCTTCAGTTTTGGTGACTAAACAGTTCTTAGTGACAAATAAAATAGTTTTATTTTAATTTGGGGAGCCAAATATGGTTGATAAAGAATGAAGATTGTATGCATACTGAGAAAGAAAAAAATATATGTATAGATTACATTTGAAAAGAATGAATAGTGATTGAGTGGTGATCTAGAAGTTTACAAAGTTATGATTTAAGTACTAAAAACTGTTGTTAGAACTCCTAACAGAGGGAAAATAATTTTAACTAAAAAAAAGCCAAAAAACAAAAATGGAGGTATGAATAGTTTTTGAGATGAAAGTCACTGTAGTTTTCTGAATATCCCCAACCATTAACCTATGGTATATTTGAATCTGAAACACCTTTAGAAATATCATCTTACATTTATGTAACATTTCATATTTTCCAAACAGATTTCTTGGCCCTCAAAGTGTTGTGATTCTCACAATAACTATATGAGTAAGAAGGATGATTACTGTATCTTTTCAAGTGAGAAAATATGTTCCCTGAGAAATACCATTTGACCCTGTAGACTTAGTGGTATTGCTTGGGCTAGAACTCATTACATTGAATCCTAGAGCTAATGCTGTTTCCATTAAGAGTAACAGGATTCAGGAACAGTTGCCTTCAGAGTTTATAACCAGGACTTGACTTCAAAAACCCAATAACCCAAGTATGTGTAAATGCAAAAAGTTAAGTATCCTTTCACCTCCAGTCTCAAGGCTATGAAGTGGTTCAATAGCAATCATTGGCCGTTCGCTTTTCATTCCTTTTTATTCATTATTTTATCTCACAAAACCATTAGTTGAGTTGATGTGACAATCTCTATTTTAGAGCAAAAGTAAACAGAATGAGTTATTTGTGTATGTTCCCAAAGCAGGGCAGTGACAGAACTGGCATTAGAATTGAAAAATCTCAATCCCTTATCCAGCTTCTTTTAATATGCACCCCTGTTCCTCACAAAATTAGTTCTATTTATTATAACAGGTTTATTATGTTACAGTGAATATATAAATATATATGTGTACATATATACACATACACATATCAAATATTTGTGTATACTTGAATTATGTATTTTCAAGCAACTGGGAGGAACAGAAGTTCATTTTGCCCTCCTAATCATGCAAAACCAAGAACTGAAACAGATTTCCCTTCATTTTGTTACTTAAGCAAATGCATCCTGTTCTGAACTTGGCTTTGATGTCCATGATGCTACATAAACTGTTAGATTAGCTACTGATATACTTCACAGTAAGTGGAAAAAAGCATATAAATATGTTATATCTAAGTAAATAAAAGATAATTACGACTTAGATATCATCCATGATTTCAAAATATAAACAATGTGGGTTCAGATTGTCTGGTTCCTTATCACTACCTGGGAAAAAAATAATGACTGTAAACCTACAGTACCCATGAAGTTGTAAGAATACATTGTGCAGAGATATCTACTGATTGTGAAATTAACTTCACGGGGAAAAAATGAATGTATATTGCACCAAAGACAGAGGAAGCATAAAATATATAATACTGCATTTACAGGATACATTAAATCTTATTGGATCAGTGATAAATATTTGTGCTTCAGCAGTTTTATTATTTTACAGACTACCTTCCTTGAGAATGTTCACAAAATACATGGATAATTTATTAATCAGTATTTAGATACAGTCATTTTAAATCCAGTAGCATGAAATGTGTGCAAAGCAGCCATTCTTTAAAAAAAACATTTAATTAATGGGACAATTTCCCATTCAAGTTATTTTCTCTGAATAAAGTTCTCTCTATACAGAGACAACATTTATGAAGGCTGGAAGGCCCTTGTTCAGAAAATGTGTACAAATAAAAGTTGTTTTGATATTAATCACATTTTAAAATACATTGATGTACACATTAAATACTGAAAAACAAGTTTTTATTACTTATGACAGTGAGATATTTGCACTTACTTCTTCTGATTCCTGAAGATTTAATTCTCTTATCATTATTATTATTATTCTTAGTTCTTATCATTTCAGTCAATCAAACTCTACTCAGGTGCTACTGGTTCACAAGAATGTCAAGGAGCTATTTAACTTTCTGCTTCACACTCATACGGTTCATTTGGAATGATGAGAATGTGCTTATTTTATGAATGAATTATTCATTACTAAAGACAACACGATCCATGAATACAAGCAAGTAGTATTAATCAAGGAAGACTTATGGCCATAAAGTCATCATATTTAAAATCTTAAGACAAAGAAGAGGAAAATGAAAATTTTTTTAAATGCAATGAGCTGGAAAATGAACCAAAAAATTCCCTATATATCTTGAATTCTCCCCCAAGCATCTTATACAAGTCATGACATCTCACAAATCTCATATTTCTAAGGATTTAAATTCTTATTATGCCTCTATAACTATGTGGCCACTCTATTAACTAGCACCTCAGCCCACCCCAATCTTCAAAATGAATCCAGCTTTCTCATCTCTACTTCAGATTTAATAGACTCCCAAATTGTGATCCACATTCTCTTTAAGGCAGATTTTTCCTTACCAAAAAGGCAGAACAATAGCTTGAAATATAATTGGTCCTTGTTATTTGAAGAATCTTATTCAACTCAAATAATAATATTAAATTATTAAATGGCTGAAGAATTTGAACACTGATCTAAGACACTTGGGGCCATATTGATTTTATTTCGAGCCAGGATGATGATGATAATGATGATGATGATGATGATGATGATGATGATTACAGCCACAAAGAAACAAGCCATGAAAGCACTATACATATATCTTTTCTCGCGTAATACCAATGAGGTAGGTATTATTATGTATGTTTTCCCATTGAGAAAATAGTGGCTCAGAGAATTATGTAACTTCTTTATTATAGTACCATCAGTGTAAGACTGACTCAATCTCTTAACCAAGATCTGTTTACGTGAACTTGTATTATTTTTAATTTGCTGACCTAGTTTCAAGGGGCCATACTTTAAGATCAAATATAATAAATTAAATAATTGCATTTATCTTTGCTTCCTTCAAAATCCCACCAAAATTTCAGTAAAGGAGGGGGTGGAAAGCATAAACTCAAAAACACAAAAAGAAGAAGAGGAGATAATATATAAAATAAGCAAATATTTGGAAAACAGAAAGCAGATTGAGGGTAATCATATGGCAGCTAGGAAAAAAGAAATTTCTGTTAGAAAGGCTTGAGAAGATTAAGGCCAAAATATGAGTTAAGGCTAAAAAAATTGATTAAAAACTTTTTAAAAAATTGAAAACGTTAATATTTCCCCCCCAAATCCCTTTTGCTACATTTCCCATTTAGGCAATTACTCTGTCTCCACCTAGAAGAGGACTCTAGTTTCAGAGAGACTGAACCTAAAAAAAATCTAGTCTTGAGAACATGGGCACAGATTAGGGTGGTAGAAAGATGCTATTCTTGAAAAAAGAAGATGAAACATTCACATCTGAAACGGTTAAGTCCCTCTCAGGCCCACCCACCCCTCAAGCTCTCAGAATAGTTCCCAGTTAGCTCAGGCCACACCAACACTACCCAATCTTGCCACAGACAGGGGCTGGAATATTCCTCTTTGTAGTAAGTAACCAGCCCCAGCAAAAAGCCCTTCAGTTACTGCATATTGGTTCCTCAAGAAATCAGTAGTATTACTCAACCACTCTGGCTTTTCATATATCAATTCATTTGTTTCAAGTCTTTTATCTGTTTGTAATAAAGCTGCTTCATCTCTTTTACAGTTGCTGCTTGCACGATACAGTTTTTCCAACCTTTTATTTTCAAGTATTTATATCTTTAAATTTAAATTAAAGTATGTCTCCTAAAGACAGCATGTAGTTGACTCCTGGCTTTTTTGGTGCAATTCCATACTATCTGACTTGATTACTTAATTCATTCATATTTAATGTTACTGTAAATATAGATATATATCTATTATTTTACATTGTTTTCTATGTGATTCATATCATTTTTGTCCCTCTTTTACTGCCTTCCTTTGTGTTAAATAGTCACTTTCTAGTAACATCTTAATTATTTTAATAATTTTTCATTATATTTTAGAGCTATTTTCTTAGTGATTGCTCTGGAGCTTACACTATATATATATATATATATATATATATATATATATATATATATAGTGTATATACACACACACACACACATACATAGGTATATATGTATATATATATATCTATATACCTATATAGATATATATATATCTATATACCTATATAGATATATATATATATGATAGATATATATACATATATATGATAGAGAAATCTTAACTTCCAGAATTTACTTCAGATTTATATTGATTCCAGGAAATTTAACAACTTTCTCCCTATTTTTTTGTTATTCTCCCTATTTTTGTGCTATTATTGTCAAACATATTCCTTACATATATGTTACAAACCCTACAATACATTAGTATAATTAGCACATTTTATAATCTTATATCTTAAAGGAAGAAAGAACAGAAAATATGTATTTTTAGAACTTGTATATTAATCTTCCTATTTATCATTTCTAATTCTCTTCATTTCTTCCCTGTGCAAACTACCATATGATGTCATTTCCTTGCTCATATAAAGCTTTGCTCCCACCCATCTCTTTTGTGCTGTTTTTGATAAATACATTACATTTCTATATGCTATAAGCTGGACATAATATATATATATATATATATATATATATATATATATAATTATATTATATATTGGCATTATATATATATTATATATTTTTATGCAACAATTATATATATATATATATATATATTGTCTTATGCAAGTACTTTTAAATTGTTTTTTTATAAAGGAAAACAAATATGCAATTATGCTGTTATATGTAATTACATAACTGCCTCTACTGATAACTTTTTTGTGTGTATGTTGATTTGAATTACTGTAAAGTGTCACTTGCTTTCATCCCAAAGTACTTTCTTTAATATTTTTGTAAGGTTGAATTGCTAGAAACCAAGTCTCTCAGTTTTGCTTATCCTGGAATGCCTTTATTTTATCTTAATTTTTGAAAGATAATCTTGCTAAATATGAGATTCTTAGTTGACAGTTTGGTTCTGTTTTTTATATTCATTACTTTGAATATTTTGAGTATGTTGCCCCACTGCCTTCTGGCCTCCACTGTTTCAGATGAAATCATTGGGATTTGCTTATATGCAACAAATCATTTTTCTCTTACCGCTTTCAAGGTTTTTTGACATTCAGCATCTTGACTATGATGTATCTGGCTATGATTATCTTTGTGTTTGTTCTACTTAAGATTAGTTAAATTTCTGGATGTATAGCTTATTGTTTTCAGAAAATTTAGGGAATGTAAGGAGACAGACAGTATCATGGGTGCTATTTTTAAAAGATGGTAAAGAAAGGCCAATCTTCAGATGTGCAGCTTGACCAGACATTAATTAAGCGACTGTAATTACAGCTTGTTCATGTACTCAGAGCTTCTAAACCACTTTGTGGTGTTTCTTAAATAGGAAAAGACAAAGCATGATATCAGATGTATTAGTATTATATTGTTGTGTAAGATATTATCACAAATTTAGTAGCTTAAAATAACATCCTTTAACTAGCTCACAGTTCTCCAGGTCAGAAGGTCTCTAGGCATTGCTCAACTGGGTTCTCTGCTCAAAGTCTCAAAAGACTGAAATCAAGACATCAGCTAGACTGTGTTCTCATGCACAACTTGACTAAGGAAGAATTCATTACCAATGGTCAAATTGGTGGTTTCGATGGCTGGCAAAACTCAATTTTTTATGGTTGTACAACTCAAGTTTTTGTTTTCTTACGGACTTAGTTGAAGGCCACTCTTAGCTGCTTGAGACAAACCTCAGATTCTAGCCATGTGGTCCATTCTACAACAAGGAAGTTTGCTTCTTCAAGTCCAACAGAAAAATCTCTCTCCAGTCTGCAAAGAGGGAGTCTTTTATAACACACGGGAATTTCATGAGTGACTATATTCTAAACAAAGGAATGACTATCCATATTCGCAGGTCCCATTACAGCGAAAGGGAAAGGATTATACACGGTATATACACTGAGTATAAGAACTTGCTTAGAATTCTGCCTGCAAAACCAAATGTTTCCAGATATTTGAAAAGCCTCTTATAACAAATTCAGAAAAAATAGCAGTAATTTAGCAAATAAAAGAAATTAGGAGAAATAGTGACAAATTAGGAAGCAAAAGAAAGCCTCCAAAGAAAAATTTATAATCAAATATAGCTTTTCATATTTATATATGTTCATATATAACATGTATGTTACACATCATATAATTATAATTAATATCCTCAGAGAGAAGAGAATAAAGATATCTTAGAAACTAAAATTGTAGTAAAAAATTATTCAAAATCAATAGAAACTTTGAAAAGTAAAGGAAATTTTTAAGAAAATAGAACAAAAGAAAAGACAGATATTAAAAGAGAAAAAAAGATAAGAAAATTAGAGGCACAATCCAGGAACCCCAACATCTAAATATTACAATTTCTAGGAAGAAAAGAAAAAATTAAAAAGAAATTTAAAAAAGAAATAATAACAGAACATTTCCCTGAATAAAGAAAAAAATGTTTCCAAATTAAAAGTACCCATCCAAAACCCAGTTAAATAAATGAAAATATATTCTCAACAAATCATAGGATTGTGCAAATTTTGGGACTATGTTAAACATCCTAACAGATTCCAGTTATAAAAATAAAAACAATGTCACATGAAATATCTAGTATCAGAATGGCATAGAACATATCAATAGCAATGCTAGAGACAGAGGACGATGGATGAGTATCTCTAATATTCTCGGGGAAAAAATATTTGCAATATAAAATTCTATATCCACTTGAATTATCAGTCATTGGGAAAATAGAATAAAAACTATTTTGACATGTGGTATCTAAAAAGTTATAGCTCTCATGCACCACTTATCAAGAATCTAATATAAGAATGTAATAAGAATAAACCAAAAGAGGAAGAGATGATACCTAGGAATCAGGATTCAACACTAGAGAAAAAGGAATTCCAAAAATTAAGGCAAAAAGAACTCTCAGAACAGTATTTATATTCCAGCCTAGAGAGCAATCTATATTGTATAGGTAAAGACCTCTAAGAGAGATATGTAAAAAAAAAAAAAAAAAAAAAAAGTTAGATGACCTAATGTGGATACATGGATTGATAGGAGCATTATAGATTTTCCAGAAACCTTGGAGTGCATTAGTGACAGGTACACAGAAGACTGCACTCATCACCAAAAACAAACAAATGAAACAAACAAACAAAACTAACTACAGTGGGGGGTATGCATAGTGGCCACAGATCATTGTAATAAAGGTTGATCATACTTCACATACTTAACTATTACATACTGTAATCATACTTACCTATGTAGTCCACCTTTAAAATGAATATTAACTAGGGTGCATTTCTTAAAGAAAAGCTTCCTTGTGTTTTAAGAATGAAGTTGTACCTCTCTCGCTTAGAGTTGCAGTAATTTACCATTATCTTTTTAAAAGCCCAATGCCATTCATCCTCCATGCTGAAACAAGATAATTAATATAAACCCTGTTACATAAAATGCATTGACAAAAGATGGCTCCCTTTCTCTCTTTCTATTCTGTATTAGATTTTGTCACTCTTCTGCTTAATTTCCTGAATGGCTTCCCTTGGTTTTCATAAACAATTTGCCAGTCTTTGTTTAGCATTCAAAAATCTCTTGAGATTTTACCTCCACCTACTTTTAAAGGCTCATTCTGCTCTCTGCTCCCTATCCCCTACACTCACATCTCCAATCACAGCTCCAGTAGCTGATTTAATTAGGCTTTGGATGGGTCCTTTTAATCATCACTAACTCTGCTTCTCTATCTATAAAATTCTCACCCTTCCTTCAAGCCTCCATCCAAAATTCAATCATCATAGGTATTTTCCTGAATATTTAATCCCGAATATCTCCTCCTGTCCCTTCTCCAATGGTTTCTAGCTCAATAAACAATATTGAAATCCAGTTTCCCAAATTCTAAACCTAAATATTATTCAAGATTCCTTCCTCTCCTCTCTACCCCATGTGAAATTAAGGACTAAATTCCATCAATTCTGACAGTATCTCTCCAGATCTCTTTTATATATCTCAACTGCCTGTCTCCATCTCAATTTATGACACTATCAGTTCTCCTCTAGAATATTACAGCATCCTGTGCTTTTATTTCCTTGTCTTGCCTCCTGTTCCAATCCATCACCCATACTGGTACTGGAGTGTTAAAGGGGTTGTATGTTTACTGTTACTTGAGAGAGAAATTTTGAACTGATTATATCTAGTCCTATAGTGGACGTGAAGCAAAGCTTTCCTTTCGTTAATCAACCACCACCAAATTGTTCAAACCTGTATTTTCTGCTCTGACAGAGGGCTCAGTTAAAACTGTAAGGGCCCTCTGTTTCTGGGTTCTTCGCAAGCAATGAGATAATGGAGTTGAGGGGAAGCAAAAGCTGAGAGGCAAATGCCACTTTGAATTGATGGCAAATGAGCTGCCCAATACAGATTTTAATTCTCTCTGGACAGTTGTAAGAGTTGGGCACTGAATCAGCTTCCAAGCAGCTTCCTAGTACTTTGTACCTTTGCTACTCAAAGTGGGGTCCATGGAACCCTAGTAATCTCACTCCTGGTATCTTAAAAGAAATGCATATTCCTGGGCTTCATCCCAATCCTACTGTTAAAATATGCATTTTAACAATAAATCAGATGACACATATGTACATTCAAGTTTGAGAAGAAGCTATTCTCTAAAAGAGAAATTTTCTACTAATCCACAGCACCCCACTCCACTCCACCCCTCTTCCAGGAATAAATGTCATTCCTTCTTTTTCAGTTGTCATGGTTTCTTCCTCTATTCTCAGTCTGAATCTTCTCTACTTTCTGGAAGTGGAAAACTCACTCTGCTAGCACACATCTAAATCTTTGTGTCTGTAACTTTGGCCAGAAGCTTCTTTTGAATCCTAGCTTCTGTGCTTCCAGAACCTGTTAGTCATACTCATCAGAGTAATCTGGCAAGGGAAAAGGCCTTTGCGTTGCAGGTGAAAGAATTCTGTTAGTGCTAATGGGAAGCGAAACTCACAGTAAACAACAGTGTAAAATTTTGAAATTAATCCTGATACTGGAATATATTTAACACAAATATAAGCGTTCTTCTCAACACAATAAAAAGCCTCAGTAGCAACCTGATGCTCTCAAGAAAGAATACATTACCTTCAAAATGGCCTGCCAGGTTATGTTGGACATTTATTATTTTTTGGCCCCAGAAGATTTTCTTCTGATCTTTCTCAGAGCAACTATACCTCTTCAACTCTCAGTCCAGGTACTTCAGATAAAGCTAGTTCCATTTTTAGTTCCAGGGGTGGGCATGAAACCTAAACCTGGCCAATCTGAACATGATCAATGTGACTAGATAGTGACAGTCCTATGCCCCAAGCCAATTCAGTAATAATCACAGGACTTTCACTGAAGAAAGGGAGTTGGGCCAGATGACAATATGCTAGTTTTTGTGGGTCCAGCCACATACTGTCTCAATTACATTTCCATTTTTGTTTTTGTCTGTTTGTTCACAAACCTTTAAAAGTACAAAAGGCATTCTTAGCCTGCTGGCTGTCTTAGTCATTTCAGGCTGCTATAACAGAATGCCATAGAGTGGGTGGCTCATAAACAACAGAAATTTATTTCTCACAATTCTGATGGCTCTGAGTCCAAGATCAGGGTGCCAACATGGTCAGGGGCTCAAGAAAACACTCTTCTAAGCTGTAGATGGCCATTTTGTTGTTTTATCTTCATGTGGGTGAGAGTGAAAGAGAGCTTTCTGGGGTCTATTTTATAAGCATTAATCCCATTCATGAGAGTTCCACCCTTATAACCTAATCACCCAAAGACTCCACCTCCTAGTACCATAGCATTGGGGGATTAAGATTTCAACACATGAATTTGGGAGATGGGGGACACAAACATCAGTCCATAATACCAGGCTTACATTAAAAGAATCTAGGCGGGGTGCCTGGGTGGCTCAGTCTGAATTCGGTTCAGGTCATGATCTTGCAGTTCGTGAGTTCAAGCCCTGTGATGGGCTCTGTGCTGACAGCTCAGAGCCTGGAGCCTGGAGCCTGTTTCAGATTTTTGTCTCCCTGTCTCTCTGCCCCTCCCCCACTCAAGCTCTGTCTTTCTCTCTCTCTCTCTCTCAAAAATAAATAAACATTAAAAAAATAATAAAAAATAAAAAAAGAATCTAGAATTGATTTGGCCTTCAGGCAATCCCGTGTAAGTGACCAAAACAAAAGAATTGTCCTTTATACTGGAAGGACACAGAAAGAGAAGATCCTGGTTTTGAGTTCAAGCTTCACATTGGGCATAGAGCTTACTTTAAATAAATAGATAGATAAATAAATAAATAAATAAATCTGGATTCATTTAGTAAATGCAACACTTACTTTTTGCCATAATTCTAAAATGTTTTCCTTGCTTTGAAATTTAGAGGCTGGAAGGAAAACGCACATATTCCAAGTGTTCATCAACCATATGGTTGGATGTGTTTTTCTTTTTTGTAAAAATCACCCTCGGTGCAATGGAGTGCTGAGGCGACCAAATCAAGGAAGTAGCAGAAAGTTCTACTCTATGATACTCACAAACAAAAGGAGTCAAATCTCACGAATATAATGCACAATTTGAAAACAAAACATTACCAAGTCAAATTTAATAATGCATTAAAAGAATAAATAATGGGGCACCTGGGTAGGTTAGTTGGTTAAGTGTCTAACTTTGGCTCACTCATGATCTCACAGTTCGCCAAGTGTGAGCCCCACATTGGGCTCAGAGCCTGCTTGGGATTCTCTCTCTGCCCCTCCCCATTATCTCTCTCTCAAAATAAATAAATAAAATTTAAAAATAATAAGTAATTATTATCTTTTAACACTTTTTACATTTCAGGGAAAAGAGACATGATGGATAGTCTCTTCAACAAATGGTATTGTGAAAACTGGACAGGTATGTGCAAAAGAATGAAACTAGACCACTTTCTTCATCACACATTGGAAGAGGTAGTATATAATGCAATGGAACATTAGCCATAAAAAAAATGTAATCTTGCCATTTGCAACACCACGCATGGATCTAGAGCATATAATGCTAAGTGAAGTAAGTCAGTCAGAGAAAGATAAATACCATATGATTTCAGTCATATGTGAAATTTAAGAAACAAAACAAATGAACAGGGGTGCTTGGGTGGCTCAGTCAGTTAAGCATCTGACTCTTGATTTCGGTTCAGGTCATGATCTTTCCGGTCCCGAGATTCAGCCCCATGTGGGGCTCTGGGCTGACAGCACAGAGCCTGCTTGGAATTCTCTCTCTCTCCCTCTCCTCCTCTCATCCCGTTCTCTCTCTCTCTCTCTCTCTCTCACTCTCTCTGTCTCTCCCTTTCTCTCTCTCTCAAATTAAACTTAAAAAATAATGAGCAAAGAAGAAAGAGACAAACAAAAAGACTCTTAACTATAGAGAACAAACTGATGGTTGCCAGAGTGGAGGTCGATGGGGGGAAGGGTGAAATAAGTGAAGGGGATTAAAGTTATACTTACATAATGGGCACTGAGTAATGTATAGAATTGTTGAATCTCTATATTGTACACCTGAAACTAATATAATCCTGTGTATTAATTATATTTGCATTTTGAAAAAGGAAGAAAAAAGCAAAGAGACATCATGAGGCTACTTCAGAGGATAATTAATTTAAAACATAATTTAATTAAAAATAATATTTAAAATGAACCAGAATATAAGAACAAAATAGGAACAGCCCACAGCCAGGCTTCTAAGGGCATAGGACACCTTTTAGGATACTGCTGAAATCACAACCAGGAATTATTGGAAACTGGACTCATATAGAGGACTAAGGATGCTCCTGAGCCCTCACTGTGCTGTCATCCTTTAGCAGCAAGAATCCCCTGCTCATTTCTCCACTGCTTTTTTATTTCATTGACTCAGCTACCCTCTGGCCATGCTTCTACACTTCCTGTGCCTTGACTCTAACCTTCTTAGAGTTTATACTTATCATAGCATCGGTTGCCCATAACTTGTAATAACCAAAAAATGTTTAAAGGCTGGAATATATGACATATATCATGTTCCAAGATGATAAGATTAAATAATATAAAGGTATCAATTCCTGTCAGATATATATTAGTAAATGTAATACATTTGTAATGAAAACACAAGAGAATTTTCTTTTAAAATGCATGCATGTATGTGTGTGTGTGCGTGAGTGCGTGTGTGTTTACTTATACACGTGTTTATTCTGAAGTGTATCTAAAAGAATAGAGTGATATTAACAAAAGTAGTTTGGAAAAAATATTAATAAAAATGAGAGAACTCTACCATGAGCTGTTAAAAGATATTTTAAAATTATAATTATGAAAGCAGAGTAGAATTCTGGCAAAAAATATTTACAAGGCTATATAGTCTCTAAAAGCATCACCTAGTATCAATTGTAAAAAAGCATTAACATATTATTAATGAAGTATCACAGATCAATAAAGAGATGATGCTAAGGAACAAGTAATGTTGAAAAAACTGGCTGTCAATTAGGGAATGTTCCAAGTGTATCCTCACTTCACCTCAAACGCCAAAGTAAATCCTAGCTAGATTAAACTGATAATATAAAAACCTATATAAAACCAGATGTTCACCTTCAATATAGGTAAATAAATGTAAATTAAAACAAAAAATAAATATCATTTTTTACTAATCAAACTAGTAAATATCTTTAGTAATAGTGATTTTTATTTTGGGGATAGGTGCTAGATACAGACACAATGATGGACTCAATTCAAAGTGTAATTATTTACAACTCTTTTTAGAAAGTGACTTTTCAGTATGAATAGAGAGGTTCAAAAAAGTCAGACCCTTTAACCAGAAAATGTCCTTACAAGGAACCAGAAATATGTACAAATATGCACGTACAAAAATGTCCACTGGTCTACAATTAAACATAGATTTAAAAAAATTTTGGGGCGCCTGGGTGGCTCAGTCGGTTAGGTGGCCGACTTCGGCTCAGGTCATGATCTCGCGGTCCGTGGGTTCGAGCCCCGCGTTGGGCTCTGTGCTGACAGCTCAGAGCCCGGAGCCTGTTTCAGATTCTGTGTCTCCCTCTCTCTCTCTGACCCTCCCCCATTCATGCTCTGTCTCTCTCTGTCTCAAAAATAAATAAACGTTAAAAAAAATTTTTTTTAAATAAAAAAATTTTAAGGGCACTTGGGTGGCCCAGTGGGTTAAGTGTTGGACTCTTGATTCAGCTTAGGTCATGATCATATGGTTCCTGGGTTTGAGCCTCACATCACGCTCTGCATTGGCAGTGCAGAGCCTGCTTGGGATTCTCTGTCTCCCTCTCTCTCTGCCCCTCCCCTGCTCATGCTCATGCTCTGTCTGTCTCTCATTCTCACTCTCTCTCTCTTTCTCAAAATAAATAAATAAACATTAAAAAAAATTAGGTCCATACATTCAAATATAAAATATTACTTTACAACAACAGTACAATTCTTTTCTTATGACCAAAGTTATTAATAATTACAGATTTCTTTAAATACTTACATACTCCTAAATTTGTAAATCACTCATAATTAAAATACTATCTTGGCAGAAAAGGATAATTCGAGATAGTTTAGTGTGATAGATTGAGCTTTTAGTTATACCATTTACTAGTTTGGGATTATTATACAAATAATTCTTGCTTTCTGGGCTCTGTTTTCCAGTAAGTAATGAGGGGCAGGAGGGGAGAGGCTTAACTCCATGAGGGTTTTGAAGATTATATAAGATGATTATAGATGTTCAATAAATGTTAGCTCTCCTTACACTCTCCCAATTTTTTTCTCCAGAGATATATATCTAATAAAAATGCGTGTGTGTGTGTTTTCCAGTTGAGTTGTACTACTTTATATACCATTGCATAAATCTAGTTTTACTTAGATTAAAACCCAGTTTTACTTAGGAGACATTTGAGACTAAGAAATACGGTGATTTGTCCGTAGTCACATAAGCACTAAGCAGCATATCTGAGATGAGGAGCCACGTCTCCTGATTCTCAGTTTATTGCAGAGCACCCATGAAATATCAGTGCCAAAGCTGAGGTAGCCTGTAAATACCTGAATGCCTAAAGGACATCTTCCCACGTTTTAACAATTACCTTCTTGTTTCTGTTATCTGTGAAGCATCCTGACTTGGATGCGTCCCAACTTATTGTCTTAGTTCTGTTTTGTTTTAAATAGGGATTCAATATAAGGCCGGCAATAATAAGGCTTGCTCGCATTTGAAATGCAAGAGTAGGTTTTTCTTGACCGTCTAGATTGGCTACCTTTATAAGGAGGAGACTGATGGTAATGGGAAAGAATTTATGCCAAAAAACCTAGCATTTATTTAAAAAACAGTGGGTGAATTGATCCCTACCAACGAAGAGTTAGTTTTAAAAATTGAACAACCCTAGGAATGTATTTGCTTAATATTTTAAAAGACTTTTTATGACCACAAAGATTATTACAACATCATCATCTTTGTATCTGCCTACTCACCTTTAGAAAACAGGGATATGAAACCAGAATAGATTGTGCTTCACTCTGCATGATTGTCCCGAGCTGTGTGGGAGAGCCGTGTGTGTTCTTTCTTGCATATCTTTGTGAAAATACATGATAGTGATCCTGATGGCCTGAGGAGTGGTGGGTGTTGTGCCATGTGGAGTTAGTGGTGTGTTTGTGGGATGGAAAACTGTAGGAGGCTGGTGTGATGTGTTGGGAACATGCATCACTGTATGAGTTAAGGATGAGTCAAGTGTGTACCTAAAAGACAGCAAAATTTTTCACATGTGCTCAAGTGGGGCAAAATTTATTCTCAGTACACCTTGAATTATATTTGAGCCTGCCCATTGAAAAATTCATGGAATCACTTCCAATATTATCTTTAGAGTTAAATATAAACCAAAGGTAGCCAGAAGGAACTGATTTTCCAAGATATGGAAGCACTCCACTTCTATCACTACCAAGAAAGCAAGCAAATTTCCTAATTTACCTCCCACTTAGAATCAATGCTGGGTTTTAACATACTGAGCACAAAAGAGCTGTGGAAAAATTCAGAATTTAGTAGGGAATTATGTACAAATTAAATGTTTAAAATTTGTTCTTCAAAATATAATATGCCATGTGACATTTAGATCAATCAAAAACATACTTTTAATTATTCATTACTACTAGTAATTCTGCTCTGGTAATTTATTAATCAATGTATTGCGCATTAATTGAGATCATATTAATTGTTGCTAGGTATACAAAGCGAACAACATGTTCTTCCAGCCCTGAACCCCTCTCTAAATTCAATGCATTGTCGGGTTTTTTTTTTTATTGCAGCCAGTGGACATTTCTATGCTTCTATTTCACCCAAAATATTAAAATTCTAGTTTGCCATCTGTTTCCACAACAAAACTGCAGATTCTTTAAATGATACTATATTTTTGTCTGTATGCTAATCCTAGTAGAACATGTAATACAAGACAGACACTCAATAAATATGGGCAAATTGAGTTCATATAAAGTGAACATGCGATAAATGAGGTATATAGAAAATATTATGCATGTAGAGAAAAAGGAAAAAGAAAGCAAGAAATTGCCTAAATCATAAAACCTGAGCCTTGATGGGTGAATAGCAGTTTGTAAGATAGGTCTTGTAATCCGAGTCATTTGTCTTCCCGAAGTATTATGGCAGTAATTCCTAACACATCTTGCTCCTATCTACAGAAAGAAGGTATCTGGTGGTAGGCTTTACTGGCTTTCCCAAGGAGATGGTTTCCTAGAAGGTACGGTAGCATTAAATCAACACTGAAGAACAACATGAACAGAAGGTAAACTTATTTTTCAGCCATCAGCCACATCAAAGAGATGTTTCGTAACAACATAAAATTAAAACTTTTTAAACATGGATATCCTAAATGGTGTTTTATTTCATTTTTCATTTAGCAAATATGTATTGCGCAACTACTGCGTCCCAGCCACTTTTTAAGGTCTAATGGGGAGAGAATTTTTCCAAACTTTTTTTTTTATTATTTTTGAGGGCAGAGACTGTGGGCCTGGGAAGTGACATGCCTCATTCAGGATAACAAAGAGGACACATTTTCTCCCAGTTTTTGATAGCAAAAATTATTTCCAAAGATAAATCTCTAAGAGAAAATGGATAGATGTTACAAACAAAACATCCTTTAACTTACCAAGATCAGTAGTTAGTTTTCTCTGATTTCCCTAAAAGAAAAAAATTATAACTGAAGTGTCAGAGAATCTCAGCACCCATAAGGTATATCCCCAAGGTATTCCAATAACTAGCCCTTGTTTACAAGGACTCTTCAAAGTGACAATTTAATAAGCATGCCCATAAGAAAAATCCCAAAAGGACATGCATAGGAATTGCCTGTATATACTGGTGTCATCTCAAATCATATAGTAAAACACTGCATGAGGTCCTTTTGAAACCAATATGCAATTAATCCTTATAAAGGTCTAAGTTCTGGACCAGTCATGCTGAAGTCTCCTTGTTACCTGGCATACGTCCATTTCCAGTTAATACGTATAAGAGTTCTGCCTAGAAAGCCATGCTCCATTACCTTTTGGCAAGTCAGCAAGAGTCTCCCATTTCTACTGTCCCCACCACAGGGGCTGAAAGCCTGGGAACTACATTTCCCAGAATCTCTGGGTTAATTCCCACCAACACGAGGCATTCCTAGGAGATTTGGAAGGAAGAAGAAAAGCAGAATAGTCTTCACAGAAGTGAGGTTTTGCTGAAGACTCCTGTGAGTTACTCACCTCGGTTCTGAAGCTGTGATTATCACCAAGTAGTTTATTATACTTTCTTAAAACTTCTGAAACAATCCAGAAGCAATGATACAATTTCTCTTTAAAAAAAAAAAAATTGATTAAAAAAGATTTATTGAGAACCTATGAGCCAGGTACTGGCAAGGCTCTGTGGTTACAAAGTCAAGTGAACATTTCCCTGCCCCAAAGGAGCTTATTATAATTTTTTATAACTATCTGACTACAACAAAAGACTCAGACCTACGGAGACTGATCTTCTCTCATTTACAGATGGGAAGAAGAGGCAGTGCTGCTTTTGTTTTCACTGAATACTGAATGCAGCAATTTGATCCTGCAAAGCTGCCAAGGCAGTGCCAACTGTCTATGACAGCATATGGGGGTAGACAGACACTCACATACACAGACACAGTGATTTTGTAAGCCTCCTTTATAAGATACCAAACTAAAAATAAAAGTTTTCATCAAGACTATATTTTATCACGTTAAAATAGCCTAATTTGCCAGGCTGGGGAGAAAAGATGCCGAACCACTTCTGGCAGTTTGAAATGTGATCTAAATGTATTAGAGGAGGAAATTTCTTTTGCCTCATCTACTCCAGAATCTCCTCACTGACTAGTGTTACAAGTAGCATAAAGAACAGAGTAAGAATGTTTATCATGCTCTTCATTCCTATGTGACTTTACCCACTTCCTCAAATCAGACTAAAGAAGACAATAATGAGGAAATGATGAACAAATCATTTAAGCCAAGTGTCTTTCATATGTAGTTTAAGCCATGATTTTAAAACTCAAGTGTTTATGATCCCAAAATACTTTGAGATGGATTCAGGATGTCAATTTTACTTTAAATTCAAACAGGAGACACAGTTGTTTTCATAAAAGATGAACTAAGATAGCACTAAACTTTTGATGCTGTATTTTCACTGAAATCAATGAAGAGGCCAAAAGGAAACAGAACAATTTCCTTTTCATTTTTTATTTTAGTGTGCACATTTCTGTTAATAAAAAACCCTTTACTTCTACCCTTATGACACTACTTAAGTGTGAGTATTATATATGGAATAATTCATTAGGTTAACAAAGAGATTAACAATAATGTATTCAGAGCACTTGATAAAGAAAACCAGGGCTCAAAATAATCTCAGCCAATATAAGTCACTGACCTTTTCAGAATATAAACTTTCTCTCTATTCATGGCTCTGTGGGTTCTCCACAGACTTGCTGTAGCAAAATGTCTGCATTTTCCTTCTTTACCTTGTTAAGAAGGACCAAAACAATTACCTTTTAAATGAAGAGGCAGAGCTATATATACTAGAAATCTCAAACATAACAAGATGAAAATAAGTCATTAACAACAAATTGAAAACTATATACAGAGCAAATAAGGAAGTTCAACTTTAAGTTATCTTAAAAGAAACCTAGTGTTTTTGTAGAATAATATTGATAATATGTGATTACAGTGGAAATATAACCACCAAAGGACGAAATATAAGAAAATGGAGTCCACTTCATGGCAATGAGATGGTTATAAATAAGGCTACCCTAGCCAATGCCACAAGTGCTCAGGATATTACTTAAAGGAATATCATGATCCTTCCCAGAAAGGCATGTCTTCAGTTTGATCCCTATATAGAAAGGGACATTAAATTGCTTATTACCATGCCTGAACTAGTGAATGAATGAGTGAATGAGTGAATGAGTGAATGAGTAAATATAACACTCCCAGTCAATCCAAGAACCCACAGGATACAGAAAATAACAGCAACACAAATGCAGAACAGCAAACTCCAATTACAGAGAGAATCCATTCTTAAGTTAAATAGTCATAGATAGTTTGTAGGAACTGTCGCAGGGAAAAATACCCATGGAAAATGTTTGATTAAAACTTCATGCTTGAAACAAAATACTATCACAGACAAAAAGTGTTCTGAAACCTGAAAATAAGAATCCTAAAATAATAGCAAGGCCAACTCACAAAGAACACTCAGCACTGCTGATTAATACCCTGCCTCCCGTCCTCTGGTGTTCATCAAATGCTTAGAGATTATTTTTTTAATACAGATTTGTTAACTTGGCAAGTATATTTTGAAGAAAAAAACTGCAGATGATTTCTCAGTAACCTCATCATTACAAAGTCCTTCATTGGGAAGAACTGGAAGTTCATATCACAACCAACAACTATTTTTATTGTTGAATATTTGTATGTTTAGGCTAATGCATCATAAAATGTACAATGTTCTCATTCCAGAGAGAACATTCAATTGTATTTTCCTACTTTCATTTTATAACTGCTTAAGCTGAAAAATTGTTTCAAGTATTGTTTTAAGTAGTTCCTGCAGTGATACAATTCTACCTGACAATTTCAGTTAAAATTCTCACATTTAGAGTGTTAAAATGAGGTGAGCATCATCTCTTAGAGAATTCTGTCTTAGTCTTATTTCTATCTAGGTGTGATATATGTTACTAAAGAAAAAAAATGTTTCCACCAGGCTTATAATGTAAGTCTGCTCTTAGGTACAATCCTGTGCATTTATATTTAATCTGTGTAGACAATATAATAATTTCTATATAGTTTGGGCTGCTGGGACATAGAGATTCAGAAATAAGAGAGTAATAATTTCAATATAGTTTGGGCTGCTGGGACAGAGAGATAGAGAAATAAGAGAGAAACTTGTTTCTCTTTTAAGTAATAGCCTAAATACAAGCACTGGACTCTGTTGCAGAGGTTCTATGATGTCTGGTATCCAGACTTCTGTTGTATTTTCCCAAATCTGCAAAAGCCTTCTTCTGTGTGGTCAAGATTGCTTATGTCCATCCAGTGAAGAGAGAAAAGGAACAATGACAAGATGTCCCTAATATTTAAGGGTACAACCTTGAAGAGACAACAAAAATTTCTATCCACATTCTATTTAATAAAGACTGGTTACATGCTCATATATGGCTGAAAAAAGAGCAGAGAAATCTAGTCTTTATTGTGAAAAGCCATGCACAGCCCAAACTCAAGGCTTCTATTCAATGAGAGATGTCTTTGCTTTGGTTGCCCCGAAAACAAATGCTTACACAAAGAGATGATTTTAGATCATTATCTTAGAAACACAAATTTTAAAAATGAGAAAAGAAAGAAGAAAATCCCTGAATCACATACCAACAATAAGCAGATTACTTCTATAGGGTTATAGTCTTTTAAGTACACTCGGAGAGATGATATGAAACTTGCATCAGAATCACTGCACCTGAGGGGCGCCTGGGTGGCTCAGTCGGTTAAGCCTCGGATTTCGGCTCAGGTCATGATCTCGTGTTTCATGAGTTCAAGCCCACATTTGGATCTGTGCTGACAGCTCAGAGCCTGAAGCCTGCTTCGGATTCTGTGTCTCCCACTCTCTTTTCCCCTCCCCTGCTTGTGCTCTCTCTCTGTCTCTCAAAAAATGAATAAATGTTAAAAAAAATTAATAATAAAAAAAAGAATCACTGCACCTGAGAAAGGGAGCCTGGGGCATTCCTTGAAGACCACTTTCCCATTGGACAAGGTTTCCTCTGAGAATATTCATGACCTTGTACTTCTTGGTCGCCATGTGCTATAGAACAAGCTTGCACCATAACCAGAGAAAGACTTTAGGCAAAGAGGAAAAGAATCCCCACCCTTGGGATAAAAAGGAGAAGCACACTGGGAATTTCATTGCTTCTTTTTTTTTTTAATTTTTTTTAACGTTTATTTATTTTTGAGACAGAGAGAGACAGAGCATGAACGGGGGAGGGTCAGAGAGAGAGGGAGACACAGAATCTGAAACAGGCTCCAAGCTCTGAGCTGTCAGCACAGACCCCAACGCGGGGCTGGAACTCACGGACCGTGAGATCATGACCTCAGCCGAAGGTGGATGCTTAACCGACTGAGCCACCCAGGTGCCCCATGGGAATTTCACTGTTAATGCATGTAATCCTAGGTGGGTCACTGGGATATGGGATGCCACCAATAGCCACAACAGGCAAAACTAGCATTCTTTGTGCTTCATTAAAATGACTTTTTTTAGTCATTTCGAAAGTTTGTCTCTTATCTGTCAATATTACAAGCTTAAAATTATAATATCAAAAGAACATCTCCTGCAAAATTTACATTTTATATGTCTGCTTGTGTAAAAACATATCTCAAAAAATTGTCAAAATACCACAATTTTTAGAACACATTCATATCATATAATTGGCTTGAGTACCTTTTATGTGGAGAACCATAATCATATTCTGTTCTGCCTAGTCAAATCCACCTATAATGACAATCATTTTTTAGAGCCAAAACTGCATGCTCTAATAGTTTTGAAAATATAAGACAGGGATGGTTTTTTAAAAGTTAATATTAATTATCCTGTTTCTATTATAGTACTCCCAGAATTCTGAACTGTACATATTAATATTGAGTTGTATTTCCCATCATTATAAAACACTTGAAGACAAGGTATTTGTCTTATTACCTTTCTAATCCTCATGGAGACAAATCTATGCATTGTTTATAATGAGTATTCAGTTAAGGCTTCCTGGAGTGAAAACATTCTCCCATTTTAAACTTCACTCACATCCAGAATAATGAACAAAAAGTCATAAATCCCATGCCGCAAATAGAAGTCACTGGCAGTGAATAATTAAAAAAAAAAAACAGTAAACAATAATAATAGTAACAAATAGAGAAAACAAAATTATTTATACTACTAATACAATAGAGAACAAGTAATATTAAAAATGCATTTCTTCCTAACTTTTATCACTCAGATCCTACCCTAAAATTAGGTCTTGGATGGAATTTGGTTTACTTACGGACATGATATTCCTGGCCACGTCTTGAGAACAGCATGCAAAGACCAAAGATGTAGATTAATATTTGGGTTGAAATAAATTAGTTACTACCAGAAACTTAAATATCCTCTGGAGAACATAACAATGTATTGTATCAGAATCACAGAAAAAAATATTTTCTGTGAAGAATTCAATCCAAGGTTAGGTCCATCTTGAGCTCTATTCATATTTCATTGTCTAGAACAGCAAAATAACCTTTTAGTCAAGGAAGTAAGAGGACTTCATAGACCTAACACAATATCATATTCAACCTACAGTACCCATAAATTTCAAAATTTTTACATTTGTTTCTATTCCTAAAGTTGGCTATTTTTTTTAAATCTTTATTTATTTTTGAGAGTGAGAGAGAAAGAGAGAGAGCAGGGGAGGAACAGAGAGAGAGGGAGACAAGGAATCCAAAGCAAGCTCCAGGCTCTGAGCTGTCAGCACAGAGCCAAACACAGGGCTTGAACCCATGAGCAGCGAGTGCATGACCTGAGCAAAAGTCGGATGCTTAACGGACTAAGACACCCAGGTGCCCCTAAACTTGGCTATTTTTAAATGTTTTCAATTTAACTCACATCTATTCTGCAATGTCTATAGAAGTATGTTTCAGGCCAGATTCTACATTGGAATCATCTAAGGAACTTTTCAAAAGTACCTAAAACCTGGCCCCATCCCTAATCAAAATAATCAGAATCTCTTAGGTTGAGATACAGTAATATTTTCCAAAGACTTTCTAGGTTATTCCAGTGTTGCAGGTATGGTTGAGACCTGTCAAACTGGATAGAAAACAAGTAAATGCCATATTATTAAAGTAACATCATATCTCATTACAACTACATGGTAAAAGCGTAAGGATGCTATTATGTGACACAAGAAACTACTAAAGATGGGAATTTAGCATTCAAAATATCCTATGAAAAGGTAAAACACTGAATAAGATAGTGTAATAATAGTTGCTTAAAGAGTAGATCGTCAATTTGTTGATCATTTTCCTTGACTTCTCTGTTATCTTACCTCTTCTAGACTGAATTATAAACTACTAACCTGCTTAAAGGATTTTCAACATAAAAGAGGAGCTGCACCATCAAAATGAATGAGGTAATAGTTCTTTTTTTCTTCCTAATTTTTATTTAAATTCTATTCCATTAACATACAATTTAATATTGGTTTCAGGAGTTGAATTTAGTGGGGCTGCTAGGTGGCTCAGTCAGTTAAGCATCCAACTTGGGCTCAGGTCATGATATCGCAGTTTGTGAGTATCTCACAGTCTGTGAGCTCGAGCCCTACATTGGGCTCTGAGCCTGGAGCTCAGAGCCTGGAGCCTGCTTTGGATTCTGTGTCTCCACTTCTCTCTGCTCCTTCTCCACTCACACTCTGTTTCTCTCTCAAAAATAAATAAACATTAAAAAGATTTTTTTTTAAAATGAGTAGAATTTAGTGATTCATCACTTACATATAACACCCAGTGCTCATAACAAACATCCTCCTTAATACCCATCAACCATTTAGCCCATCCCCCACCTACCTCCCCTCCAGCAACCCTCAATCTGTTCTTTATGGTAAAGAGTCTCTTATGGTTTGCCTCACTCTTTTTTTTTCCTTTTCCATATGTTCATCTGTTTTGTTTCCTCAGTTCCACATATGAGTGAAATCATATGGTATCTGTCTTTCTCTGACTGAGTTATTTCACTTAGTTTAATACACTCTAGCTCTATCCACATTGTTGCAAGAGGCAATAGTTCTAAACAAATAGTTTTTAGAAGTAATGAATCAAATTCAATTATAACATACACTTTCCACTTTTTTCAAGAATACTCAAGATTTGGGGCACCTGGCTGGCTCAGTCGGAAGAACATGTGACTCCTGATCCCAGGGTCATGAATTTGAGCCCCACATTAGATGTAGAGATTATTTAAATTAAGAAGAAGAAGAAGAAGAAGAAGAAGAAGAAGAAGACGACTCAAGAATTTACCTAAGCAAACTAAAAATGAAACATCAAAATCATAGATGGAAATCTATTTTTTAATTTATTTATTTTGAGAGAGAGAAGAAAATGCTCTCGAACACATGCATGCATGCTTGAGCAGGGGAGGGGCAGAGAGAGAATCCCAAGCAGGGCTCAAACCCACAAACTGTGAGATAATGACCTGAGCCAAAATCAAGAGTTGGATGCTTAACCAACTGAGCCACCGTGGTGCTCCTATAGATGGAAATCTTAATTAATATTTGTCTTGTAGATTTTTCTTCTTTCAAAATGAATAATTACATTGACTTATATATACTAATAATTGTTTATAAACATCTTTTTTTAATATTTTTATTGTGTATCCATTAAACTCAACTAAAATACATAGGTCTTTTACATGTTTTGAGATTAATCATAACTCTTCATCCTACATGTAGCAATAAATTATCTTCAGGTTCATTTATTTTCAATTTAGGAAAGGATCCTCAACTTCCTTAACTATGTTGTACATCTGAAGCTACTGTAACATTGTCAAATATACTTCAATACAAATAATAATAATAACTTCCTCAAGACTACATAGGAATTCTCAACAAAGAGTCTCAACACATTATCAGTAGTAGTTTTGAACCATATTGCAAGTAATGTGTTATTCAGAATAAAATAAAAACAAAATTTTGTTAATTTTCAGTTTATTTTCAGTTTTCTAGAACAAAGAACTTCTCAAAGAATTTCTCACTCACACAGAGAATATCTACATTCATAAATTTCTCTCTTACCTCAAAGTCAATATTTTTTTTTTATTTCAGAGAAAGAGAGAGAGAGAGAGGGTGGGGGAGAGGGACAGAGGGAGAAAGACAGAATATTAAGCAGGCTCCACACTCCGCATACAACATGATGCAGGGCTCAATCCTACAACCCTGGCATCATGGCCTGAGCCAAAATCAAGAGTTGGATGCTCAACTGACTGAGCTAACCAGGTACCCCAATATGCTCTTTTGAATAACTGCAAAAGTATCACATTTATGACTAGGATGATTAAAATTATGTGTGAGAATGTATCACATAAGAAATTTTCATTTATTGTGGGCATTTTGACAAAACAAAAAACCCAAAAATGTTGAAAAGTTCTAATATAAAGAATCTGTTATAGATATAAGCTCAAAAGCTATAGTTTCTGATAGTCTACTTAGCAATCTTTCTATGTGGACCAGTAAAAGTCTATACATTTTGGTGCAGCATCTTAAACATACCCTTGTAACAGAATGCTAAAATGGAAGCTTTAGGGGCACCTGGGTAACTCAGTCAGCTAAGCATCCAACTTTGGTTCAGATCTTGATCTCACAAACCATGAGTTCGAGCCCTGCGTTGGGCTCTGTGCCGACAGCTCAGAGCCTGGAGCCTGCTTCGGATTCTGTGTCTCCCTTTCTCTGTTCCTCCCTGCTCACAGTCTGTCTCTGTCTCTCAAAAATAAAATAAAAACATTAAAAAAATTTTTTTAAATGGAAGTTTCAGCTGAGACCTTAAGATAAGAAGTGTCAAATACCAAAGTGAGATGTCAAACTAAATATAAATCTCAAAGTAGGTGGTGAAGAACCATTTGAATGAGCCTTAAACTCCTCACCAACAGTGAGAATGTAAGAGGGTTTCAAAGTTGTATAGAAAAGAAAATAGTTGTTAAAAAAGATTTTTGAAAAGAGCTTTCAGTTTTCTGTGAGTCAAAAAGAAAAGAAAAAGAAAAAGAAAAGGCCTGGAAGTTGTCCCTCAGTGTGGATTCTGTCCACCATTTCATCATCTGTTTACAATCTGATGATCAAATGTACTGGACAATCTGCCACCAGAGCTCTCCATGCCTACCCCCTAAACAAAGCTTTGAACTTGGATACTCTATGTTGGACTGAGGGTTTGAAGGAAAGACCTTGCCCCTTCACCAAAGAAAATTAAATTGAATCAGTGGGAAACTTCGCTTTGAGCAGAGGCAGCAGTGCATATGGTACCATAATAAATCCCTATTACATTTTTCCTGTTCAATTGTGTTCTTTACTAGATAATAAAGACCATTTTATTGACTATTCACACTAGCTTTATTTAATGCATAATTTTGATATTCATGTCATCTAGAGTATTAATGATTATTTTGAACAGGGTAGGGCTAAGGGCAAAGTCTTGTGGCATAATGTTAAATACATTAAAAATTCTTTCCAGGTTGGCCTTGATATATTAATCATATCCTCTAGGGAAAGCTTTTCAGCTACCATATGTCATTGATCATAACACCTCCTTTTTTTCACATCTTAACATTTCTGAAATCAAATAGTGTCTCATAATTTCTGTTGACCAGGCCATGGTCAATAGTGTAGTTTCACTGCCAGTCCTTGTACTAACATCAAAATGGGCAACATGAAAACTTACAGAATGGTTGACAGCTATTTAGTAGAAAGTTTTGGAGACAATAGTGGAGGACTGTTCTTTTCTTTTTCATCAAAAAAAATAATTTACTGACATGTAATATACATACAGGGAAGGGTGCATAATTATATAGCTTGATGAATTTTCATAGAGCAAACACATCTGGATAACTTGTATCCACATTGCATCAGCTCTTTTAACCATCACAACTATTCTATGTGGTATTGGAATCGATCTAAGGGAAGTCAGTTACAAATGGATGAGCTTGAATTTAAACTAATCCATCAAAATCCAGAGTTCTTGGTGACACTCATAAGCATTATTTAGTGTTGATCCAGACAAATCCATATAAGCATTGTCCACCAACCACATGTTATGTTTTTTTGTTGCTTCCATTTTTCTACCTAGTGGAGGACTGTTTAATAAGTACTGCATGACCAGTTCTCTTGAAACCACAAAAGAAAATACTGTGTGGAAAAACACACACCTCAGTGACTAAGCTAAAACATGATTCAGAAGAATCTGAATGTGAAGACATTTTAGAGATAAGCCAAGAATTAATGTCATTTAAATGTTTGTTTTAAATTTTTTTTTTCAACGTTTTTTATTTATTTTTGGGACAGAGAGAGACAGAGCATGAACGGGGGAGGGGCAGAGAGAGAGGGAGACACAGAATCTGAAACAGGCTCCAGGCTCCGAGCCATCAGCCCAGAGCCTGACGCGGGGCTCGAACTCACAGACCGCAAGATCGTGACCTGGCTGAAGTCGGACGCTTAACCGACTGCGCCACCCAGGCGCCCCTAAATGTTTGTTTTAATACATATATGAGTGATATATGAAAATTTTATGTCAAAAATTTGACTAATGAAACTCTTTCAGGGGCACCTGGGTGGCTCAGTTGGTTAAGCATCTGACTTTAGCTCAGGTCATGATCTTGTGGTTCATGAGTTCAAGCCCTGCATCAGGCTCTCTGCTGTCAGCACAGAGCCTGCTTCAGATGCTCTGTCTGCCCCTCTCTCAGCCCCTTCTCTGCTCATGTTCTCTCTCTCAAAAATAAATAAATAAACATTAAAAAAACTCAGAAAACATAGTGTAATGCTTCCAGGGAATAAATGCATTTATTTTCTTTCTTCATGTTATATAATGAGGAAACATATAATTAATATGTTAGATTTATAATATAAATATCATATACTAAAATTATTATATTTATTATATCTTATTAATATAATGAAATATAATTATATAAAATTTTAACTAACAATCAATATAAAATATACTATATAGTTATATATAATAATTAATATACTCAATGGTTAATTACATGATATATTTTATACATTAAATTTTATAATATGAAGTATTTAATTAATAAATCTAACTTTGACTCTCAAAGAAGTAGGAAAAAAAGGCAAACTAAGTCCAAAGTTATCAAAATTCAGGAAATAATAAAGACCAGAGAAGAAATAAACAAAATACATACAGAAAACTAAAAGAAAAAAAAAAAGAAACTGAGTTGGTCTTTTAAGATCAACAAAAATAATAAAACTGTAGTTAAACTAAGAAAAAAAGAAGATTCTAATAAATAAAATCAGAAATGAAAGAGACATTACAACTAATACAACAGAAATGAAAAGAATTATGAGAATAGTATGACAACTATATCCTGACAAATTGGATAACGGGAAGAAATGGAAAATATCTAGAAACATCTCACCTATCAAGACTAAATCACAAATAGAAAATATGAACAGACCAATAACTGATGATAAGATTGAATCAGTAATTAAAAGCCTCCCAAAAAAGAAAAGCCCAGGGCCTGAATCCTTCACTGAAGAGTTCTATCAAACATTTAAAGAATTATTTGCAATTCTTACAAAAATTGTAGAGGAGGGAATACTTTTGAACCCATTTTCTAAGGCTAGCATTACCCTAATACTAAATCCAGAAAAGGATAATTTATGAAAACTATTTGCCAATATCCCTGATAAACATAGATGCAAAAATCTTCCACAAAATATTAGCAAATTGAATTCAACAGTACATTAAAAGGATCATGAATCTTGATTACGTGGGATTTATCCCTGGAATGTAAGAATGGCTCAACATATGAAAATCAATAAATGTGATACACTATATTAACAGAATGAAAGACAAAAATCATATGATTACCTCAATAGATGAAGAAAAAGTATCTGACAAAATTCAACAACTTTTCACAATTAAAAACTCTCAACTAGGAATAGAAGACTGTATCAACAAATAAAGGCCATATATGACAAGTAACAGCTAACATCATAGAAGACAATGAAAATCTGCAAGTTTTTTAATAACATCAGGAACAAGACAAGGATGCTCACTCTCATGACTTCTATTCATATTAGTAGTGAAATTGCTAGTTATAGCAATTAGGTAGGAAAAATAATAAAAGGTATCTAAATTTGAAAGGAATAAGTAAAATTACCTGTTTGCAGATGACATGATCTTATATGTAGCAAATCTGAAAGACTCCACAAAACCTATTATAATAATCATATTTAGCAAGGTGTCATGAAACAAAATCATCATACAAAAATTAGTTGCACGTCTGTGCTCAAACAACTAATAATCTTAAGAAGAATTGTATTTTTAAATGTTTATTTATTATTGGGAGACAGAGAGAGACAGAGGATGAGCATGGGAGGGTCAGAGAGAGGAGGAGACAGAGAATCCAAAGTAGGCTGCAGGCTCTGAGCTATTAGCACAGAGCCCGTCGCGGGGCTCAAACTCACAAACCGTGAGATGATGACATGAGCCGAAGTCGGACACTTAACCAACTGAGCTACCCAGGCACCCCAAGAGGAATTATTTTTAAAGCACATTCACAATAGCATTAAAAAGAATAAAATTTTTAGATATAAACTTAAATAGGAGACAAAAGATTTATACACTAAAAACTATAAAACATTCCATAAAGAAATTAAAGAAAACACAAATAAATGAAAAGATGTCCTGTGTATGGACTAGAAGACTTAATATTGTTAAAATGTTCATGCTACCCAAAGTGATCTACATACTCAATGCAATCTCTATCATTATCACAATGCCATTTTTCACAAAAATTTTAAAAAAACATAAAATTCATATATAATCATAAATGACCTCAAATAGGCAAACAATCTTGAGAAAGAGGAACAAAGAGGCAGCACACTTCCTCATTTCAAAACATATTACAATGCCACAGCAATCAAAACAGTATGACACAGGCATAAAAACAGGCATATAGACCAATGGAATAGAAAAGAGAGCTCAGCAGTAAGCCCATCCATAGATGGGTCAAATGATCTTGAGCATGAGTGACAAAGACAACACAATAGGGAAGAATAATCTCTAACTAATGATGTTGGAAACACTGGCTATCCACATGCAAAAGAATGAAACCAGACATTTACACCACAAGCAAAAATCAACCCAAAATTGAATAAAAATTTAAACACAAGACCTGAAACTATAAAACTCCTACAAGGAAGGAAGAAAAGCTCCATGATATTGATTTTGGCAATAATTTAATGCATACGATACCAACACCACAGGTAACAAAAGCAAATGTAGATAAGTGGGACTACATCAAGCTAAAAATCCTGTACACAGCAAAGGAAGAAAGCAATAGAATGAAAGGCAACCTACGGAGTAGGAGAAAATATTTGCAAACCTTATATCTGATAAAGGGTTAATATGTTGAATGTATAAAGAACTACTACAACTCAGTTGGAACAACAACAACAACAACAAATATGAATTGCTAACGGGTGCTCAACATCACTAATCATCAGGGAAATGCAAATCAAAACTACAATCAGAAGTCACCTCATATCTTTTAAGATGGTTATCATTTATAAAAAATAATAAAGGTTGGCAAGGATGCAGGGAAACTGGAATATTTGTACACTGCTGATGGGAATATAAAATGGTACAGCTGAAATGGAAAAAAGTATGGAGGTTCCTCAAAAAATTAAAAGTAGAACTAGGATATGATCCAGAAATCCCACTTCTGAGTGTTTATCCAAGAGAACTGAAAATAGATTCTCCATAAGATATTTGCACTCATTTTTCATTGCAGAATTATTCATAATAGCCAACAACCTAACTGCCCATTAACAGATGAATGGATAAGAAAATGTAGTGCACATATACAATAGAAATTATTCAGCCTTTAAAAAGGGAGCAAATGCTTCAATAATCTACAAAATGGATGAATCTTGAGCCAGTCGGTAATGAATAAATACTACATGATTCCATTTATATGAAGTATCTAAAGTGGCCAAACTCACAGAAGCAGAAAGTAGAATGGTGCCTGCCAGGGGCTAGGGGTGGGGAATATATGGAAATGGGGAGTTGCTATTGAATAAGTATAGAATTTTAGTCAAGCAAGATGAAAAATTTCTAGAGATCTGCTGCATAACAATGTGCATATGTTTGATGTTGTCCTACACACTTAAAATGTATTTAGAGGGTAGATTTCATGTTATGTGTTTCTCACCACAATAGTAAATAAATAAATTCTATTGTCTAAATATCCCATCTGTAAAAAATGGGATATGTATATGGGTAAATGTATACAAGGTCAATACATATACATCATAAATTTACTATGAGGGTTAATCATTAACATATGTAGAATGAATGGAACAATAACTGGAATGTTGTTAGATGATATTGTTTCTTTTTACATAAATTCACAAATAAATAATATATATTGATTTTTGTTGTTATGTAAGTATCCTATTGATGTTTACTAGATATTGATAATCGATTGACAATTATAAAGTCTAAAGGTAATGAGCCAAGAAGGTACCAACAATGCTATCATTAATTAAACCAACAATAATATTTCCCAGTGTGGTAGTTGTTTGAAAGTTGTATGATGATATCTGGATAGTGCACTGTTCTTTCGTCATTATTAACCTTTGTTTTTTGAAAGCAACTGGAAAAAGGTTAGTACTATTATTGTTTTCTCATGCATAAACATTGAATTAAATTTGTTTTCTCATACCTAATATCAATTTCTTTAATAACACCCAATAATAAAGTGAGCATATTAATACCATGCAACTGTGCACCACTAACTGAGATTATGTATAAATGCTGAAATATGAGCAAAGATATTTGGATCCTAATACTAGGATTTCCCCTACTCACTATATGACCTCAGGCAAATTATTTAAACTTCTCTGGGTTTGTTTTTTTCTCTAAGAGAATGAAGATGGAAAACTGAGGTGTATTCCAGGGCTAATGTTTTTGCCTAACTAACTTGAATACAACTATGCCTTCTTGTTTCTGTTTTGTGGCAAATTTCCATATACTATCACATTCAAAAGATAAAAGTCTAACCCAAAACCACTGAAATATATTCTTATTCAAATTTCTGAAAGACAAAGGGAGATGCATGAAATGGCATGACACAGAACAATATGCTCTAGATTGTGTCTTTGCTATTTTCTGTTCCCCAATATCCACAATGGCTTGCTCAGGAACTCTCTCCTCTCTCTGACGCTGTATTTGATTTCCAAAAATCTTTCCGCCTGAAACAACCTCTACTGTTTCTGCATTTTATTTCATTTGTTATACACTCTCTCTGCATGGATCCACATTCAGCCATATGTTGTATAGATCAACTTAGCCTTTTTAGATTTCAATCAATACTTTTTACCCATTATTGCAATCAGCCCCACAGAGCAAAGTAGGCAAACACTTATAACTTAATTCTTTTCCTTTTATCTGTATGAAATTCTCAAATGTTGCCAAAAATCCTCTGTGTCCCAATTCTGATCCAATCATGCATAACACTGAATATACCCAAGGAATATCCTTGAAAAGAGACTCACAGATTTGGCAGTACCAGTAGTGACATTACTGCCAGACCCAAGATGTGTAATTAATATGGATGACACAATGCTTCTCTTCTTAGGCAAAATGCTGGCTGTTGAGAGCGCATTGCAGATCTTGGCTGAGAAATATAAAATAATAAGTGAGTTAGAATTATACTTTCTTCCATTTGCAGGAGATTCTTACACTGTGTTTAAAGTCCAGAATAAGACACAGTCTTCTCACCAAATTGTCTTTGGAAAGAAGTTGAAAGATTTGTTACCAGATATCACATTAAATAAATTGCCAATAGTCTTAAAAACAATCTTCCTATCATTTTGCCTTCTTTTATTTTTATTTATGTGTTTATCAGAAAATAAGTTGTTTAGTTTTCATTACAGAACAGTCTCTAAGTTAAGAAATCACAATGATATGAAAAAACTTAACTGACTAGAATCATGTAATCATATTTCACGGAATAAGACACTGAAATGATACAGAAACCTATATAAAATATAGACTGAGAAGCCTGGGAAGATCACAGAGTGGAAGAATCCTAAGCTCACCTCATTCACAAATACACCTAGATAAAAGCCACATCAGTCTAACTGACACAGAAAATAAAACAAAGTCTATCAGAACATACTCCCCATAATTAATCATACAGAGGAGTCCACACTGAAAATAGTAGGAAGGGTAGAGTCCAAGCTAACCAGCAAGACTAACCACAAATAGGAGGGATACCACAAGCACAGAGAAGGGTGAAGAACAGACCCCACCCCAGACACCTCAGACATAGAGGACCTACACTGGGAAGACAAGTTCCTAAAACATTGGGGTTTGAAAACTGCAGGCGCTTAACTTCCTGAGTTTTTACAATCACTGGGCTTAACACCAGGAACTTAAACAATCTGTAGCCTCAACTCAGAAGAGCCTTAGGGCAATGGGAAACTGAGACCCTGCCCTTAAGGTTACAGCATACCAAAACAATTCCACCAAGATACAGCATAAAAGCATCAGTTTAAAAAAGAACCTGGAGGATAGGGAAGATTTATTTACAACTAATCTCAGAACTTGCAAAGAAGTGGCAGAAATCCTTAGGAGACTTTTCCAAGAACGAAAGAGCTGGTGGGCACCATTGCTCTCCCCTGCCCCCCAAACCTACATACTCAGACACCTACAGGAACTAGCATAAACACTCACCATTTAGCTTGCTAATGCCATGCACACCAACCCTATACTTTACTGCAGACTCCCCTCACCAAACTCACCTCACTCTTGAGGAGTTCCTCCAAAGTAGTACTAGATGCCTATCATTCATCAAGCAACCCCAACAGTAGCCAGCACCATTCCAAAGTGACTCTTGCTCTGAGGAGAGAGGAAGATTAACACACACACCAGTACTACTGCAGCCCCAGCACTAGGCTGGAAGAAATGTCTGATCTGACCACAGGCTCCCTAACAGACAGCCCTAACAGACTGGAGGCAAACATCTGGCCTGACTGCCAGCCCCACCCACCAGTGAAAGCCTCTCAAGGGACAACGCAGGGAGAACACCCTGCAGTTCAGTGCAACTGCAGTTCCAGCAAACAGGTTGAGGGCAAGCATTTGGTCTGACCAAGACTGGCTCTTAATAGCACAGGGACCAAACCCTGCCCACAACAGACAAAGAAGGCCATTGCAAATGACTGGATTAAAGGCAAACGTGGTTCAACCACAGCAGGGTGCATGCAATACACACAGGAGACACTCATGAAGCACCAGGTTCTGGTGAATGTGGGACTTTGCACTACAGGGCACTACAGGACCTCTTCTTCATAAGGCCATAGCTTCCAAGATCAGGAGACATGGTTGATTTTCCTAATACACAGAAACAGATATAGAGTTTTAGACAAAATGAAGAGACAGAGGGATATGTCCCAAATTAAGGAACGTAATAAAATCATATCAAAAGAACTAAATAAAATGGAGATATACAACTACGCTGAGAGAATTCAAAGTAACAGTCACAAGATACTGGACTTGAGAAAAGAGTGGGAGATCTCAGTGAGATGTTTAACAAAGAGAAAATATAAAAAAGAGCCAATCTGAGATGAAAACTCAATAACTGAAATAAGAAAAAGACACTACAAGGGATAAATAGTAGACTAGCAGGAGCAGAAAAATGCTTCAATGAGCTAGAAGACAAAGGAATAGAAAACAACCAAGCAGAACAGCAAAAAGAAAAAAATAAAAAATAAAAAATGACAATAGGTTAAGGGAACTCAGCAACATCATCATGAGATAGAGAAACTGAAAGGGCCTCATGAAAAAACATTGCTTTTTTTGTCCATTTCTAGATTCTATTCTTGCTAGGACCTGCACCCCACCATATACATGTCTTATAGTACTGATAATGTTGTTTCCTTCTTCTAAAGGTCTAGGTGTTAACAACTTCTCTGGAGTTTTCCAGGACAATACATAACATCTAAGGAGTGAGGTTGTCATGTATATTTTTCAAGACCACTGACTCCAGACACCTTGATGCCAAGATCCCTGGCTTCAAGGCATAAAGGATTTACAGAGTACACTTGGGCACTTGCCCATGTTTTAGCCAGTTTCTAGATGCCTGAGAGGACATGTACATTAGACTATCTTCCTCAGTAAAACCCCAGACTCCAAGCAAAAATGGAACTCATTCTTTGTTCCCTTTCTGAGTCTCCCAGATATTCTGTCTATATCTGCTCTCTCCACATCTTCAATAAACTATTTTCTCAACTTCCTACCAGCTCACATTTAATTTCCATTCTACATGAATCCAAGGACCCTCTTGGCTGGTCCTATAAGGCACCCCTCTGGGTCCTCACACCCAGTCAGCCTACATCAATCAAGCGTAGTAACATTCATATTATAGGGATCCCAGAATAAGAGAGAAAAGGGGATAGAAAATTTATTTCAAGAAATAATAGCTGAAAACTTCCTTAATCTAGGGAAGAAAACAGAAATCTAGATCCAGGAAGCACAAAGAGCCTTTAAGGAAAAAAAGCAAAACATCAACCAAGAAGGTCCACACCAAGACATATAATAATTAAAATGGCAAAGTAGTGATAGAAAAATTTTAAAGCAGTAAGAGAGAATGGTTACCTACAAAGGAAACCTGAAAAGCCTATCAGCTCATTTTTCAGCTTTGTAAGCCAGAAAGGAGTAGCATGATATATGCAAAGTGCTGAAAGGAAGAAAACTGCAACCAAAAATACTCAATCCAGCAAGGATATCATGCAGAATAGGAGAGATAAAGAATTTCCCAGGCAAACAAAAATTAAATAAATTCATCACTATTAAGCCAGTCTGATAAGAGATGCTAAAGGAATTTCTTTGAATGGAAAATAAATTCACAGATATATACAAATACAACCAAAGTAGTATATCAATCATTTATAAAACCAGTACGGAGGTTAAAGCACAAATGTAGTAAAATTAATTATATCTATAAAAATCAGTCAAGAGATTCACAAAATAAAAAAATATAAAATATTATATTGTATACATAAAACGTGTGAGGGGAGTAAAGATTTAGTGCTTTAAGAATGGGTTCAAACTTAAGTGACCATCAACTTAATATACACTGCTATATGCACAGAATGGAATATGTAAACCTAATGGTAACCTCAAATCAAAAACCAGTAGTGGATATGCAAAAGTAAAGAGAAAAGAACCCAAGCATAACATTAGAGAAAGCCATCAACCCACAAGGGAAGAGTGCGAGATACGAAAGAAACAGAACTACAAACAACCATAAAAAAGTCACAAAATGGCAATAAGCATATACCTATCAATAATTACTCTGAATGTAAATGGGCTAAATGTTCAAATCAAAAGACATAGAGTGACAGAATGGATAAAAAAAAGAAGACCCATCTATATGCTCCCTATAAGAAACTCATTTCAGAACTAAAGACAACATGAAGTTTGGAAGTGAAGGGATGGAAAAAACATTTATCATGCAAATGGAAATGAAAAGAAAGCCAGGGTAGTAATACTTATATTACACAAAATAGACTTTAAAACAAAGACTATAACAAGAGACAAAGAAAGACACCACATAATCACATAATCATAAAGTGAACAATACAACAAAAAGATGTAACAACTCTAAATATTTATGCATCCAACATATGAAAACTCAAATACATAAAGTAGTTAACAAACATAAAGGAAATAATTGACAGTAATACAACAATAGTAGCAAACTTAAACACCTCACTTACATTAATGGATAGGTCATCCAAACAAAAAATCAACAAGGAAACATTGACTTTGAATGAAACACTGGGCTAGATGTATCTAACATATATTCAGAACATCCGATCCTAAAACAGTAGAATACACAATCTTTCCAGGTGCATATGGAACATTCTCCAGAACAGATCACATGTTAGGCCTCAAAGCAAGTCTCAACAAATTCAAAAAGACTGAAGTCATATCATACATCTTTTCCAATCACAATAGCATGAAACTAGAAATGGGCCACAAGAAAAAATCTGGTAAGAACACAAATACATGGAGGTTAAATAACAAGCTTCCAAGCAATGAATAAGTCAACTGCAAAAGCAAAGAGGAAATCAAAAAGTGCATGAAGACAAATAAAAATGAAAACACAATGGTCCAAATCTTTGGGATGCAACATAAGTTGTTCTAAAAGGGAAGATGATAGCAATTCAAGCCTCCTTCAAGAAGCAAGAAAAATCTCAAATAAACAACCTAAACTTACACCTAAATTACCTAGAAAAAGAACAAACAAAACTTAAAACTGCAGAAAGAAGGAAATAATAAAGATTAAAGCAGAAATAAATTAAATAAACACTTAATAAACAATAGAGCAGATCAATGAAACCAGGGGCTGGTTCTTTGACAACATCCATAATTGATAAACTTTTAGGCAGGCTCATAAAAAGACAGAGAGAGAAAAAAATTAAAAAAATATAATCAGAAATGAAAGAGGAAAAATAATAATCAACACCATAGAAATACAAAGGTTTATAAGAGAATATTGTAAAAACTATGCCAAAAATTGGACAACAAATTAATGGATAAACTCCTATAAATATCACCTCCTAAAACTGAATAAGGAAGAAAAGGAATTTTTTAAAAATTTTAATGTTTATTTACTTTTTAGACAGAGAGACAGAGCACAAGCCGGGAAGGGGCAGAGAGAGAATGAGACACAGAATCCAAAACAGGCTCCAGGCTCTGAGCTGTCAGCACAGAGCCCAACACAGGCCTCAAACCCACGAACTGTGAGATCATGACCTGAGCCAAAGTCAGATGCTTTAACCGACTGAGCCACCCAGGCACCCCAGAAAAAGAAAATTTGAGCAGATCAGTTACTAGCAATGAAATTGAATCAGCAATAAAAAAATTCCCAAAATACAAAGTCTAAGATCAGATGGTTTCACAGGTGAATGCTACCAAACACTTAAAGGAGAGTTAACGCCTATTCTTCTGAAACTATTCCAAAAAAAAAAAAAAAAAGAGAGAGAGAGAGAGAGAAAGGAAGAGAGAGAAAAGCTTCCAAATTCATTCTGAGGCCAGGATTATTCTCATACCAAAACCAGAGAAAGACAGTACAAAAAAGAAAACTACATACCAATATTTCTGATGAACACAGATGTAAAAATCCTCAATAAAATATTAGCAAACTAAACCCAACAATACATTTAAAAAAATCATTGACCATGATCAAGTGGGATTTATTCCAGGAATGCAAAAGTGGTTTAATATTCATAAATCAATCAATGTGATGCATCACATTAACAAAAGAAAGGATTAAAACCATATGATAATTTCAATAGATGCAGAAAAATTATTTTACAAAGTACAACATCCACTCATGATAAAAGTTCTCAAGTAGGTTTAGAGAAATGTTCCTCAATGTAATTAAGGCCACAGTGAACATCTTACTCAATGGTGAAAAACTGAGAGCTTTTGCTCTAAGATCAGGAATAAGACAAGGATATCCACTCTCACCTAAATGTGAAACTTGAAACCATAAAATTCCTGGAAGAGAACATAGGCAGCAATCTCTGAAATCAGCTGTAGAAACATTTATCTAGATATGGCTCCTCTGGCAATGGAAACAAACCAAAATTAAGCTACTGGGCCTATACAAAAATAAAATCTTTTGCACAGTGAAGGAAACCATCCACAAAACAAAGAGACAACCTACTGAATAGAAGATACTTGCAAATGATATATTTGATAAGAGGTTAATATCAAAATTATACAAAGAACTTACTCAACACCAAAATAACAAATAATCCAATTTTAAAAATTGGCAGAAGATCTGATAGACATTTTTCCAAAGAAGACATATAGTTCGTTAATAGACACATGGAAAGATGCTCAACATCACTAATCATCAGGGAAATGCAAATCAAAACGACAATGAGATATCATCTCACACCTGTCAGAATGGCTAAAATCAAAAACATAAAAAATAAAAAGTGTTGGGAGGGTATAAAGAAAAAGGAACCTCATGCACTACTGGTGGGAAAGCAAGCTGGTGCCACCACTGTGGAAAAACAGTATGGAGGTTCCTCAAAAAATTAAATATAGGATTACCATTTTACCAGTGATGCCACAAAGAAAATGAAAATACAAATTTCAGTAATATATATGCACCCCTATGTTTATTGCAGCATTATTTACAAGCGCCAAGGTAAAGTAGCAACTCAAGTGTCCACTGATAGATGAATGGATAGATGGATGGATAAAGAAGTGGTATATATATACACAATGGAATGTTATTTAGCCTTAAAAAAGAATAAGATCTTACCATTTGCAACAACATGGATGCATCTAGAAGGTATAATGCTAAGATACATAAGTCAGTCACAGAAAGACAATACTATATGATTTCACTTACATGTGGAATTTACTAAACCATCGAAAGAAAGAAAGAAAGAAAGAAAGAGAAAAAGAAAGAGACAGAGAGACAAACAAAACAACACTCTTAAAAATACAGAACAAATTGATGGTTGCCACAAGGGAGGTGGATGGATGGATGGGTAAAGGGGATAAAGATTACACCCACCATTATGAGCACGGAGTAATGTATAAGCTTTCGAATCATTATATTGTATACCTGAAATTAATATAACACTGTATGTTAGTTATACTTGAATCTAAAAAAATAAAAATAAGTAAAATAAAATTTAGGTTGAATGACTATGACATAACATTTCACCCTCACTGGTAATCTGGTTAAAAAAATGTACTAGGTGTACTACAAGTCGCAAAGATTTTTTCAAGACCTTTGATAGATATAGGCATTATTAATCTTAACTTTGGTTTAATCTGTAAATTTACCATAATTGCTCTTCAATCATTATACACCTAAAAGCTAGAGCATACTTCCAATCAATATTGTTATTCAATAGTTTGTCCTCTGGCAAATTGAGTAAACATATATAAAGTTTTCTAAATTGGATACTATTTTTTATTGTATGCCTACAACTTCAGACTTCCAAAGCAATAACACATACCTTCCTCCTGAAGTGTGGCTTACTAACCAGAAACACACACATGCATACACACACACACACACACACACACACACACACACACGATTCAAATACCTATTTCCTGTTATTCCCTGGAAGCAACCCTCTTTTACTCATAATTCTTCTGATTAATTGGATTCCTTACTAGAATTATCTACTAATCAACCAAAAGAAAAATGCCACATAGCTATATCAGCATGTCAGTTCTGATATCCAACACTCCCCCTGGCTCTCTTTAAGTGAAACCATTCCATTCACAGCTCCTGATGAGGGGGTAGTCATAGATGGCCATGACTTATACAATTTGTCTTAGCTCCCTTGTGTTTGAATTAGAAACAGATATTTAATTCAAGTCCAACAATAATCTATAGGCTCACCAGCAACACATGATGTTGGGTGATAAAGCAAGATAAGTGTAATTAACCTGATTTTCTCTGGCATTTGGGCTTGGAGAAAACTGAGCAATTGATGGAAGCTCCTAAACCTGAACAACTGCACACAGAAGATCAAAAGGTGTCTAAAGACAGGTAAGCTGAATCTGGGAATGAACAATCACAGAGAGCCAAATTCATGAGGACACAGACATTATGAGGTACCAAAAAGTAGAGTGGATACAAGGGAACAAACACTGAGTCAAAAGCAGAAATAAGGAAAGAGGAATAAATGAGATAATAATTAGATGGAAGATAGGAGCCAGCTACTTAATGACGAGGGAGAAGGTATATGCCCTTTGGATTTCTGTAAAAGCATCCTAACTGTAGCTATGCTGTTGTTATCTTTGCCCACTAACATCCATCCATTCTCCATAAAACTGCCAGTGCAGTCTTTTAAATTATGCATCCTATCACACTTGAATACTTTCCTGAAATCCACCAAGATCTTCCTATTGTATTGAGAATAAAATGTAAGGTCTCATATGATCCACCCAGGTCCTACTCGCCAGCTCATATTATACTACCCTTTCCTTCTGCTCACTGAGCACCTGTACCTAGAATGTTTTGTCTCCAGATCTTTTCTTCAAATATCAGCTCTTCTGAAAGGACTCCCCTAATCACCCACTTTAAGGCATCCTCATGTATTTCCCAACCCCTCCGCTAGTCGCTAACCCATCATCTAGTTTTATATTCTTTTCAGCACTACTCACTACCTGCAATTTTTACTTGTTTGTTTTGTTTTGTTTGTTTGTTTGCTTGCTTGCTTTACCACCTGCAATCCTCTTATTTGTTTACCGGTTAAGAGCCCTTATTTTTCTCATCCAGGAGAATGTAGACAGAGATCTTGCCTGTATCCCCAGTGATTAGAATTTTGTAGGAACTCAAAATATCTAAGAAAGGAGAGGAGGGAGGGAAGAAAGAAAAAGGGAGAAAGGAAATATGAGGAAGAAGGAAAAAAGCTCTTCTTGAAGAAACCCCAGTGCTCCTTTGAAGTCTTAGTCAGACTCTTTTCAGATCTTGTTTTTTCTCCGTGAGTCCTTGTATGTTCGCCGGTTCTCCAGTTCTGCTTTGTCTGTGAGTTGATAGTTCATATTTTCCTAGTAGTGTGATGAACTTGAGCTTTACATTAAACTCTCATATATATAAAATAGCTTGCATAAGTTTCAGTTCCTTCTTAATAAAAGAAGAAAAACCTTATAGGCCTAGCAGTAATGGCAGAGAAAAACCATTTTTAAGGATAAAATGACTCTACCTATTTCTTCAATAATAAAAAAAAAAAAAAAAAAAAAAAAAAGATAAAATGATTAAATTTGTTTTTAGTTTCTATTATCCTGTCACACAAATTATTTCATCTAATTAAGGTTCTCCTTAATAGAAAAATATGTTCATGTTAAAATGTTTATACAGTATAGAAAAGCACAAAGAAAAAGTAAAAAATGTGTCATAACTTTGTCACCCAGTAAAGATCACTGATGTTTTTTGCACACATTTTGTTTGTTTGTTTTTAAGTTTATTTATTTTGAGAGAGAGTGCACATGCAAGTGGGGGAGGGGCAGAATAAGAGGGAGAGAGAATCCTACAGGCTCTGTGCTGTCAGTGCAGAACCTGACTTGGGGCCCAGACCCACAATCCATGAGATCATGAGCTGAGCTGAGATCAAGAGTCAGACGCTCAACTGATTGAGCCACCCAGGCACCACTGTTTGTTTTTTAAAGTTTTTATTCAAATTCCAGGTAATTAACATATAGTGTTTTATTAGTTTCAAGTGTACAATATAGCGATTCAGCAATTCCATACAATACCCGGTGTTCATCACAAGTGCACTCCTTATCCCCATAACCTGTTTCACATATTCCCCCACCTACCTCTTCTCTGGTAACCATCAGATCTTTCTCTGCAGTTAAGAGTCTGTTTTGTGATTTGCCTTCTCTCTCTTTGCATGCATTTTAAATAAAAATGAAATCATAACCTATATATTTATAACCTGACCTTTCAGTTACTAACATAATATCCCCCATCTTTAAATATTCCTCTATACCCTTCCTTTTCATGTTTACAGTTTAAAATTTTTTATACAATATGAATAATTTTATATAGTTTGCCATTTTTTACATTTCAATACATTGGAATTTTCACAAATATAAATAATACTGAGATGAACTTCCATAAAATTAAATTTTATATGTCTCTACAATGTTTCTGTAGGATAAATCAGAGTTATTTTTGCCTTGTATTAATTTTGTCTTCTGAGTCAAAATCATACAACTATAAAATACTAAAAATTTAACAATCAAAATTAAATTGAATTACACTCATTGCTCAGAAAAAAGCAGGAGTGGGACAGAATATATGCAGACAACATAAAATAGTTGGCTTATTTTTTTTTTACAATACTGTAGAACAGTGCAGATATAATGACCAGGTTAGATAGGAGAAAGATACTACCTCAAAATATCACATAGGAAACATTAGCGGGAACTTAATGAGATTTTTTAATTGCTTGGGTCTTTTAAAAACCTACAGTGAGGAAAGATTTATAAAGTGAAGTTGCCAATCATATGATGAATTGACAAAATTCTTGTTTACAATCCTAGATGCCCTTACAGTTTGGCATTAAAAATAATTTTGGGGCGCCTGGGTGGATCAGTCAGTTAAGTGTCCAACTTCAGTTCACGTCACGATCTCCCAGTTTGTGAGTTCCAGCCTCACATCCCGCTCCGTGATGCTGTCTTTTGGGATTCTCTGTCTCCCTCTCTCTGTCCCTCCCCCACTTATGCGCACTAAATAAATAAATTTTAAAAATAGTCTTATTAAAAACTCTAAACCTTTCCATTGACTTAAGATCAGTGTGTGTTACTTTAATTTAAAACTGAGACAAAAAAGAGGAGAATAGATAGAGGAAAAGCTTTCCTTTCCATACATTTTTCAAAGAAGCCTGCAGTTTGAAATCCCCTGGAAGAAGAACTGCCTCATGTATTGAGGAGAAGAGTCTAGGCCCTCTTTAATCAGAGATGACACAAAATCAAGACTTTTCAGGGCAATACCTACAGGAAAGGATAAGTATTCTGACAATGTCATTGTCTGCAAACATCTCCTAATGCCACCAGGTAAAAAACAATCACCATCAGCAGTATCCAATGCTTATTCAGCTAGTCATGGACCTAAATGACCCTTACTCAGATTTCTGCTACAAGATTTACAGAGGTAAAGAAACTGACATTCAGCTGAAAAAGAAAAGTCACTAAAACAGAAAAGAATCAAAATAGGATATATGATCACCAATAATCAGTCAATGATATCCAAAGGGCCAAACAGCAGGCAGTAGGTAGTGATCTTTCTACTGACGATTTTGGATCTTGTTATGTGTTATTAAAAGCATTCTTTAGATATGTAGATACTGCATTTGTATAGTTAAACCTCTGGTGTGCTGAAGCTACCCCAACACTAATATTGACAATCTTTTCCAAACTGCTTTTTTAGTGACATCACATTGGTAGCTAGGAACTGACCTTGGTGGGACTAGTTACATGGAAATTTATTTTTTCCTTTTTTTAGCATAGTGCCAATTGCTAACTTACTCAACACACTACTGGAAAATTGTATTTTTGTGAATTACATACTCAGATTCATATGAGTATGTCCATTCTCCTGATGGACAAAGTATAAAACAATAAAACAGTCAGTATAAAACAATAAAATAATGCCACAGGCTATGGTAGTTAATGATGTTAGTATTAGGCCCAGAAAGCAAATTTTCAATACAGATCCTTCAATGAGAGCCAAAAGGCAACTTGATTTTGTTTGGCTACATCTCCTGCTGGAATGACAATTTATAAATGCCCTTTTTATAATTAATTTTATTGAGATATCCTCTCCATAAATATCCTCTCCATAAAGGGTACCACCCAATACAGATACCTGAGTTTTAATATATGTCACTCCTGTAACAAACAAGAAAATCAAGATATAAAACATTCCCTTCTCCCCTGAATGCTCCCTTGTTTTCTTTTCAGTCAATAATGATATCACTTCCTACTGCCTGCCCAGGCAACCATAATTCTGATTTCTAACATTATGAATTGGCTTTATCTATTCTAGAACATCACCTAAACAGAATCATACAATAAGTACACTTTTGTGTTTGACTTCTTCCACTAAAAGTAATATTTTGAGATACATCCTTGGGTTTTTCAGTATTTATTTTTCTTTTTTAAATAATCTTTTATTTGGAAATAATTCCAAATTTAGAGAAAATGTATAAGAATTAGAGTAATAACACAAAAAACTGGATATCTCTTACCTAGATGCACTTATTAACAGAATTTGCCTATTTATTTGACATTTATGTATGCACTCTCTCTCTTGTTTTATACATATATAAGATTAACCAATGAACAACATGGAGGTTTGGGAGCACAGTTAGGGGGTGCCAACCCCTTATGAAGTCGAAAATCCAAATATAACTTTTGACTCTTTAAAAACTGAACTATTTAGGCTCTACTGTTGACCAGAAGCCTTACTAATAATATGAACAATCAACACATATTTTGTATGTTATATATATTATATACTGTTAAGCTAATGAAAATTATTAAGAAAGTCATAATGAAGAGAAAATACATTTTCAATACTGTAAGTAAAAATATCCATGTATAAATGGGCCCACACAGTTCTAACTTGTACTGTTCAAGGGTCAACTGTACACACACACACATAGACGAATACATATGTATGCACATATTAATATCTCCATCCTTACATTTTATACAATATATAAACTTTTTCTCAAACATTTGAGAGGTTACATATGTCATGGTTCCTTATCTATATATACTCAGTGGGTTATCTACAACTAAATATTCTCTACAAAATCACATTATATTCAATAAATTTAACACTGATAAGATCCTTTAATAAAACTATCCCATATTCCAATTTTGTCAATTATGTCCTCTCAAGTATGTCTTTCTCTGCAATCTTTCCCTCCTATTTAGGATCCAGTCTAGAATCAAACTTTTCCCTTTTTTATTGCTGAGAAGTATTCCTTTGATGATGGATTTAAGTTGCTTATTCATTCTTTTGTTCAAGGACATTTGGATTATTTTAAGTCTAAGGCTGTCATGAATAAAGCTGCTGTTAACATTTTTGTGCACATTCCTGTGAGAACTTATACTATCATTCTCCTGGATAAATAACAGTAAAATTCCTGAGTCAGAGGATAGGAAATGTTTAACTTTGTAAGAAATTGCCACACAGCTTTCTAAAGTAGTTGTACAATTTCACAGGCCTTAAAAAGATCTGATCATTCCAGGTGCTCCATACTTTCATAAACATTTGTCATTGTCAGTCTTCAAGTTTTAACAATCTAGAAAGATGCGAAGCATTATCTCTTTGTGCTTTAATAATTCCCTGATGACAAATCATGTTAAGCATATTTTCATGTCTTATTGACCATTTTTATACTTTTTGTAATCTGCTCAAGCCTTTTCCCCTTATTTTATTGATGTGTTTTTATTTGTATTAATGATTTATGGAAGTTCTTTATATGTCATTCACAAAAGCCAAATATATGTATTGTGAATGTTTTGATTTTTATTGGAAGGGTATCTTTTGGTTAGGAAAAGGTTTTGATTTTGATTAATTGCACTTATTTTTATGTTATTTTCCTAAGAAATATTTCCTTAATCTAAGGCCTAGAATTTTTTAAAGTTTTAACTTAATATGACTAGTTCTATGATCTGTCATGAATTGATTTTGGATAATGTTATTCAAAAGAGTCGACATTCTTTTTTCCCCCATACTTATCCAATTGTTTCAGAAATATTTGTTTAAAAGCCTTTCCCTTTCCTCTTGAGATTGCATAAACACATTTATTTAAAATAATCTGTATATTGTGGATCTATCTCTGTGCTTTTCTTACATTCCATTGATGTACTTGTCTGTGCTAATACCAATATCACACATTCTTGATTATTACATCTTTAAAATAAGTCTTAGAATTAAGTAATATAAGTCTTCTCACTTTGTTCATGTTTAAGATTGTTTTGTTTCTTCTGGGGCCTTTGCATTCTTCTATACATAGTGGCATCAGTTTATTACTCTCTCAGAAGAATCATTTACTAGGAGTATGATTGGGTTTTCGTTACATTTATAGCTAAATTTGAGGTAAATTCACATCTTATATAGTGAGTCTTTTTTTTATATATTTTTTTAATGTTTTATTTATTTTTGAGACAAACAGAGACAGAGCATGAGTAGGGGAGGGGCAGAGAAAGAGGGAGACACAGAATCCGAAGCAGGCTCCAGGCTCCGAGCTGTCAGCACAGAGCCTGATGCGGGGCCCGAACTCACATCTGGCGTGATCATGACCTGGGCTGAAGCCGGACCCTCAACCGATTGAGCCACCCAGGCATCCGAATATAGTGAGGATTTTAATAGCAAACATGGTATATCTCCCCATTTATTTGTTCTTTAATTTTTCTCTGTAATTATTGTAATAGTATACAGTACTATTCAGTGTAGCAATGTGCTGTTGCTAGTCTACAGAAGTACAATTCTTTTTTTTTTTTTAAGTTTTATTTATTTTGAGAGAGTATAAGTAAGGGAGGGGCAGAGAGAAGGAAAGGGAAAATCCCAAGCAGGCTCCATAGTCAGCACTGAGCTGCATGTGGGGCTCAGACTCACGAACCATGAAATCATGACCTGAGCCAAGGTTGGACACTTAACTGACTGAGCCATCGATGTGCCCCAATGCAACTCTTTTTTTTTTTTTTTTTTGATTTTATATCATAGGGAGATGCTACATCCAATCTTTATGCCCCTCATTTCTTTTTTGAATTATTGGACTGGTAGGACTTTCAGAACAATGTTGAATATAATGGTAAAAGCATATATCCTTGCTTTATTCCTGACCTTAGAGAAAGTGCATTATTTTAGATTATTGTAGATGCCTTTTATCAGATTGATGACATTCTATTCTACTAAATTACTGAGAGTTTTTGCTATCAATAAATGGTAAATTTTATCAAACCTGTTTTGTTTTGGCTGAGGTTTTTGTTTTGTTTTGTTTTGTTTTTTCTGATCATAGTGTCCATGTGATTTTTCTCCTTTATTATATAAATGTAGTGAATTACATTTTGTGAATGTAGTTTAATGAGATAAAACTTACTTTTTAAAACTTCACAATATTAAGGGAATAATTCAATTAGTTTGATCAAATATATACAGTCATATATCAGCCACCACAATCATGATACAGAATATTTCTATGATCCCAAAAAGTTATCCTGTGTTCCTCTCCCCTCACTTTAGTCAAATTTCCACCCTTACTTTAGGCTCTGACAATCACTGACTGGTCTACTTTGTGTCCCTATATTTTCAAATTTTTTAGAATTTTGCAAATGGTATCAGATAATATAAAATTTCTGGTGTCTGGAGTTTTCCATTAAAATAATGGTTTTGAGATGGGGCGCCTGGGTAGCTCAGTTGGTTGAGTGACTTCAGCTCAGGTCATGATCTCACGATTCATGCATTCAAGCCCCATATCAGGCTCACTTGCTGTCAATGCAAAGCCCACTTTGGATCCTCTGCCCCTTCTCTCTGCCCTTCCCTCACTTGCACTCTCTCAAAAATAAATAAATGTTTTTAAAAAATAATGGTTTGAGAAAACACTGTCCTTCCTTATTGAATTGGCATATTTGTCAAAAATCAATTAACTGTGTATTTGTGGGTTTATGCCTTTCCCTTGATCTATGGTATCCTTACACCAGTGTCAAAAGAGTCTAGATGACTATCATTTAGAATTAATCTTAAAGTTATGTAGTTTGGTATAAAATCTTTCAAGTGGTATAAAATATTTCAAAAAAATCATGTTTCTATGCATACTCATTTAGGATTATTTTCTTGATGAATTGATTTCCTTATCATTCTGAAATTTCCCTCTGTATCCTTGGCGGTATTCCATGTCCTAATCTATTTTGTCCAATATTAATATGAACACTCCAGATTCCTTCTGCATATATTTTTCTATCATTTAGTTTCATTCAATATTTTCTTTTTCATTTAATCTGTGTCTTTATGTGTAAAAGTGACTTTCTTATAGGTAACAGTTGGATTTTGCTTTTTTCTTATCCTGCCAATTTCTGCCTCTTAATTGGATTTATCAATCTATATATATAACGTAATTAATGATGAGAGTGGATTTCAGTTTACAATCCTGATATTACTTTCCTATTTATCCAACTTGAGCTTTGCTCTTTTTATTCTTTGTGTTCTACCTTCATTTGGATAAACGGAAGACTTAGGTGTCATTTTATCTCCACTATTCTCTTGCTAGTGATACTTCCTTTCTGTTTTGTTTTGTTTTGCTTTGCTTTGCTTTGTTTTTAGTGATGTTCTAGGGTTCTAGTAGTGTTCTAGTTTAATAAAGTTGAAACACTATATTTCCATTTTCTTCTCCCATTCTTTGGCTCATATTTTCATAGCTTTTATGTCTACATATGTTATAATCCCCACAATACTTTCTTATTATTTGCACATTAGTCAATTATCTCTTAAAGACTCTAAAATCGGAGCACCTTGGTGGCTCAGTTGGTTAAAGATCCAACTCTTGGTTTCAGCTCAGGTCATGATCTCATGGTTTCATGAGTTCGAGCCCTGCATCAGGCTCGATGTTGGCAATGGGGAGCCAGCTTGAGATTCTCTCCCTCTCTCTCTGCTCTCTCTCTCAAAATAAATAAACTTTAAAAAGTAGAAAAAAGTAAAGACTCTAAAATCATTTGGAGATAGCTTTTATATTCATTTTCCTTAACACTATTTATTTTTTTCTCTAGGTCAATTTTTTTGCTGACATTTTTCTTTTCTGATAAATAAAATTCCATAACATTCTTTGGAATGTGTTTCAAATCTTCAAATTTTATTTTGTGTTTACTTTTGAAAGATAATTTCACTGGACATAAAATTCTAGTTACATAGTGTTTTTTATTTGTTTGTTTTTAGCACTTTAAAGATGCCATTTTGTTGTCTTCTGGCTTCTGTTTTATGACCAGTCAAACATGACTGGTCTTCTTATTGTTCCACTATAGATAATATGGTAATATATGTATATGGTACATAGGTAATATGTCCTTTATTCCTCTACTTTCAATTATTTCTCTGTATCTTTGGTCTTCTAAAGATGACATTCCTATATGTACCTTTCTTTGTATTTATCCTACTTGAGTTTGGCTGAACTTCTTGGATCTGTTATTATTCAAATTTGTGATATGCTTAACCACAAAGTACTAGCTTATTACCTTAATTTTATGGAATCTTAGTTGTCATCTTTGGTGGTCCTATTTTTATTTTTCTCTTAGTTCAAGTGTCTAGCTCTCATCCTGGAATTATTTCTACTCAAAGGCATGTGTCACTGTGTAACCCACTGTAAGATTCCTACTGGCTGTAGCACTTATTACAGCAAAAAGAAAAGCACAGGGAGCCATAAGTGAAGCCTTTCTTTCTACAATGTCCTATCAGATCCTTTTACTGATAAGGTCTAATATTGGGCCAGATGGCAAAGAAAAAAAAAATTTTTTGCAAGTCCAGTTCCAGCATCATAAAGCAGGGCAAAGAAGGATGAATTTTGATAACTAGCACAGATGGTATAATACTTTCTTAATTATTATAAAATAGAAAGAAAAGAAATCACAGTAATTTCATTTTCAATTTCCAGTCACCTGGCAGATCCAATCTCCAAACTGTATCTCTTCATCCTAGTAAAACTGTTGTTCTCAGTTTAAATTCTATTTACTCATGCATCATACCAAATTGAGAAGTGCCTTGTCAGCCAGTTCCAATATCTAGGTCATCTGTGGATTTATGAGAACCTAGTTGGGATTCAGCGGAAAACCTGAGGTGTTCAGTAAGACCCTCTTACTTAGCAGGGCTTGAACTCCAAACTCTTCACCATCATCCCAGCAACAGCTTCCTACAAAGTCTCACCAGTACACGAGTGCACAGTATCTTCCTGGGTCTTGCTGACACTCCAATAAACAGTGTAGTGAGTTGCTTCCTAGAACATTTTTCCAGAATCAAAATGGACAGTGACCTAGAGAATTTCCCTGGAACCCCAGTAGGTGTTTTCCCCCTCACCGACCTTGGTCTGTGACACTTCAGGAAACCTCCTCCATCCAGTGTTCCTTCTTATGAAGAGTGAATTTCAGCACTGCTATAGGTAGTATCTCTTTCAGGTTTGTACCTTCCTGTGTATACTCCCTCAACCTTTCACTTGCTATTCCAATATTCTCTAGAGCTCTCTTTACCCTCTCTTAGTAGCTAGTCCCATTTTACAAATTAATAATTCTTTTCAAATTACTAGTTTGCTGTCTCCTTGAGGACCTGATGTCTTTAAACAACCTCAATGCAACATGACTTAAAATGTTTAAAGAACCTTCTCAAATGGTTCATAGTTAAATTCGATTCCATTTAGGATTTTACCAGCTATGTTTGATGCCTGAAATGTCTATAAATGGAACAACAGTAAGAAATGTAGATTTAGTTAGAATGGTAAAATTAGGGAGACATGAGGAAACACTGTTCACCCTAAAGCCTACACTCATTCTTCAAAAGTAGGATCTAAGAAATACAGTGCAGATGTTAATATGTGATGAGCCTGTGAGGGTAAGACATTTGCATTCTAATATGAGGTTTAAAAAAAAAAACCTTTATTTCATGTAACTCACCACAGTCTTATAACATCTGTATATAGTTGAAAATAATATGAGGTCATTTAACAAGAGACAATACAAAACTTAAAATCTCCACCCTATGATAAATAGGACTTCTATATGATTACTGATATTTCTTTTCTATGTGAACATGGGTTCAAATTCCTTCAAAGCCCATTGCTCTAAGTACCTGTTTTCTTCCTCACATTCCCTTTTCCAAAACAATTCATTTTTCCCTCCTTCTTCACTCTCACTGCTGCTCTTTCTTTATGCTTGCTTGTAGTGGTGTTTTTCATTGTCAGGTGGAAACCCGGAGCCTGGAAAACTGGTAACTACTGGATTTTGTTTTACCCCCTAAGTACTTGAAGCAATGGATTCCTTTTCCACTGCTGAGAGGCCCTGAAACTTGGGAGGCCCGCTGCTGTTTGCTCTTCTAGAAGCTTATTGACTGTCAGTGACTCTGGGAACCACCTGCTGCGGCTAGGGAATGTGATCTGGCTTCTGCAGTTCCTAGTGAGAAAGTACTCATTTTCTTAATAATAAAGCGTTTCCCTCTAAAATATTATTGAAAAATCATTGCTACTGGCTGCTGCCCTTCTCAGGAAAGGGTGCTTTTCTTTTAGCAAGATACTGACTGATGTAGATAAATAAGCTTGATTTATCATATGGGCTTGCAAACTCTTCTTTACGCTAAGTGATAGCAACTGTTGAGTTAATAAATATTCTAACTGTTAAGCATATAAAGTCATTCCATTCAAATCAACAGGCATTTATGAAGTATCTGGTACATGTTTAGAATCATTTTAAAGGAGTAGTATTCATAATTAAAAAAACATTAGGCCCTGGAGTCAAACTTTTGGTATTTGAAATTTAACACTTCTGTTTACTACATATATATTACAGGCTGCCTTTGTAAGCCCCAAATTCTTCATCTGTAAATCAATATGACAGTATTAGCTACCTCAGAGGAGGAATACATAAGATATATCTCATAGAGTTACTTATAATTTTTATAATTTAAAATATTTTTTAAGTATTGGAGAATTGTGTGAAATTTTTCCTGCCCTCAAAAAATTTGCATGAAGGAAAAAATAAACAATAAAAGAAAATATAAAAGAATAAATCGCCAGGTCCTATAAAATAAATTTTATAAATTACAGCACTACTAACGTATGAAATGAAGATTTGAGAAATAGTCAATTCCTAGAGTTTTCCAAATAACTTTTTTTTAAGTTGAAAGTGTAGCTTGGCATAAATAAAAGTCGGTTACACAAAAATAATTAAAATCTTTGAATTTTGTTTTATATCCAAAAGTTCCTGGTCTCCATAAGAGCATATATGGATTTTAAAAAGTAATAGTCTATCATCTAAAACTCATGAGCCCTCAAAATGATCATTTTGTGCAATATTATGAAAGAAAAAAATAACAAAGTAAGAAAGTCTTGGTCTCTGCTTCCTTAATGAAGTAGTGTCACTACCTGGTAGCTGAGCAAAACTCCCTAATAGGAAAACATAAAAAATTGGGGCACTTGGTTGGCTCAGTCAAGGGTCCGACTTTGGCTCAGGTCATGATCTCACAGTTCATGGGTTTGAGCCCAAAATTGGGCTCTGTGCTGACAGCTCAGAGCCTAGAGCTTGCTTCGGATTCATTCTCTCTCTCTCTCTCTCTTTCTCTCTCTCTCTCTCTCTCTCTCTCTCTCTCTCTGCCCCTCCCCTGCTTGTGCTCTCTCTCTCATAAATAAACATTAAAAAAAAATTTTTAAGTACACTAAATTATATATGAGCTACATATTTATAAAAGACATTTGCTAAACCATGATAATTTATGTTCTAGTGCCCTGTGCAATGTGTTTTGCTTCATTTTTGTTTTATTTTTATAAGTCTTGGCAGGAATGTCTCCCCTGTGAGCCAATTACCCTAACACTGTTTGCCCCTACCCTTCCCTAAATTTTGGAGAACAGTAAGTTCCCTGCCCAGTTGTGGACACTTAGTAAACTAAAGTGAATTGAGAGGAAGCCATGATTCATTTACCCTACCAGTGAAATTGCATTTTTCCTGATGAATTTTTATTAATGACTACCGCTCCTGTTAGGTGACCTTGGAAATGACATAAAATGTATATAGAATAATGCCAGTTCAGAGGTAATTCTGTCACCTGACACCTTCCTGGGGTACAGTTCCTTGAATGTCTTGTGGGAAACTACTCCACCTTTCATATAATTTAAGTAGGACAGCCAAGGACTGGCATAAGACCTAAACCAGAACAATCAAAACCTCTCTCCTGAATGTTTGTATCTTGAGCAGAATGACATGAGGTAAAACAACAATAACAAACAAGCAAACATTAAAAAATGGTCTTTTTCCACCATCTAGGTGTGAGCGGTTGACTCCATTCTTGACCATGTCTTTTCACAAGACTTTCAGGATCAAGAGACTGCTGAACAAGCAACAAAATCAGAATCATCCCATTCCCTGATTGATCCATATAAAAACTAGTAATGAAATCACATAAAGTGACACAAGAAGATGCTGAGGAAGACCTGAGCTGGGTCTGTAAGGAATTGAACATAGGATGGCACAAACATTTATGCTGTATCAAGGTCACTCGCATCTTACCATAACAAGCTCTAAAGGTCACCACTATCTGGACAGTTGGACATGTTTCACTAGGAAAATAATGAATTTTCTCTGTTTCTGCATTTCTGTGCTAGTAGGTTACTTCAGTAAATATGTGAGACCTTTTGTTTGGGGCAAAAAAAGAAACCAATTCAAACTTCCCCAAAGAAAGGGATCTAAAGAGACTTTACTGATAGTTGACACTGCCCTAGTTCCTCTCCTGCCAAAAGCTTGGTTGTTCAGATTTTTCTGTCAATTTTGTGAGCTTCTCTGTGTATTTCAACAAGCTACTCTTTTACTTAAATTAGATGAGTCAATTTCAGTTACTAGCAACAAAAAAATCCCTAACTCACGAACATTTGTACAAAGAATATTTCTAACATCAAAAGAAAAAGAACACATCCAGACGCTTTTCCAAGTTTTCTAATCCATGTCCAATATAATGCAAACATGACAGAAAAGAATGATTAAATCCTCTTTATGGCTAAATAACAAGTAACATTCCATTGTATAGATATACCACATTTTTAGTCATGAATTAGTTTGTAAACATTTATATTGTTCCCACTTTTTGAGCATTATGAACAATGCTGCTGTCAATATTCATATTCAAGTTTTGTGTGGACCTGTTTTCAATTTTCTCAAGCATATACCCAGGAGTGGAATGGCCATGGCATATGGTAATTCTATGTTTAATTTTTTGAGGAACCACCAAACTGTCTTCCAAAATGGCTGTGAGGTCAATTTGAGTAGACAAACCAGTCTCTGAAAATGATGCTTGCAAACGAGTTACTACCATGTCAAAGTCTCCATGATATATTTGACCCTAAAATACTCCCAGATGACAGCTGTAGTGCTGCTAGAGTGTCTTGGTTCCTTTTTCTGCACCTGTCAGGAGAGGCCCTACTAATGAGAGACTGTTATACCCTATGATTGATCAAGTTCTCAAAAACAATTTTCTCTTCTTCCTGTTATGGGTAGTTCTGAATATTAGATATCTTTTTTCCCCATGGAGTCAAAAAGTACCTAGGTATATATGATTTCAAGTTGAAAAACTGGAGACAGAAATCAGGTATTGGCAGTTTATCCATTTTCACTGGTGTGTGAATTGTTAATATAAATGCGGGAACATAAACATTACTGCAAGTCAAAATGTTTTGATGAACAAGTTTTAGCACCTCAACTTTACAACAATTATAAATAAATGCGTTACATTTTTCTAGACAATGCCAGCATTTGGGTTTTTTTTTAAACAAGTAAATTTCTTATTGGTGGGAACTATATGGTATTTATAGCATTTTTATCTTACAGTAGATTCCTTCCATTCATTATATTTTTCTAACTGACTTGTCCTACATGTTTTTAACATTGTCTGTCTTCTGGTTCTATTCCTATTAGTTTGCTATGGTTTCAAGTGCATCAAACCATAAAAAAGACATTAGACAGTATGAGTATATCTTAGGATATTTTTATAAGTTTTAACATTATACATTTAAACAATCAGAAAATTAGATTATAAATTGTAATTATATAGTCAATCTGAATTTTACTGAAGTGTATTTAATATTCTCCCTAACCCTAAGAGACAACAAATTATTCTAGCTTCTAATATAACTTCAAGTATAAAGAAATAATTCCTCTAAATATTTTGTTGCTAGATATGTTTGCATATGTGCCATATCTAAATTGTGAGCTCCTTGGTTGTGAAGGCTGAGAAGCCAAGATGTAATATGATAAAGAGAGCACAGAGTTGAGTACGGGATTCCAGAATCTGAATCCAGAGTCCGTTTCTTACCACCTGAATAAATGTGGTCACAGACTCAAACCCCCTGCCTCTCATAATGCTCAATGAAATAATGTATGTAATTATACCTCCTGAAAAGATTGTTGGGGAATTAAATAAAATGCTATATATAAAAATCATTTAAAACAATGCTCAAAAAGTATGTGTTCTTTTCTTTTTTCTTTTTATAAACCTCAGACCATAGGACAGTTCCTTGCATGGTAAACATTCAACACAAAATGTTGAGGATGATGTAGTATTCCTATAATTTTTTTAATGTTTATTTATATTTGAGAGAGAGAGAGAGACATAGCATAAGCAGGGGAGGTACAGACAGAGAGGGAGGCACAGAATCCAAAGCAGGTTCCAGGCTCTGAGCTGTCAGCACAGAGCCTGACACGGGACTCAAAGTCACAAATCATGAGATCATGACCTTAGCCGAAGTCAGACACTTACCCGACTGAGCCACCCAGTCACCTCTGTAGTATTCCTTTATATCACTAGATCTTTAGTAATTATTTTCCCATATATCCTCAAAGATATAGCAAATAGTTGCTCTACTTTACATATATGTGCTGAAACTACTAATGATTAAAGTCAGTGACCATTGTGAAACATACACTACTTTTTAAGAAAGAAAAAAAATATTTATTTCCTCACAAAATGTATAACTGTGATTGTCATTAATCCTGGTCCCTAATATTTCTTACTCTCCTCATAAGAACATGATAGGACTGTACTTCCCTTCCTTCTGGAAGTTAAATATGGCCACGTTTGGCCAGTCAAGTATAAGCAGAAGTGGTTTGAATCTCTTCCAGGCAAAAGTTTGAAAAGCCAATGTGCAGTCCTCCATGGGCTCTTTCCCTCTGTCCTGACAGTAGCGTTTTGGAAGCAGTGGTTCTCAAGCACTACTTGTGCCATCTTATGGGATGTTTGACAATGTCTAAAGATAACCTTTTTGGTTGGCACAAGTTGGAGAGTAGACATCTAGTTACCTGAATCTAGTAAACGGAAGCCAGATCTGCATGAAGTATTCTGCAATGCACAGGACAACCCTAGCCTCTCCCTGGGGCAATAAAAATTATTCAGCCCAAATGTCAACAGTGCCACTGTTAAGAAATCCTGGCTTAGAGTAAGAAAGATTTGATGGTAGCTCCTAGCTATCCAGAAATGGGCAGGAAGCATAAGCAAGAAATGAACCTTAGCTATTTCAACCCATTAAGAGGTTTAGATTGTGTGTTATCACAGCATAGCCTACCTTTTTCTATGTTTATTTTGCAATTTGAATGAAATGAGAACACAATGCACTTTCCTGAGTAATGCTTAAATAACTTAGTTCTGGTATTTCTGTACTTAATAAACACTGAATATATGAGTGCTGAGATTAAAATTGAGGTTGAAATTTGTTTAAAATTAAAAATAAATTGATCAATTCAGATTTCAAGATAGGTTAGCTTATCTTTAGAGGGAAGTCATTGTTCATGAGAAGCAACTGCTTTTAATGCCTAATGTCCTTGCTCCAAGAAACCCAACAATCCAGTCAAATGTTTGGGGTTGTGGGTGGAGAAAGTTATTGCAATTTGCTTTTGAAAATAAAACTGCAGGTTACAAGCGTATTGAAAAAAGTTGAACTTTATATCACTTTTAGTTTAGATCAGGAAGAGAGCCCGAGTCAGAAACCAAATTTTCCAGAACCTTTGGACTAGCCTCCAGAACTGTGAGAAAATAAATTTCTATTGTTTAAACCACCCAGCCTGTAGTATTTTTTTATGGCAGCCTGAACAGACTGATAAACAATGATGTAAGAAAAAGGAACTAGATCCAGGAAATTCAATCTATAGAGGGAAAAAAAGACCTTAAAGAATTCATGATAGAATAAAGCAAACAGATCCAAAGTAATAATCGAAGAAATAATAGAAACATTCTTAAGCTAAAAATAAACATTAAGTTGAATATTTAAAAGGTTCACCACTTACCAAGAAAAAATAAATGCATACATATATAAAATATTTAATGAATAAAAAATAATTATGCAAATATCAAGAGAAAAAAGTTACCTACAAAGAAATAAAAAAATGAAACTGCATTCAAGTGTCTACTATATGACAGTAAGAATGAATTAATCAATACTAAATGACAGTAAGAATGAATTAATTAATGTATGTAGTATTTGAAGAAAAATTATTGGTACTTAAGAATGTTATATCACAGTCCCTAACATGTTTGTAGGGCATGTACTAATCAAGTTGGGCTACATGTTATAACGAAACACTTCAACATATTAAGATTTATTTCTCACTCACCAGCATTTTTTTTTTTTTCTGTGAACCACAGGCAGAAAATGTCTTGGTAATAAAGTTGTGATCTGTTTCCTTTTCTGTTTTCAGTTTGGGTCACCTAAGTTTTGGTTCTCAATTCTGTTTGTGCATTTGAATCACCCAGGGGACTTTTTAAAAATACTTGGCCCTACCACATAACAATTAAATAAAAATCTCTGAGGATGAGCCATGGCAACCCTATTCTTTATAGTTCCCTTGGTAATTCTAATGAGCAGCTAGGGTTGAGGACTATTGCCTTAGATCAGTGGTTAGATCAGTGGTCCTCAAATGCTAGCATGTGTCAGTATCGTCAGAAGGGCTTATTAAACTCAAAATGTTTGGCCCCACCCCCAGAATTTCTGATTCAGTAGGTCTGGGGTGGTGTTGGAGAATTTCCTCTTCCAACAAGTTCCCAGGTGATGCGGATGCTGCTGGTTTGAGACCATACTTTGAGAACACTTGCCTTAGACCAAAGAATGGTGCTTTTTGCAGCCCCTTACCAAGGTTTTAAAGAGTCAATCTGTTCTGATACTCTGATATTTTCTACAAAGTCTCCTAAATTTCTAGCCACAGGCTCAGAACCTAAGCACCAATATTTAACACATAATATTTTAGCCATTTGCTGAGGGGGGTCATATCACAAACTCCCAAATTGGCTATTCATTTTGGCTCTAAATTTTTATTATTGCCAATAAAGCCCAATTAACATCCTTAAACATATATCCTATTGCCTTGTGCAAGTGGTCTGCATTCTCCAATATGAAAGCCACCATTCACACGTGGCTATTTACATTTAAATTCATTAAAATTAAATCAAATATTCATTTTCTCTGTCACACTACCACATTTCAAGTGCTAAGTAGCTCCATATGGCCAGTGCCTACCTTATTAGACAGTACAATAGAACATTTTCATTTTTTTTAATTTTTTTAACGTTTATTTATTATTTATATTTATTTTATTATTTATAAAAAAATTTTATAAATTTTATTTATATTATATTTTGAGACAGAGAGAGACAGAGCATGAACAGGGGAGGGTCAGAGAGAGGGAGACACAGAATCTGAAACAGGCTGCAGGCTCTGAGCCGTCAGCACAGAGCCCGACACGGGGCTCGAACCCACGGACAGTGAGATCGTGACCTGAGCCGAAGTCGGACGCTTAGCCGACTGAGCCACCCAGGCGCCCCGAACATTTTCATTTTTAAAGAAAGTTCTGTTGGATAATTCTGGTTAAATGTTTGTTTGTTTTATTTTTAACTTGTTTCTTCACCTGGGTGTGCAGCTAAACACATTTTACAGTCTCTTACTTTGAGAACTGGCCATGTCCCTAGTTATTTTCCATGAGTTATGAGGGAATAAAATGTCTCTTCTAGGCTAAGCATGGAAGCAATTTGTCCCAAAGGATTGCATGAACAGAGGGTGGGCCCTCTCCTCAAGCCAAGATGGTACCAGGAAAGTGAGAAATCTGAAGGCCCTAGCACAAGCCTCCTGAGAAAGCCTCTCTGAAACACATTGTGGGATGATGTTCTCTTAGACTCCCGTCAAAACCCAGTGCTGCTGAGTGCTCTGAGGAAGAAGCCAGGGCCCAGGTGGGACAAAGTGTCATGTCAGTATTCATGTACACAGACTGGGGAGCCAAATTAATTCAGTTGAATTCTGGTTCTGCTTCTTATTAGTGTGTAACTTAGAAAAGTAAGTGAACACTTTTATGCCTCACTTCCCTTCTCTAAAATAGGGTAATACCATTTTATCTTCCCTATAGTGTTGCTTAGATAGAAGAATGAACTACTGCATTGTTAAAACATTTAAAATAGTGCTGGACACTTATTATTAGACTTAGAAACAAGATTAAAAACACAGTCTATGCTAGCAATTGCCAAGAAACAAAAACCAAAAAGGCAGGTCAATATTAAATGATCATGAGTTAGGCATTGGTTACTAACCATAGAAATAATTTTACACACATTAAATATGATACATAATTATGTATATATAATTATATGCATACATATAGAGACATAGATAAAATATTCCAGATACCGTTCTAGAAAAGAGCAATGAGCAAAACAAAAGAAAGCCTTATAATAAGAGAGATCACATTCTAGCACTTTAGTAGGGTTATAGAAAATTCACAAATAATATATAATATCAGGTAAATATAAGCATTATGAAGAAAAAAACAACATAAGGTATAGGAGGTGACATTTGAGGAGCAACTTGAAATAAAAGAAGAAAGTCATGTTCAGATCTAGGGATAGAAAGAGCTGAGGAAACAGCAATAGAAAATCCCTGAGGCATTATGAGCTTGAAGTGTTCAGTGAATAGCAGGAAAATCAGTGTGGTCAGAATTAATTGAGTAAGGTGGAGCCCATAACAGAATGAGACTTCACAGATGGTTGTGGTCAAGACAGTAGAGTCTTATGGTCAGGATTTAAATTTCATTTTAAAACAAAGAAACAATAGGATTGTTTGAGCAGAGAAGTTTCCTTTATCTGATATACAACTTTAAAATAAAATCTACTCTGGCTGCTGAGTCAAGAGTACAAGTGGGAGGCTAGTTATGGAGCTTCTGTATATGAAGCATGTAGTCCAGGCAAGAGATTATGTTGGCTTAAATCAGAATGATGGCAGTAGAAGTGGTGATAAGTACTCAGATTCAGGAAAAAAAAAAAAACAAAACTTGGATTTGTGCATAAATCTATGATTTATAAGAGTGTTTGGCCTGAGAATATGGGTGAATCATAGAGCCAGATACTAAGATGTAAGAAGACTCACTGGTTTAGTCTTGTTACACTGGAACTTCCAAAGAAGAGTTTGGGACGCAAGTCTCATGCACAGGAGAAATGTGGGATGTTATATATTTACTGACCTTCATACATGTGCTTAAATCTGTGAAAATACGTGAGGCCACCTAGGAAGTTAGTGCAGACAGAAAAAAATCTAGTTGCCTGGCATCCAACCAGTTACTTAAGTATTTGCCACCCAGGCCTGGCTAACAAAGGCCTATGACTATTTAGTTTCTAAAGCAATTCCAAGATTTCCCAAACTCATGTAAATGAGGAAAAGAACTTCCAAATTGGTGTTGTCCACAGACAGGAATCTTTCCAATATCCCTCTGAAGAGTCATTATGGAGGATAGAGGTGAGGGGAGCTCCAGCCATTTTTGCTTATAGGAAATATGGCTGCTCCCTTGTAGAATTCACTCTATAGCCAGGGAGGAAATAATTTAGAGACCAGTGTCTACTAGAATAAAATCTGTATCTTGGAGTTCTGATCTCTGCATGTTATATTCCATTTTCCCTGTTTCTAAAAGAGGGGTCTTACTGTATTTGTTTTGTGGTTTTATTTATCAGTTAGCACATAAATGGCCAGGTCATGAGCTGGTACATATAGACCTTATTAAGGAAAGTGAATATAATCCAGAGATTCTAAAGCAGTAACTGAACAATATTTTAGATACAAGAGAGTAAATGTGTTTTCAGATACTCTTTGTGTCTATCAAAGAATGAAATATAATGAATATTTTTATTATTACCTGTTTGGAAACTCCTCTTTTTCCCCCTCCCCCAACTTGTCCTTTTGTGAACTACTTCTTCAATTAAAAGGTATTCTATAACCCACCTGAAAAGGCTTAAAAGGCAGGCATATAATCCAGGTCTAGATTCATTTTGTCAATTCATTTGTCCACAGTGATTGGTCCAAGCCGATTATATGGTATCATATAGTCCAGATTCCTGCCTTGAGTTTTTTGTCTGAAGCAAGTGAAAAGGGTCCTTCCACTTAAGGTCATGGAGTTTTATGAATGTGAAGCCACTGCCTTTCACTCCACATGGGAAAAAGGTGTCTGATGTAAAAGGAAATGAAGCCAAGCAGTAGCAATATCAGATGAGAGGAGGCTAGATGGAGACCCAATGTCATCAGACCTCTGCTTCTGGAGTCTGATATCCCCAGACCTGTTCTCAATCTTGAAGCTCTTTCTTTGAGTCCATGACCTTCCAATTTCATCACATGATGAAAATCCTTGTATAAGCAAGTTTGAGTTGCATTTCTGCAACTTGTAACTAAAAAAATACTCTTGTGGGGCGTCTGGGTGTCTCAGTTGGTAGAGCATCCAACTTCAGCTCAGGTCATGATCTCACGGTCCATGGGTTCCAGCCCTACATCAGGCTCTGTGCTGACAGCTCAGAGCCTGGAGCCTCCTTCGGATTCTGTGTCTCCCTCTCTCTCTGCCCCACCCATGCTCACACCCTGTCTCTCTCTCTGTCTCAAAAATAAACATTAAAAAATTTTTAAAAATACTCTTGAAAAAGTATTAGTACAGAAACCCACTGTTATCACATTCAGATTGGAAGTTCCCAGGTGAGGATGCTGTATAATTCATATGCCCATGGATCACAAGAACTAGAGAGGTAAGAACATGAGAGAGACAGGATGCAACATTGATTTCGGAAAACAATCCCTTGATCTTATTCTAAGCCAGGATTCCCCAACTAGTAGTCCCAATATTAGTGGTTTGCATGAGGTTAAACGATATGCTACCAAAAATTATTTGTATAAGTTTAAACAAAGAAACAAGATTCTTTTCTGTAACATTTTTCAAAGCTTCTAATTGCATTGTAATTCTTGCTGTGGTGTAAGGGAGCCACCGTGCCATCTATTCAAAGAAAACCATATCATTTATTAACATCTCCACAGAACACAGTTTGGGAAATACTAGACGAGTTTTATGTTGTAGATAGGGAAAATTGTCCTTAGGAATCTTATTCTTATCATATTCATTCTGATTTAAAGCCTTAGAAAGAAAGAAGAATGAGGCCAGAAGGAAAATACCATTTTTCCCCTGTGCAAAAACAGTCCCAGATAAGGATGCAAACCAATTCAGCCTAGATACCCTACATCCAGGTTGCTAAATCAAATCACAGAGAAGCAAAGCCCTAAGCCAAATAAACAAATATCTAGTGATGGAGTCACAGTGACTTTGACAGGAAAATATGGGAGTATTTATGAATAAAAGAAATTTTCTAGTTCCAAAAATGACTGATACGCCTAGATTCAGCAGTCTATGGGTCCTAACTGATAGACATCAACTCTCTGATAAGTAGAAGTTTATTCAAGCTGTTTTAGGTGTTAAGGATCTTCTGATTGCTATATAGTTATGAAATGATAGTGATTTATGAGAGAATTGTAGTATCTTTAGCTTCCAGATTAATCTCAAAATATAAAGGAATCATTTTCAGTTTAAAGATAAACTAAAAAGAGATTAAATCCTCTGCTCTCAACTGTTAGGTTTAGTACTAGCCTGAAAGCATGAAGATAGACTAACACCCTTGAAAATCCTTGTGATCAGTCTTCTTCTAAGATAAAATGCACTGGTATTTTGCTAATAATTGATATTCAGGTCATTTTTTTTCACTTCAGCTCTGGCCAGTTTTTAAAGTGATGAGTATTATTTGATAAAAAATAGATGTATGCTTAGAACTTGAAATTGAAGGAATTAAAATTGCTCTAAGGTCCCAACTAATAAAATCCAATTAAAACAAATATCCATATCAGTAGCTTTGGTGGAAACAAACCTAAAAACTGTCTGTGTATGACTGATATGTATAGGACCATAAAAAAAACCTAAGTAGACCTAAGTTATATCTCATGGAAATTTGATTGTAATTTCCAAGTTCAAAAAGTGGAAATCAAATAAATTATTTAGAAAAAGATTTGATGAAGAGAAAGGTAATAGAAGATAGAAAAATTATGTCAAATAACGCTCAAGTTTGCAATGTTTAAAAGTACTATGAAAGTAAATCACAAAATATGGTAAATATCATTCATCAGAATTCACTATGGCCCAGAAGAACTATACTTCAAATCATGTACTCTATTAGTTCTGAGTCCATGCATAATAAGCCATTTTTGGATTGCCACAATGACTTGCCACATATAACACAACCTGGAATAATCTGAATGGAAGACAAAAAGCAATTCAGTGACTGGAAATGCTTGTTTCCTATGGTAATTTGCCACATTTCCCAGTCCAGGGTATAAAATAGAGACATATTAGCAATAAATTTTACTTATTCTTCCTCTGAGCGGCAGTTTCTCCAATTCTTGGCAGAATTTTTTCCAGTTATATAGCAAATGCCCCAGTAGTTATCTGCATGCATTCATGAGCAATTCTGCTCAGAAACTATGTGACAACTCCATTTGTATATTATTTGTTTTGATTTGCCCCTGGTCATGACTAACATCAAATCTTCCTTCCTGCTGAAAGGTGGGAAGGCACTTCATCACTCCTTTAGGATGTGCTCCATAGCCTGAGTTGAGGATTCTTTTTGGGTGCTTTTTTGGACAGTGCTTTTATGAGGAGTGGGATGAGAGAAGCAAGACAGAACAGGAGGGTGAAGGGGAAGCTAAGCAAGGATGTGTCTCAGTTGGTGACTACCTTCCTTCTGATCCTACAATTAAGTTCTGAAATTTAAATTTCACCATAAAGGTAGCCCACCTTAAGGCAAGAAGTTTCCCTTTTGAACACTCAATGTCACACAGTCATTGGCCAAGGTCTATATGTAGGAAGTAGGGGAGGTGGTTTCTGTTTGGCCAATAATTCATATGCCCATGGATCACAGGAACTAGAGAGGTAGGAACATTAGAGAGACAAGATGTGACATTGATTTGGGATAACAATCCTTGATCTTATTCTAAGCCAGTATTCCCCAACTAGTAGTCCCAATATTAGTGGTTTGCATGAGGTTAAACGATGAGGCTCTACCCTTTTGGTAGAAAGGGAGAGCAATGAGTTATCATTAGCCAACATTCAGAGCAACAGGAAGATGAGTATATGTGATGCCAAAGGAACCCAGATGAGGCACCAATACCCATTTATTGTATAACTCAAATCCACTTGTTTGTCACATTAAATGTACTTCATCTGAGCATAGCTTTTCTAGGATTCTGGTTAATCTCATTTCCATAACCCTTACAAGAGAAGGGTTAGTGGGATGAACTGCCTCACCTGCTGCTGTACCTGTTCCTAAACCCATAACCAAAACATCTCCCTCTTCCATTACCCTTTCTATGTTCTCTTGCTCACTTTCTGGTGTTTCTGATTGTCAGAATTTCTTGTTTGCCTTGTGAGATAACCCTTGGTTATCATGCCTTTTTCAAACCATGGTTACTATACTTATCATTCATTTTGTTACAGCTATAGAGATGTCCCAATGTATAGTAGCAACTATGCCTCCTCATGATGATCAGGATCAATTATCCCTGCCAGTATGTTAGAGTCAACATACTCAGAAACAAACATTTCCTTGTTTACTGGTCTCCTAGTTTGAAGTGTACAAAGAAACCAAGTAGTATCTTTAGGTTTAAGTTTGGTGAAAATCTCACTGTGTCCTCTAGCGAGGAATCTCTGGATCCTTCTGCAAATCAGAATCTCAGGATCTATAGAGGCTGAAGTTGCAAAGATCAAAATCTCAAATTCCTAAATGGGTAATGATTAGAAAAGGTGAGCCACTCTTGTTTCCTAGACCTATGTATTCTAACTATTGGATACACAGCTCCATATAGTGTTACCTATTAGTTAATGGCTATTCGTTTCAGACGTCTTTGAGGACAGCACCCAAACAGCTCAGTGATTCATCACCAAACTGATTCTCTCAGCCAGCAGCTTTTAGATGGTGTGCTATGTGGATTCTATGGTTAGAATTCACCACTACAACTTATTTCTAAAACATACGTATATGAAGTCAGGGCAATATTCTACAAAATCCCACATTGTTGGGTCAGATACCATGAGCCCTTAAATAATGTTGTGGAGGGAGGAACTGAAGGGGAAAAAAGCAAACCTGGATCTGGATCTCAGGTCAAGCTCAATCAGAAACATTTTCTTTTTCATAATGTGTCAAGAATGATATAAACCACTTGACACCAAGCCACTTAAGTGGTATCCTCAAAGAATTATGCTATGCTGGGAGCTCAATGTCATTCTTTGTTGTGGGCAGCTTGAATGTCCAGCCTTCATGTAAGGGAGCCCATGCTGCCAGGTCCATGTCTCCTTCACTGCCACCATAGGGCACTAGCATTAAGAAGGCCAAGGACATAATCTGACTGATATCTATTAACTGAGACATTTTGTCCATCTGGTTCTTCAATTCTTCTTCAGCAGTGGATGCTCTCTGGTGGGCATCAGAATATGATACAAAAAGCCTCACCCTTTGTGCTTACTCATTTGGGCCCATCCACATGTTTCTTTTCCAGACCTTCTTATCCCTAATCTTCCAATCTTGAACTTTCCAAGCCATTGATTATAAGGTAAGCAATTTGATACTGCTCGTGTGCCCGTATACACATTTTCCTCAGGCCATTTTTCTCTTCACAAAGAGTGGATGGGGTGCTACTCTTCAAAATGCAGTATAGACTTTTAGCCAATGGTAGTTGTATGTGATGTGTTCCTAGTAGTTAGAATACATGCGTCTGGAAACCAAGGTTTAGAAGTTGAAGTGACCCAGATGGAAAATTTGCTTCCAGATATCAAAGAAAGGAGTCACCATACTGGCAATAATTGACCAGTGGTCATGAGCCACTGTTCATTTGCAGCTGCATGCTAGGAACGGTGAGGAATATGTTGGGCAATTCTATAGGTAAGGGACCATCTGTGAGATGAAATGAGATAACACATACAGCAACTAGGGAATAAGTGTCTGAACCAGTCAAGAGGAGCTGAGGGAAACACCAACAGCATCTACTACCCCCATTGCTTCCAGCAGTTAGAGAAAAACTGCTTTCCATCAGTCTATCCATTTCTGCCTGGTACGAACTCTGCTGCTAGGTATTGTTGCCATTTTGAGTGCATATTACCATCATGCCTCTTCCAGACAATGCTCTTTCCTGTGATATATCACCACTTCCACAGAGAACTGTCCCGTCTGTGAACACTTCCACCTCTCCCTCTGAATGTTATACAACAGCCTCATGCAAACACTGCTGCCTCCTCACAATATACCACCAGTTTTTAAGGAATAACTGATTCTGCTGACATCTATTGCTGCTCTCCACTGCCAATATTATTGATACATGGGAGATCTTGAGAAGCCAAACTCCATTATGATCTTTGGCTACATGGGAGAGAATGTCTCTTGCTTTTTTATGTCTCTTAGGGAAGAATTTAAACAGCACGGCCATGGTCCCCAGTGTTTTGCATTATGTACTCAGAGCTCTCTTGACTTAGGATTCAAACATGAGTTCATGAAAGGCAGGATAGGGATTAATTTATATGGCAAACCTTTATGAGTATTCTCAGCATCATTCCTTCTATTTGAAAACTGAGGATAACTCCCTCATCTCTTAGGAGATAATTCTTTCCTAGAAGGCTTCTCTGTCATACAAATAAGTTTCTGCAAGCTCCACCTGCTCAGTCTGTCTGTCTGAGATTTCCAGATGTATCTAAATCCCAAAAGTAAATATTGCTTAGGTTTAAGCCAAAACAGTATATATAATACTTTGGCAGATATTTTATACATTCAAGTGTCTTCTAAATCTAATTGTTTCATCTGTCTCCCAAGTCTGGTCAGAAGGCCACTGAAGACTGAGTTTATACCCTGAGCCTCCATGAATTTTCTCAGGCAATGCGATGCCATTAGGCCTCTCTGGGGACTTCAAACAAGGTTTCTCCTCTATGTACCCCAAACTCATTATTGTCTCATCTCCTCCCTAAAACAAATGCATTTCCTACTCTCCTTGTTTTTTCATTATATTCTTATGAACTACATTTTTATCATTTTTATTTAATTTTGTAACAGATGCAGATTACAAACAGCAGCAATGATTCAGAAGCTACCAAAAACAAAACCCAAAGGTTGTAAAACACATGCTCATATGGTTTATAAATGTTTTCATTTCCTAATTGTCTCTGTGAAGATCTGAAATGTTTGAATCATGCTTGAGGTTGATAGTATTCAACAGGCTTAAAATTGTTATTTTTTTAACTGCTTTTCAAATGTTAGATTTGCTATTACCTTATCTATCCATCTATCTAATTTTCATATACAGATAATCTTTATATGTAAATATATAAATTTATAAATAAATATATATAGATATAGATATAGATATAGATATAGATATAGATATAGATATATAGATATAGATATATAATCTCTACAAACATTAAATCAATAGGGGCTCCTGGGTAGTTCTGTTGGTTAAGCATCCAACTCTTGATTTGGCTCAGGTCATGATCTCATGGTTCATGAGATTGAGCCCCACATCAGGCTCTGTGCTGACAGCGTGGAGCCTGCTTGGAATTCTCTCTCTCTCCCTCTCTCTCTCTGCCCCTCCCCTCTCACACAAATGTGCTCTCTCTCTCTCTCTCTCTCTCTCTCTCTCAAAATAAATAAGTAAACATTAAAATATTTATAAAAGAAGATTAAGGCAATAAGGTATATCAAATAGTAAGTAGTAGTCCCTGGAAAATAGACATAATTTTTAGATGACTCTAGGTATAATACTTCCAGTAATGTGTTTTCAAATGAACAAATACTATAATCTGGTAAGCAACAAAAGGAGCATAGTTTCTCATATAAAATCTTTGGTTTTAACTTCATGATATATGGTATTCTTGTGACTCAAAAATTATTAAATATATTAAAAAAAGAAAATAAGGTTAAATAATTTGGACTTACATTTCATCTCTCAACAATTTATTGAAAAAGATCAAAATGTATTTTCCTAGAGAGACATGTCATGAATATTTCTGGGGGAAAATAGATTAGAAAGCTCATGCTATTTTAGCATTTGTTTGAAGTCTGAAAATCTGAGTTCTATTTACAACTCCAATCAACATAATCAGCTAAGACCAAACATTTCGCTTATTCTTCCTGGAGTTTCTATTTGTGTACTATCAAATAATAATTGCTGTGCTGAATTAAAAGAGTAACAGTAAGTTCTTGAAGTAAGTTTGGTACTTTAGAAATGGAGCATGTATTACTGGAGAACCTGTAACATGGTGATATCGAGCATACATTCCACACAGTCAGTCTACCTAAGTTCAAATAACAGCAACAACTGTACAACTTTGAATAAGTTATTTATTGTTTCTCTGCCTCAGTATCATCATCTACTAAGTAAGGAAAGTATTAGTACTCATCAACTACAGTCATTTTGAGCATTCACAATGTCAAAATCTATAAAGCTTTAGAAGAGTAATTGACACATAGTAAATGTAGTACATGAAATGTTTGTTTAAAAATACTTTCAGGTAACTGTCAAAAATTTAACATTGCTTAATTTATATAAATGTCTAAGACAACAGAAACAAATCATCATTTTTTAAATATATAAAATAAATACACCCATAGCAGAAACAAAACAAAAAGTGTATTTTTCTTGTTGTTTATCAGCTAGTAAGCCATCAAGTATAGTGTTTCTGTCTCTGTAGTGGAAAGAATGGTATACCCAAAGTATATGATTTGACTTAGATTTTTAAAAAATGGTTGAAATGGTGAAAATCAAATCTATATATCTTATCAACATAAATTTAACTTAAAAAGCACCATGGAATTCTCTAGGCTTCCTAAATAACTTCAAAATAGTTCATAGAAAATTTCAAGTTTTAGACATAGAAGAATCTGAAATTTTATTTGCAGCATAGGGCTTAAAGTATAATTTTCTTGCACCCCTAGTACCAAGTATGTTAATGATGTGACTCTGTGCTGATAACTAATATCTAAACATACGTGCTATGTAATTTCAGCATAGTTAACATACAACATTTTATTAGTTTCAGGTGCACAATATAGTGATTCAACAATTATATATTACAATGTACTCTTAAAACCCGTCACCTGGGGTGCCTGGGTGGCTCAGTCGGTTGGGCGTCCGACTTCAGCTCAGGTCATGATCTCACAGTCCGTGAGTTCGACCCCCGCATCGGGCTCTGTGCTGACAGCTCAGAGCCTGGAGCCTGTTTCAGATTCTGTGTCTCCCTCTCTCTCTGACCCTCCCCCGTTCATGCTCTGTCTCTCTCTGTCTCAAAAATAAATAAACGTTAAAAAAAAAAAAAAGAGTGACAACTGTTTAAAAAAAAAAAAAGTCACCTATTTTACCCATCCCCTCATCTGTCTCTCCTCTTATAACCATCAGTTTGTTCTCTCTAGTAAAGGGTCTGTTCTTTGGTTTGTTTCTTTATTTCTTTGTACGTTTTGTTTTTTAAAGTCCACATATGAGAGAAATCTTACGGTGTTTGTCCTTCTGTGACCTACTTCACTTAGCATTAGATTCTCTCTAGATCCATCCATGTTGCAAATGGTAAGATTTTACTCTTTTCTATGTCTGAGTAATATTCCAGTGTGTGTGTGTGTGTGTGTGTGTGTGTGTGTGTGTGTGTACCACTTCTTTATCCATTCATCTATCGATGGACACTTGGGCTGTTACCATAATTTGCTTATTGTTAAGTAATGCGGCAATAAACAAGGGGCACATAAATCTTTCAAATAAGTGTTTTTTGTTTTTGTTTTTTGATACAAATATCCAGTAGTGGCATTCCTGGATCATATGCTAACTCTATTTTTAAAATTTTTGGAGGAAACTCTACCCTGTTTTCCACAGAGGCTGTATCAGTTTGCATTCCCACCAACAGTACGTGCAGGTTCCTTTTTCTCCACATTCTCACCAACACTTACTGTTTCTGGTATTCTGATGTTAGCCACTCACACAGGTGTGAGGTGATATCTCATCATGGTTTTGATTTGTATTTCCCTGATGATGAGTGATGTTGAGCATCTTTTCATATGTCCATTGGCCATGTGAATGTCTTCTTTGGAGAAATGTCTGTTCATGTCTTCTGACCATTTTTAATTGCATTATTTGTGTTTTGGTGTCAGGTTGTATACATTCTTTGTATATTTTGGATACTAACCTTTTATTGGATATGTCATTTGCAAATATCTTCTCCCATTCAGTAGGTTATCTTTTAGTTTTGTTAATATTTCCTTTTCTGTACAGAAGCATTTTATTTTGATATGGTCCCAGTAGTTTATTTTTGCTTTGTTTCTCCTGCCTCAGGAGACACATCTAGAAAGAAGTTGCTGCGACCAATGTCAGAGACATTATTGCCTGTGCTCTCTTCAAGGATTTTTATGGTTTCACATCTCACATATAGATCTTTGACCCATCTTGAGTATATTTGTGTGTATGGCATAAGTGGTCCAGTTTCATTCTTTTACATGTAGCTGTCCAGTGTTCCTAACACATTTGTTGGAAGAGACTTTTTCCCGTTGTATATTCTTGCCTCCTTTGTCAAAGATTAATTGGCCATATACATAATCATGGGTTTATTTCTGGGTTCTTTATTCTGTTCCACAGATATCTGTGTCTACTTTTCTGCCAGTTCCATGCTGTTTTGATTACCACAACTTTGTAGTTTATCCTGAAATCTGAGATTGGGATACTTCCAGTTTTGTTCATCTTTTTCAAGATCGCTTAGGCTATTCAAGGTCTTTGGTGGTTCCATACAAATTTGGGGACTTTCTGTTCTAATTCTGTGAAAAATGTTATTGGTATTTTGATAGGGATTGCATTAAAATTGTATATTTCTTTGGGTAGCATGAACATTTTAACAATATTTGTTCTTCCTATCATTAAGCATGGGATATCTTTCAATTTGTTTGTGATGTGTTCAATTTTTTGCATCGGTGTTTTACAGTTTTCAGAATACATGTCTTTCACTGCCTTGGTTAAATTTATTCCTAGGTATTTTATTCTTTGTGTTCAATTTTAAATAAGATTTTTTTAATTTCCCTTTCATTGGTGTAGAGAAATGCAATGGATTTCTGTATATTGATTTTGTATCCTGAGACTTTACTGAATTCATTTATCAGTTCTAGTAGTTTT